>NW_022995748.1:5631985-6013251 GCF_900245975.1 Drosophila guanche
CCTCATCGTCATCATTGTCCTTCTTCTTGTCTGTTTTGTCAGTCACATCATCGTCGGGTTTTTTGTCTTTGTCGAGTTCCGCCTCGCGGCTGGCAACATCATCACGTTTCAATCTCTCATTCCGATCCCCGACCAAATCTGTATCGACGCTTGCTGATTGCCAATCGTCCAGATACAGATTCAGCCGCAACTGGTCGAGATTGCCATCGGTAGGTGGTGGTGGTGTTGATGCTGCTGCCTGTGTCGTGACGGTTGTAGGAATGATTGGTAGTGACGATGATGCTTCTGGTTCTTCAGTCTTATCTACAACATGATCAGCCATCAATTTGCTTGATTCTGTAATCGTGGTCGTGCTTGTCACTACAGTTTCTGTAATGATGTCAGTCTTATGTTTATCGTCTTGAGTTGTTTCCTGAGCTTTATCCGTCGTGGTCGTGTCTGTGGAAGTCTCAAGCAACAGCAACGCGTATGCGCCTTCTGCCGCTAGTTGTTTGTGGTTTTGTATTAGTTTAACGAAATTATCCTGGGAAAGATGCCACAGTAGATCGCTGGGACCACTGCTGCTTGTCAATGTCTGGGTAGTCTGGGGCACTGCTACTGATGCTGTCTCCTCAACAATTTCTATGACGGAAGGTTCCTCAACCGGAGATATTTCTATTACCTTTGTTTCCTCAACTATTTCTACTGATGGTTTATCAACTGTAAGCAAATGCAACTGGCTAATGGAATCGAGGGCTTTGGGGGCTTGAGACAATAGATTTTCCTGATCAAGAAATAGATTCAAAGCAAGTATTTCAGAATTGATTTGGGGTATTGTTTCGGGTTCAATTATCACATAATCATCTATCAATATTTCCTCTTCCTTGACAATAACTGGCTCCTCAACTAATGCTGGTTTTTGTGGAATGCTTTCGACCTGTAACACTTGATATTGCTCCTCCAATAGATCGTATTTTGGATGCAATTCGATTGCTTCGCGATTCAAGTGTTCAGTGAGTTTTTCCAAATTGTTTTGAGGTTCGATCAGTTCAACTGTTTCAGACTCAATCACTGGGGTGGCTGCTGCCTTCACAATTTCTACAATTGTTGGTTCCTTTGTTGTTGGTTCCTCCACTGGAATGCTTTCCACCTGCAATTGTTGGTAGTATTGTCCCTCCAATATGTCATAACGCGGATGCAATTTGGTTCCATCGCGATATATGTTCTCGCTCAGTACTTCCAATTTGTTTTCGGGTTCAAGCTCTATTGTTTTGGTTTCAATTAAAGTCGTTTCCGGTTCGAGAGTCAACTCATTTGTATGAGTGGTTACCACCGTAGATACATATGAGGTTGTTTCCGGTTCATCCTGCTGAATTTCCTCTACAACTGGTGCATCCTTATGCGTGGTTACTGTCGTTGTCACATAGGTGGTTGTCGTTGTAGTCACATTGTCCTTTTGCTCCACATCGATTTGGGATTTGGGCTCTTGGAAATCTGTGGTTTTGCTCACCACTACAGTAGACCAAGAAGCTGGCGACTTTATTTCCTCCTCGTTTTGTTGATTTTCTGGTGCTGGGAAGACCGTCGTCTCAGTTTGAACAATCGCTGACCAGGTTGTAGGTTGATCAGTCGGTGATTGTACTGCCACTTCCTCAAGAACATCCTCTTTAGTTGGTATTTGAACGCTAATAGGTTTAGTGGTTTTCTCAACATCTGTCGTTACTGTCTTCAACGTTTCTGTCGTTTCAGTCCTGGTTGTTGTCGTTGTGGTTGTTGGCTTTTGACCGGGTTTCAGTGTTGCAGACCAGTATGAAGTTTCACAAATGAATGGATCGGTTTCGGATGGTAACTGAGTGGGCTCCGCAACAGGTGCGAATGGTGCCAGGGGCGTTGGCTTAGGTTCTGGCTCAGCAGTCTCAATTACAGTTTCAGTGATGATTTCAATTGATAATGGTTTGACCTCTTTTACATCCTCCACAATAGCTTCAAATGTTACAGCGCTGTCAACTGGTTCAACTTCAAATTCCACAGGCTCCGTTATATCCTCAAATGGAGCCAAGGGTGTCTGTTCTGGTACTGGTTTGGGTTTCTCAATATACGCTTCAACTGGTGCTGCAACAGTCTTGGTTTTGACTTCCTTCACAGTTTCTACAATAGTTTCAACTGTTACAGTAGTCTCCTCTGTGGGCTGAACTGTTTCAACAATTTCCTTAACAGTCTCTGGTACATCTTCAAATGGCGCCAATGGTGTCTGTTTTGTTTCCTCAACAACAGTCTCAACTGTAACTTTGGGTTCAATTGTTGGTTCCACGTGAACTTCTTTAACCGTCTCTTCGATTGTTTCAATCTTGTCTGCTGGAACGTCTACTATAGTCTCCACTGTGACTACCACAGGCTCAGCAATCACTTCAAAAGGCTCCAAAGGAGTTTCTTTCGATGGAACATCATTAGTAATGACCTCCCGCACTATTGAAGTTTTCGTCTCAATAACCGTTTCGATTGAGCTCACAGGTGTAGACTCCACAGACTCCAACGAAGTGTCTGGTGAGGTCTCGACGAATGGGGCTAACGGGGTTATTTGATGGGACTTTTCGGCATTGATGAAATCCACGATTTCCGTGTTGGGAGACTTCTTCTTCGATTTCTGTTTGGGTTTCTTTGTCTTTGGCTCAGGAGCTTCCAAAGTGATTGGAATGCTGACCTTGTGCTCCTTCGTTGGCTTTTTGGGGGCTTCAGCGACGATTGATTTGGTTTCAATCTGAAGCGGACGTATTTGTTGTGCAGGTTCCGGAACATTGTGTGCCGCTATGGCAGCCCAAGACATACCAGAAGTGTAGGGAGAAGGTGCGGGCGTTTCCTCAACAGGAGAGGAAACGGGAGTTTGAGGTTCCACGGCTTGAGGTGGCTCTGTAGGTGTTTGAGTTTGAGGTGGCACAGGTTTCTGCTCTTTGGGTTTCTTCGATTTCTTCTTTTGTGGCTTATCGTCCACGTTCGAAATCTGTGACTGTTGCGAACGAGAGCGCGAACGATTTCTCTTCTTGGAAACAATCTCCAAGAAGGCGTGTTCACTTTCCTGCTGCGTCTGTGTAGGCTTCGTCAGTGTCACTTCTTCAGTAACCTTAATTATTGGTCGAGAAAGTCTTTCAGGTCTTTCAGGTACAGGTTCCTCTTGATACCAAGACTGTGTGGGTTCCACATCATCATCGTCATCGTCAATGAGTTCCCTCCAAGACAGCTGTTGTGATGGCTTTTCGGTATATTCTTCATCTTCATCTGCATGTACAATCGGTGGAATAATTGGATCTGGGAACTCCACAACAGGTTCTTGCGGCACTTCGGTGACTGTCGGTTTCTTAGAGTTCGAAGTTTCCCTTTCGGTTTCTTGATACCTAATATTTGTATTTTTGGTATAGCCTGATTTCCTAACTACTTCGGCGTAGGTTTCTGATGAGGACCATACTGATGGTTTCGCGAGCGTTGGCAGCTGAATATTAAATTCTGGCGTTGTGGTTCCTGAACTACGTTCACTTTCTGGCCTCTTCTCATCAACTACAATGGGGGCTTCTTTAATTTGTTGCACTGGCTCTGCCTTGGGTAGTTTCTTCTCCTTCTTGGGCTTTTGTTTCTTGGGCTTTTCTTCGACGTAGGTGGGAAGCTTCTGTTCTTGGGAAGTGGTCTCCTCTGGAACTTTTTCTGTAGTTTTAGTGACATGCGTTTCGGTGAATGTTGGAATCAAGTCTATGTTATGCGAAACAATCGACGACCAGGACAGTGTTTGTGGTGATTCAGGTGCTGGCTCTGGTTGATCTGGTTCCAGTTTTTTCTCAGATATTGTATCAGTCAGTTGAGCCACAAGCTGTTCAATGGGTTCTACCTTTGCAATTTTTCTTTCTTTATTGGGCTTTTGTTTCTTCGGCTTTTGATTTACGGTAGTCGAAAAGTTCTGCTCCTGAGAGATGAAATTCTGTATGTTCTTTGACTGTGGTGCCTTGGGCAATGTTTCTGTCACCGTAGGGGTTATCTCTGTTGTTTCTTGTGATACAATCGATGCCCATGACATGCATGGTGCTGAAGTTGGAATTGGTTCTGGTTCCTTCTCCGTTATTAGTTCCGTTTTAACTGATTCTTGAACTGGAATCACTACAGCGATGGGTTCCTGAATAGCATCAACCTTGACAGTTTTCTTTTCCTTTTTCGACTTTTGTTTCTTCACCTTCTCATCAGTTGAAGAGACTAATGTCTGTTCATGGACGATAAAAGCCTGGCTATCGACGGGTTTGGCTTTGGTTTCCAATGTCTTAGAAACGTATGTTTCGGTGACAACAGGAGCAGTTTCGACAGTCTGCGAGACGATCGATGACCATGACATTTTTTGTGATGACACAGCTTCGGCAACTGAAGGTGTTTGTTCGTCCACAATTGCAGGTTCAGGTTCCGCCACTGAAATTACTTCTTCAGAAACTGGTTCCGAAATAGAAACCACTTCAACAATAGGTTCTGGAGTCGGTTCCGTTTTGGGTTTCTTTTCTTTCTTTGTCCTCTGTTTCTTGGGCTTTTCTTCCAATGGTGGTTTGGATGTCTCTTCCTCAGGCAGATGTTTGTCTTTAGATTCTTCAGTGACATGAGTCTCAGTGATGGTTGTTGTCACATCAGTAGTTTGTGAAACGATAGACGACCATGACAGGGTGTTTGAGGGTGTCACTTCTGGCACTGAAGGCGCCAGTTCTGTCTCTGCAATATCTTCTGGAATAGAAGGCACAACTTCAACAACTGGTTCTGGAACCGTAGTCACGACTTCAAGAATTGGTTCCGCTTTGGTTGACTTCTTTTCCTTCTTAGACTTTTGTTTGTCATTTACAACAGTCGAGAAGATCTGCTCCTGGGCGATGAAGTCCACAATATCCTTGGTTTTCGATGATTCAGTGACAATGGTTTCAGGCTTGGTTGGAGTTACTTCTGTGGTCTGCGAGACGATGGACGACCATAACAGGGTCTGTGATGGTGCGACTTCTGGTACTGAAGAAATTGGTTCAACTACAGGCTCAGCCTCTGCCACTGGAATGACTTCCTCAATAATAGGCTCTGGCGCTATAGTCACTTCAACAACAGGCTCTTCGATAGTCTTGACTTCCACAGTAGTTTCCGGAATCGGTTCCGTCTTGGGTTTCTTTTCTTTCTTTGTCTTCTGTTTCTTAGGCTTTTCCTCCACTGATGGTTTGGATGTCTCTTCCTCAGGCACATGTTTTACATCCGATTCTTCAGTGACATGAGTCTCAGTGATGGTTGTTGTCACATCAGTAGTTTGAGAAACGATAGACGACCATGACAGGGTGCTTGAGGGTGTCACTTCTGGCACTGAAGGTGCCAGTTCTGTCTCTGCAATATCTTCCTGAACAACACTTTCTGGAATAGAAGCCACAACTTCAACAATTGGTTCTGGAACAGTAGTCACCACTTCAACAACTGGTTCTGAAACCTTAGTCACGACTTCAAGAATTGGTTCCGCTTTGGGTGACTTCTTTTCCTTCTTTGACTTTTGTTTCTTTTGTTTTTCGTTTACAACAGTCGAGAAGATCTGCTCCTGGGCGATGAAGTCCACAATATCCTTGGTTTTCGATGATTCAGTGACAATGGTTTCAGGCTTGGTTGGACTTACTTCTGTAGTCTGCGAGACGATTGACGACCATGACAGGGTTTGTGATGGTGCAACTTCTGGTAGTGAAGAAATTGGTTTAACTACAGGCTCAGCCTCTGCCACTGGAATTACATCCTCAATAGTAGGCTCTGGCGCTATAGTCACTTCAACAACAGGCTCTTCGATAGTCTTGACTTCCACAGTAGTTTCCGGAATCGGTTCCGTCTTGGGTTTCTTTTCTTTCTTTGTCTTCTGTTTCTTAGGCTTTTCCTCCACTGATGGTTTGGATGTCTCTTCCTCAGGCACATGTTTTACATCCGATTCTTCAGTGACATGAGTCTCAGTGATGGTTGTTGTCACATCAGTAGTTTGAGAAACGATAGACGACCATGACAGGGTGCTTGAGGGTGTCACTTCTGGCACTGAAGGTGCCAGTTCTGTCTCTGCAATATCTTCCTCAACAAAACTTTCTGGAATAGAAGCCACAACTTCAACAATTGGTTCTGGAACAGTAGTCACCACTTCAACAACTGGTTCTGAAACCGTAGTCACGACTTCAAGAATTGGTTTCGCTTTGGGTGACTTCTTTTCCTTCTTTGACTTTTGTTTCTTTTGTTTGTCGTTAACAACAGTCGAAAAGATCTGCTCCTGGGCGATAAAGTCCACAATATCCTTGGTTTTTGATGATACAGTGACAATGGTTTCAGGCTTGGTTGGAGTTACTTCTGTAGTCTGCGAGACGATTGACGACCATGACAGGGTTTGTGATGGTTCAACTTCTGGTAGTGAAGAAATTGGTTCAACAACAGGCTCAGCCTCTGCCACTGGAATTACATCCTCAATAGTAGGCTCTGGCGCTATAGTCACTTCAACAACAGGCTCTTCGATAGTCTTGACTTCCACAGTAGTTTCCGGAATCGGTTCCGTCTTGGGTTTCTTTTCTTTCTTTGTCTTCTGTTTCTTAGGCTTTTCCTCCACTGATGGTTTGGATGACACTTCCTCAGGCAGATGTTTGTCTTTAGATTCTTCAGTGACATGAGTCTCAGTGATGGTTGTTGTCACATCAGAAGTTTGAGAAACGATAGACGACCATGACAGGGTGTTTGAAGGTGTCTGTTCTGGCACTAAAGGCGCCAGTTCAGTCTCTGCAACCTCTTCCTCAACAACTAGTTCTGGAATAGAAGCCACAACTTCAACAATTGGTTCTGGAACAGTAGTCACCACTTCAACAACTGGTTCTGAAACCGTAGTCACGACTTCAAGAATTGGTTCCGTTTTGGTTGACTTCTTTTCCTTCTTTGACTTTTGTTTGTCGTTTACAACTGTCGAGAAGATCTGCTCCTGGGCGATGAAGTCCACAATATCCTTGGTTTTCGATGATTCAGTGAAAATGGTTTCAGGTTTGGTTGGAGTTACTCCTGTGGTCTGCGAGACGATGGACGACCATGACAGGGTCTGTGATGGTGCGACTTCTGGTACTGAAGAAATTGGTTCAACTACAGGCTCAGCCTCTGCCACTGGAATGACTTCCTCAATAATAGGCTCTGGCGCTATAGTCACTTCAACAACAGGCTCTTCGATAGTCTTGACTTCCACAGTAGTTTCCTGAATCGGTTCCGTCTTGGGTTTCTTTTCTTTCTTTGTCTTCTGTTTCTTAGGCTTTTCCTCCACTGATGGTTTGGATGTCTCTTCCTCAGGCACATGTTTTACATCCGATTCTTCAGTGACATGAGTCTCAGTGATGGTTGTTGTCACATCAGAAGTTTGAGAAACGATAGACGACCATGACAGGGTGTTTGATGGTGTCACTTCTGGCACTGAAGGCGCCAGTTCTGTGTCTGCAATCTCTTCTGGAATAGAAGCCACAACATCAACAACTGGTTCTGGAACCGTATTCAACACTTCAACAACTGGTTCTGAAACCGTAGTCACGACTTCAAGAATTGGTTCCGCTTTGGTTGACTTCTTTTCCTTCTTTGACTTTTGTTTCTTTTGTTTGTCGTTTACAACAGTCGAGAAGGTCTGCTCCTGGGCGATGAAGTTCACAATATCCTTGGTTTTCGATGATTCAGTGACAATGGTTTCAGGCTTGGTTGGAGTTACTTCTGTGGTCTGCGAGACGATGGACGACCATGACAGGGTCTGTGATGGTGCAACTTCTGGTACTGAAGGAATTCGTTCCGCTTCAACTACAGGCTCAGGCTCTGTCACTGGAATGACCTCCTCAATAGTAGGCTCTGGCGCTATAGTCACTTCAACAACAGGCTCTTCGATAGTCTTGACTTCCACAGTAGTTTCCGGAATCGGTTCCGTCTTGGGTTTCTTTTCTTTCTTTGTCTTCTGTTTCTTAGGCTTTTCCTCCACTGATGGTTTGGATGTCTCTTCCTCAGGCACATGTTTTACTTCCGATTCTTCAGTGACATGAGTCTCAGTGATGGTTGTTGTCACATCAGTAGTTTGAGAAACGATAGACGACCATGACAGGGTGCTTGAGGGTGTCACTTCTGGCACTGAAGGTGCCAGTTCTGTCTCTGCAATATCTTCCTCAACAACACTTTCTGGAATAGAAGCCACAACTTCAACAATTGGTTCTGGAACAGTAGTCACCACTTCAACAACTGGTTCTGAAACCGTAGTCACGACTTCAAGAATTGGTTCCGCTTTGGGTGACTTCTTTTCCTTCTTTGACTTTTGTTTCTTTTGTTTGTCGTTTACAACAGTCGAGAAGATCTGCTCCTGGGCGATGAAGTCCACAATATCCTTGGTTTTCGATGATTCAGTGACAATGGTTTCAGGCTTGGTTGGACTTACTTCTGTAGTCTGCGAGACGATTGACGACCATGACAGGGTTTGTGATGGTGCAACTTCTGGTAGTGAAGAAATTGGTTCAACTACAGGCTCAGCCTCTGCCACTGGAATGACTTCCTCAATAGTAGGCTCTGGCGCTATAGTCACTTCAACAACAGGCTCTTCGATAGTCTTAACTTCCACAGTAGTTTCCGGAATCGGTTCCGTCTTGGGTTTCTTTTCTTTCTTTGTCTTCTGTTTCTTAGGCTTTTCCTCTACTGATGGTATAGATTGTGGTTCTTCAGACAGATTTTTGACTTCAGTTTCTTCAGTAACATGAGTTTCCGTGATGGTTGTCACATCAGTAGTTTGTGAAACGATAGACGACCATGACAGAGTGTGTGACGGTGCAATTTCTGGTGCTGTAAGAGTGGGTTCTTCAACAATTGGCTCTGGAACAAAGGAGACTTCAACAACTGGTTCTTCGATGGAAACAGCTTCAAAGCTATATTCTTGAATTAGTTCTGTTGTGGGTTTCTTTTCCTTCTTCGACTTTTGCCTCTTCTCCTTACTGTTCACAGCGGTAGAGAAGTTTTGTTCCTGGGCGATAAATTCTTGGATAACTGGAGATTTTTTGTCAGTAACAAGAGTTTCGGTGATCGTTGGTATCACTTCAACAGAGTGTGAGACGATAGAAGACCAAGACAATGGTGCTTGCGATGCTGGGACAGCAACCGGAGTGGGCTGTTCTTCAATGTCTACCGGTTTTAGTTCCTTATCGGAAACAGTTTCTTCAGCATCCGTTACTTCAACAGGTTCAATAACAGGAACGACGGGCTCATGAACTTTTTCCGCCTTTGGCGATTTCTTCTCCTTCTTCGACTTTTGTTTTTTGGGTTTTTCGTCGATAGGTGATGTGGGTTTTAGCTCTCGAACCACACTTTCCGTGATCGTTGGAGTAACTTCGACAGTTTGGGAAACAATCGATGACCATGACATTGTTTTAGAGGTGTTGAGATCGGTAACTGGAAGCGATGGTTCAGTTGCGACTACTGGTTCCGGTTGTGTGAAAATTTCCTCAACAGCTGGTTTAGGAATTGCAAGAACTGCTTCAACAATTGGCTCTGACTTCAGGGATTTCTTTTCTTTCTTTGCTTTTGGCTTCTTTGGTTTGTCAATCGCAACAACCGAGTTTCGTTCATGGGAAATGAAATCCTGTATTTTATGAGATTGTGGAACTATTGTTGAAATATCTACAGTGGGTTGAGAAACAATCGACGACCAGGAAGAGAATTGTGAGGGCACCTCTGCTGTGGTAGATTTGATGTCTTCTACGATTATGACTTGTGGTTCCTTTTCTGGTTGCACAGGCTCAGAGATTGGAACCGATTTTGTAACCTTATTTTCTTTTCTTGGCTTTTGCTTTTGTGGTTTCTCTGGGACTGTTTCATCTTCGGTGTTGGAGCTTTGTTGCGTTATCTTCGTGAAGGGTTCCTGGACACCTTGTCGCACTATCGATGACCATAGTGCGTTACTGGTCTGCGGAAGATTCGGTTCCAAAATTTCACTCGAATCTTCATCAACCATTGCTGACCAAGATGATGTAGTTTCCAATGTTTCCGGCTCAACGAGCTCTGGGGTTACAGGTTCGCTAGCAGAACTGACGGTTTCAACAGCAACAATTTCAACCTCGCTTTGCTTAATATTCTTAGGATGTTTCTTTTGGGGCTTTTCCTTCTTTGTTTTTGACTTTTTGGAAACCTCCTCAACAATTTTAACTGTTTCTGTATGTTTGGTCGGTTTAACTTCAACGTGAACGTGTTGCTTTTCCAATTCAATGAAGTCAACGGTGTGTCTCAGAACATCAGCGTAAGATGAATGCAGTTCCCAAACATTTTGAACAATACGTTGTGACGTAGCTTGGGAGATTTCCGGCTGCACAATTTCTTGCTTTCGTTGATCAGAAGCCGGAACTTTGCTGGATGTCTCCTTCTCAGTGGTTGTGGTTGTGTTAACGACGGTTGTGATTGTCTTGGACTCTTCAACCACTGGAGCTTCAACGATTGGCTCTGGTTTGCCCTCATCCACAATAGTCACCGACTTTGTAACATCGACGACAGATTCCTCCTTTTGTGGTTCAGGTACTGTTTCCTCTTCCTTCTCAGTTACAGTGGTTGTGGTAATGACGGTTATTGTCTTGGACTCTTCAACCACTGGAGCTTCAACGATTGGCTCCGGTTTGACCTCCTCGACAATTGTCACTGACTTGGTAACTTCGACGACAGGCTCCTCCTTTACTGGTTCAGGGACAGCTTCCTCCTCGTCATCTGAGAAGTTCATGGGTTCATCCAGGACATCCATCCAAGAGCTAGATGAATCGTCCACAGGCAAGCCGGCGTAGGCTGGTTTCTTGGGCTGTTCTGGGAACTGCATGGGTTCGGGTTGTTGAGGTACTTCAGCAACAGGAACTTCGCTGGATGTCTCCTTTTCAGTTACAGTGGTTGTGGTAACGACAGTTGTAATTGTCTTGGACTCTTCAACCACTGGAGCTTCAACGATTGGCTCAGGTTTGACCTCCTCAAAAATTGTCACTGACTTTGTAACTTCGACGACAGGTTCCTCCTTTACAGGTTCAGGGACAGCTTCCTCTTCGTCATCTGAGAAGTTCATGGGTTCATCCAGGACATCCATCCAAGAGCTAGATGAATCGTCCACAGGCAAGCCGGCGTATGCTGAATTCTTGGGCTGTTCTGGGAACTGCATGGGTTCGGGTTGTTGAGGTACTTCAGCAAGAGGAACTTCGCTGGATATCTCCTTTTCAGTTACAGTGGTTGTGGAAACGACAGTTGTAATTGTCTTGGACCCTTCAACCACTCGAGCTTCAACGATTGGCTCAGGTTTGACCTCCTCGACAATTGTCACTGACTTTGGAACTTCGACGACAGGTTCCTCCTTTACAGGTTCAGGGACAGCTTCCTCTTCGTCATCTGAGAAGTTCATGGGTTCATCCAGGACATCCATCCAAGAGCTAGATGAATCGTCCACAGGCAAGCCGGCGTAGGCTGGTTTCTTGGGCTGTTCTGGGAACTGCATGGGTTCGGGTTGTTGAGGTACTTCAGCAACAGGAACTTCGCTGGATGTCTCCTTTTCAGTTACAGTGGTTGTGGTAACGACAGTTGTAATTGTCTTGGACTCTTCAACCACTGGAGCTTCAACGATTGGCTCAGGTTTGATCTCCTCGNTTTGTAACTTCGACGACAGGTTCCTCCTTTACAGGTTCAGGGACAGCTTCCTCTTCGTCATCTGAGAAGTTCATGGGTTCATCCAGGACATCCATCCAAGAGCTAGATGAATCGTCCACAGGCAAGCCGGCGTAGGCTGGTTTCTTGGGCTGTTCTGGGAACTGCATGGGTTCGGGTTGTTGAGGTACTTCAGCAACAGGAACTTCGCTGGATGTCTCCTTCTCAGTTACAGTGGTTGTGGTAACGACGGTTGTGATTGTCTTGGACTCTTCAACCACTGGAGCTTCAACGATTGGCTCAGGTTTGACCTCCTCGACAATTGTCACTGACTTTGTAACTTCGACGACAGGTTCCTCCTTTACAGGTTCAGGGACAGCTTCCTCTTCGTCATCTGAGAAGTTCATGGGTTCATCCAGGACATCCATCCAAGAGCTAGATGAATCGTCCACAGGCAAGCCGGCGTAGGCTGGTTTCTTGGGCTGTTCTGGGAACTGCATGGGTTCGGGTTGTTGAGGTACTTGAGCAACAGGAACTTCGCTGGATGTCTCCTTCTCAGTTACAGTGGTTGTGGTAACGACGGTTTTGATTGTCTTGGACTCTTCAACCCCTGGAGCTTCAACGATTGGCTCAGGTTTGACCTCCTCGACAATTGTCACTGACTTTGTAACTTCGACGACAGGTTCCTCCTTTACAGGTTCAGGGACAGCTTCCTCTTCGTCATCTGAGAAGTTCATGGGTTCATCCAGGACATCCATCCAAGAGCTAGATGAATCGTCCACAGGCAAGCCGGCGTAGGCTGGTTTCTTGGGCTGTTCTGGGAACTGCATGGGTTCGGGTTGTTGAGGTACTTCAGCAACAGGAACTTCGCTGGATGTCTCCTTTTCAGTTACAGTGGTTGTGGTAACGACGGTTGTGATTGTCTTGGACTCTTCAACCACTGGAGCTTCAACGATTGGCTCAGGTTTGACCTCCTCGACAATTGTCACTGACTTTGTAACTTCGACGACAGGTTCCTCCTTTACAGGTTCAGGGACAGCTTCCTCTTCGTCATCTGAGAAGTTCATGGGTTCATCCAGGACATCCATCCAAGCGCTAGACGAATCGTCTACGTGCAAGCCGGCGTAGGCTGGTTTCTTCGGCTGTTCTGGGAACTGCATGGGTTCGGGTTGTTCAGGTACTTCAGCAAGAGGAACTTCGCTGGATGTCTCCTTCTCAGTTACAGTGGTTGTGGTAACGACGGTTGTGATTGTCTTGGACTCTTCAACCACTGGAGCTTCAACGATTGGCTGAGGTTTGACCTCCTCGACAATTGTCACTGACTTTGTAACTGTGACGACAGGCTCCTCCTTTTGTGGTTCAGGTATAGCTTCATCTTCCTTCTCAGTTACAGTGGTTGTGCTAACGACGGTTGTGATTGTCTTGGACTCTTCAACCACTGGAGCTTCAACGATTGGCTCAGGTTTGACTTCCTCGACAATTGTCACTGACTTTGTAACTGCGACGACAGGCTCCTCCTTTTGTGGTTCAGGTATAGCTTCATCTTCCTTCTCAGTTACAGTGGTTGTGGTAACGACGGTTTTGATTGTCTTGGACTCTTCAACCCCTGGAGCTTCAACGATTGGCTCAGGTTTGACCTCCTCAAAAATTGTCACTGACTTTGGAACTTCGACGACAGGTTCCTCCTTTACAGGTTCAGGAACAGCTTCCTCTTCGTCATCTGAGAAGTTCATGGGTTCATCCAGGACATCCATCCAAGAGCTAGATGAATCGTCCACAGGCAAGCCGGCGTAGGCTGGTTTCTTGGGCTGTTCTGGGAACTGCATGGGTTCGGGTTGTTGAGGTACTTGAGCAACAGGAACTTCGCTGGATGTCTCCTTTTCAGTTACAGTGGTTGTGGTAACGACAGTTGTAATTGTCTTGGACTCTTCAACCACTGGAGCTTCAACGATTGGCTCAGGTTTGACCTCCTCGACAATTGTCACTGACTTTGTAACTGCGACGACAGGCTCCTCCTTTTGTGCTTCAGGTATAGCTTCATCTTCCTTCTCAGTTACAGTGGTTGTGGTAACGACGGTTGTGATTGTCTTGGACTCTTCAACCACTGGAGCTTCAACGATTGGCTCAGGTTTGACCTCCTCGACAATTGTCACTGACTTTGTAACTTCGACGACAGGTTCCTCCTTTACAGGTTCAGGGACAGCTTCCTCTTCGTCATCTGAGAAGTTCATGGGTTCATCCAGGACATCCATCCAAGAGCTAGATGAATCGTCCACAGGCAAGCCGGCGTAGGCTGGTTTCTTGGGCTGTTCTGGGAACTGCATGGGTTCGGGTTGTTGAGGTACTTCAGCAACAGGAACTTCGCTGGATGTCTCCTTTTCAGTTACAGTGGTTGTGGTAACGACAGTTGTAATTGTCTTGGACTCTTCAACCACTGGAGCTTCAACGATTGGCTCAGGTTTGACCTCCTCGACAATTGTCACTGACTTTGTAACTTCGACGACAGGTTCCTCCTTTACAGGTTCAGGGACAGCTTCCTCTTCGTCATCTGAGAAGTTCATGCGTTCATCCAGGTCATCCATCACAGAGCTAGCTGCATCGTCTACAGGCAAGCCGGCGTCGGCTCTTTTCTTGTGTTGTTCTGGCATCGTCATTGGTTCAGGTGGCTGCGGTACAGGAGCAGGAACTTCAGTTGAAGTTTCCTTCTCAGTTATAGTGGTTGTGGTAACGACGGTAGTGATTGTCTTGGACTCTTCAACCACTGGAGCTAGAACGATAGGCCGTGGTTTGGCCTCCTCGTCAATAGTCCCTGGCTTTGCGACTTCGACGAAAGGTTCCTCCTTTACAGGTTCAGGGACAGCGTCCTCTTCGTCATCTGAGAAGTTCATGGGTCCATCCAGGACATCCATCCAAGAGCTAGATGAATCGTCTACAGGCAAGCCGGCGTAGGCTGGTTTCTTGAGCTGTTCTGGGAACTGCATGGGTTCGGTTTGTTGNTCAGGTTTGACCTCCTCGACAATTGTCACTGACTTTGTAACTGCGACGACAGGCTCCTCCTTTTGTGGTTCAGGTATAGCTTCATCTTCCTTCTCAGTTACAGTGGTTGTGCTAACGACGGTTGTGATTGTCTTGGACTCTTCAACCACTGGAGCTTCAACGATTGGCTCAGGTTTGACCTCCTCGACAATTGTCACTGACTTTGTAACTGCGACGACAGGCTCCTCCTTTTGTGGTTCAGGTATAGCTTCATCTTCCTTCTCAGTTACAGTGGTTGTGGTAACGACGGTTGTGATTGTCTTGGACTCTTCAACCACTGGAGCTTCAACGATTGGCTCAGGTTTGACCTCCTCGACAATTGTCACTGACTTTGTAACTTCGACGACAGGTTCCTCCTTTACAGGTTCAGGGACAGCTTCCTCTTCGTCATCTGAGAAGTTCATGGGTTCATCCAGGACATCCATCCAAGAGCTAGATGAATCGTCCACAGGCAAGCCGGCGTAGGCTGGTTTCTTGGGCTGTTCTGGGAACTGCATGGGTTCGGGTTGTTGAGGTACTTCAGCAACAGGAACTTCGCTGGATGTCTCCTTTTCAGTTACAGTGGTTGTGGTAACGACAGTTGTAATTGTCTTGGACTCTTCAACCACTGGAGCTTCAACGATTGGCTCAGGTTTGACCTCCTCGACAATTGTCCCTGACTTTGTAACTTCGACGACAGGTTCCTCCTTTACAGGTTCAGGGACAGCTTCCTCTTCGTCATCTGAGAAGTTCATGGGTTCATCCAGGACATCCATCCAAGAGCTAGATGAATCGTCCACAGGCAAGCCGGCGTAGGCTGGTTTCTTGGGCTGTTCTGGGAACTGCATGGGTTCAGGTTTTTGAGGTACAGCAACAGGAACTTCGCTGGATGTCTCCTTCTCAGTTATAGTGGTTGTGGTAACGACGGTAGTGATTGTCTTGGACTCTTCAACCACTGGAGCTTCAACGATGGGCTCTGGTTTTTCCTCATCCACAATAGTCACCGACTTTGTAACTTCGACGACAGGCTCCTCCTTTACTGGTTCAGCGACAGCTTCCTCCTCGGCATCGGAGAAGTTCATTGGTTCATCCAGGACATCCATCCAAGAGCTAGACGAATCGTCTACAGGCAAGCCGGCGTATGCTGGTTTCTTCGGCTGTTCTGGGAACTGCATGGGTTCGGGTTGTTGAGGTACTTCAGCAAGAGGAACTTCGCTGGATGTCTCCTTCTCAGTTACAGTGGTTGTGGTAACGACGGTTGTGATTGTCTTGGACTCTTCAACCACTGAAGCTTCAACGATGGGCTCTGGTTTGACCTCCTCGACAATTGTCACACACTTGGTAACTTCGACGACAGGATCCTCCTTTTGTGGATCAGAAACGGTGATGGATTTAATTTCGTGTATTTTTTCGATGATCTTTCGTACATTTTCTTCTTCGCCATTTTCAGCATGAAGTGGGATTTCAACTTCATCTTCTATTAATTCTTTCCACGATTTGCGTTCAACGATCACGTCCTCGGGCCCATCATCAATCATTTCAGCCCATGATTTTTGGGGTTTCTCTTCTTTCTGCTCGGAAATCGGTAACCATTCAGATTCTTCTAGAGGTTCCACCAGTTTTGGAGGCAAAACCTTTGGTTCTCGCTTTTCTTCTGGAAGCTTTTGTGATGTCTTGGGCTTTTCCGCCTCGATAAAATCATTCGTTTGCTGAGTAATTACAGAGGACCACCTGCTTACTTGTTCCTTCTGGGAATGTACAAATTCTGGTGAAATACTACGAACCGTTTGCTTTGCCTGTTTCTCATAGCGATCGAACTTAACTTGTTGTCTTTGGGGTTCGGGTTGCTTTTGCTTTACCTCCTTCTTTGCTTTTGGTGGAAGATCAGTCATATGATCTATTTGGCTAGCGATTTTGGCCCAAGTAATTGTATTTTCATTTGTATTTGGCAGTTTCTCAACAACGTCACTATTATCTGATGATGGCGACTGACTGACTTCGGGCTCCAGTTTTACTGGGCTTATCTTTCTCTTTGGTTTCGTCTCCGATTTGTGGGGCTTGCGTTCCTTTCTTTGATGTGGCTCTTCTCTACGTTCCTTCCTTTGTTGCGGTTCTTCTCTACGCTCTTCCTTTCCTTCAACTGGTTTCTTGCGGGCAGCGATGTCATCCACCCATTCACCAGGCTTCTTGACCAAGGATGCCCATGAGAAGGAACTACCAGTATTTTCAACTGGTTTTGGTATCTCAACTTGTACTTCGGGTTCGAACACAGTCACTTCGTCGAAAGGCTTACTGCTAACTGGCTTGATGTCGTCGGTTTCCGGTTCGGAAATAGTCTTCTTTGGCTCGGGCTTCTTCTTTGTCTTTTGCTTTTTCGTCTTCTCAGGCTTTTCAGGCTTTTCGTCTGTGGAGGAAATTACAGCAGTTTTGATGGTGGTCACTGTGGTATCAATCCATTCGCCTGGTCTTTTGACAAGCGAGGCCCAGGAGAAACCACTGCTTTCCTGTTCCTTTTCCTTTATTTCTGCGGGTTTGACTTCCGATGGTTTTACCTGGATGGGTGTGGGTATAGGCTCGGCTTGTTCGTCCTCGGATGTCGTGGAAACTGTCTCGACCACAGGTTTCTTGGTCTTCTTTACCTTTTTCGCTTTGTTTTTCTTCGGTTCATCCTTTTCCTTCTGGTGGTGCTTTTCCTCAGTCACGATGGTGGTCTGTGTAACCTCCTTTTTGACAATGGTGTTATCAGACCACTCACCAGGTCTGCGTACAAGAGCGGACCACGTCAGCTCAGATGATTTGGACTTCTCCTTCTCATCAGAAGAAGGCTCCTTTGAACTTTCTGTCGTTGGCTTGGACAATTCTGTTTCTGTTGTCAGTTTTGACGATTCGGTATCGCTATTTGGCTTAGACTTGTCGCTTTCTGTCGTTGCCGTAGACGTAGGTTCAATGGTTCTTTCTGCTGGGATGCGTTTTTCTGATTTTGTCTTCTTCTTTCGTTCTTTGGGTTTGACCTTGGCAGCTACTGGTTCAGCAATGGTTTCTATCTGCTGCTCAACAACAGTCGTTGCACTTTCGCTAACGACGCCCGAATTGAGCAAAACATCGGCATATGATTTTCCATCACGATTCTTTGTCCAGACATTTTCCACCTCTTCGATCATTTTGATCGGTTCTGCAACGAATGCTTCCTGCATTGGTGGAGTAACTTGAGGAGCTTCCTCAAGAACTTCAGCCTTCTTATTCTGTCTCTTTGGTGGTTTAACCTTTTTGGGCCTTTGCTGTTGTATAATAACTTGCTCTGTCCTACTCCTTGGGATGAACTCATTGTAAACCCTTTCGTTGGCTAGGAATGTATGCGTTTGGTCAGAGAATGTATGCCGCAGATAAGATGGAGTGAACTCAGGGGCATCCGCAGACAAGGTCGAAGTAAATCCAACATTTCCAGAGCTAGGCAGTGAGTCGTCCAAGACACTGGACCATGTGTCGATGGGTTCTTCTAATGACTTTTCTACAGCCACTGACACATTTTCATGATCCTTTGACTCCGCTGTAGTCTCAACATGGCTAGCTATTTCCGTCTCCGTTACGTTGGTTGTGGTAGTAGTAGACACTGTTGTGATTGTTTTGGACTCTTCAACTATTGGCTCTGGTTGAGTGGGTTTAATTTCCTCAACGATTGGCTTTGGACTAGTAGGTTTGACCTCAAAAACAATAGTATCTGACTCTGTATCTTGAGGACCTTCAGCAGCAGGAACTTCGCTGGATGTCTCCTTCTCAGTTACAGTGGATGTAGTAGTGACGGTTGTGATTGTCTTGGACTCTTCAACCACTGGAGCTTCAACGACTGGCTCTGGTTTGACGTCCTCTACAATAGTCACTGACTTGGTAACTTCATCGACAGGCTCCTCATTTTGTGGTTCAGGGACAGCTTCCTCTTCCTTCTCAGTTACAGTGGTTGTGGTAACGACGGTTGTGATTGTCTTGGACTCTTCAACCACCGAAGCTTCAACGACTGGCTCTGGTTTGACCTCCTCGACAATTTTCCCTGACTTGGTAACTTCGACGACAGGCTCCTCCTTTACTAATTCAGGGACAGCTTCCTCTTCGTCATCTGAGAAGTTCATGGGATCATCCAGGACATCCATCCAAGAGCTAGACGAATCGTCTACAGGCAAGCCGGCGTAGGCTGGTTTCTTCGGCTGTTCTGGGAACTGCATGGGTTCGGGTTGTTGAGGTACTTCAGCAACAGGAACTTCGCTGGATGTCTCCTTTTCAGTTACAGTGGTTGTGGTAACGACAGTTGTAATTGTCTTGGACTCTTCAACCACTGGAGCTTCAACGATGGGCTCTGGTTTGCCCTCATCCACAATAGTCACCGACTTTGTAACTTCGACGACAGGTTCCTCCTTTACAGGTTCAGGGACAGCTTCCTCTTCGTCATCGGAGAAGTTCATTGGTTCATCCAGGACATCCATCCAAGAGCTAGACGAATCGTCTACAGGCAAACCGGCGTAGGCTGGTTTCTTGGGCTGTTCTGGGAACTGCATGGGTTCGGGTTGTTGAGGTACTTCAGCAACAGGAACTTCGCTGGATGTCTCCTTCTCAGTTACAGTGGTTGTGGTAACGACGGTTGTGATTGTCTTGGACTCTTCAACCACTGGAGCTTCAACGATTGGCTCCGGTTTGACGTCCTCGACAATTGTCACTGACTTGGTAACTTCATCGACAGGCTCCTCATTTTGTGGTTCAGGGACAGCTTCCTCTTCCTTCTCAGTTACAGTGGTTGTGGTAACGACGGTTGTGATTGTCTTGGACTCTTCAACCACCGAAGCTTCAACGACTGGCTCTGGTTTGACCTCCTCGACAATTGTCCCTGACTTGGTAACTTCGACGACAGGTTCCTCCTTTACAGGTTCAGGGACAGCTTCCTCTTCGTCATCTGAGAAGTTCATGGGTTCATCCAGGACATCCATCCAAGAGCTAGATGAATCGTCCACAGGCAAGCCGGCGTAGGCTGGTTTCTTGGGCTGTTCTGGGAACTGCATGGGTTCGGGTTGTTGAGGTACTTCAGCAACAGGAACTTCGCTGGATGTCTCCTTCTCAGTTACAGTGGTTGTGGTAACGACGGTTGTGATTGTCTTGGACTCTTCAACCACTGGAGCTTCAACGATTGGCTCAGGTTTGACCTCCTCGACAATTGTCACTGACTTTGTAACTTCGACGACAGGTTCCTCCTTTACAGGTTCAGGGACAGCTTCCTCTTCGTCATCTGAGAAGTTCATGGGTTCATCCAGGACATCCATCCAAGAGCTAGATGAATCGTCCACAGGCAAGCCGGCGTAGGCTGGTTTCTTGGGCTGTTCTGGGAACTGCATGGGTTCGGGTTGTTGAGGTACTTCAGCAACAGGAACTTCGCTGGATGTCTCCTTTTCAGTTACAGTGGTTGTGGTAACGACAGTTGTAATTGTCTTGGACTCTTCAACCACTGGAGCTTCAACGATTGGCTCAGGTTTGACCTCCTCGACAATTGTCACTGACTTTGTAACTGCGACGACAGGCTCCTCCTTTTGTGGTTCAGGTATAGCTTCATCTTCCTTCTCAGTTACAGTGGTTGTGCTAACGACGGTTGTGATTGTCTTGGACTCTTCAACCACTGGAGCTTCAACGATTGGCTCAGGTTTGACCTCCTCGACAATTGTCACTGACTTTGTAACTTCGACGACAGGTTCCTCCTTTACAGGTTCAGGGACAGCTTCCTCTTCGTCATCTGAGAAGTTCATGGGTTCATCCAGGACATCCATCCAAGAGCTAGATGAATCGTCCACAGGCAAGCCGGCGTAGGCTGGTTTCTTGGGCTNATTGTCTTGGACTCTTCATCCACTGGAGCTTCAACGATTGGCTCAGGTTTGACCTCCTCGACAATTGTCACTGACTTTGTAACTTCGACGACAGGTTCCTCCTTTACAGGTTCAGGGACAGCTTCCTCTTCGTCATCTGAGAAGTTCATGGGTTCATCCAGGACATCCATCCAAGAGCTAGATGAATCGTCCACAGGCAAGCCGGCGTAGGCTGGTTTCTTGGGCTGTTCTGGGAACTGCATGGGTTCGGGTTGTTGAGGTACTTCAGCAACAGGAACTTCGCTGGATGTCTCCTTCTCAGTTACAGTGGTTGTGGTAACGACAGTTGTAATTGTCTTGGACTCTTCAAAAACTGGAGCTTCAACGATTGGCTCAGGTTTGACCTCCTCGACAATTGTCACTGACTTTGTAACTGCGACGACAGGCTCCTCCTTTTGTGGTTCAGGTATAGCTTCATCTTCCTTCTCAGTTACAGTGGTTGTGCTAACGACGGTTGTGTAACAGAACCTGAGAAGTTGGTGACCTCGAAGTTGCTAACCGAGTCCAAACTGGAGGAGCTGTTAACAGTGACTGAAACATTGACGCTGCTGTCCGAGGAGGAAAACACCAAGTCCATATCGAAGTAGAAGGAAGAGTCAATGTCACCAACACGATTGCTGCCAACACTAACAGAACCTGAGAAGTTGGTGACCTCGAACAACGATTGGCTCAGGTTTGACCTCCTCGACAATTGTCACTGACTTTGTAACTTCGACGACAGGTTCCTCCTTTACAGGTTCAGGGACAGGAAGGAGAAGCAGTAGACTCTTCAAGTACCCAAGTAGGTCCTGTAGGTAGGTTCTCGATCTACTTAGCAGGTGTCCGTTCGGCCGCATCCGACCAAAGAACCCGACAAGACCCTTGACGTACCCAAGCCCAACAACTCCATGAAGTCGTTGTCCTTCTTCGCTGGATGTCTCCTTCTCAGTTACAGTGGTTGTGGTAACTACGGTTGTGATTGTCTTGGATTCTTCAAGCACTGGAGCCGCAACGATTGGCTCTGGTTTGACCTCATCGACGACAATAGTGAATGTCTTCTGAGCCTCTTCGACTACTGGAGATTCTGTTGGCGTTTTTATGTCAACCACCTCCTTGGTGTTAACTGTGGTTGGAGTTCTCTGCTTTTCGGGAGCAGGATCAATGGGAGAACTTGGCTCAGCGAAGACTCTGAAGATGGTTTCGGCCCTGTCATATTCTCTGATGTTGTACTTGGGTACTTCATAGTTGTAAATATTAGGTACATCTTTTATGATTTCTGGAATTGGTTGATTTTGTTGTGTTGTTGGGACCGTTTCAGTTTCTAGTGTGACATTTGTATTTTCTTCTTTAGCAGAAGATTCTTTTGTTGTCGAAGTGGTTTCTGTTAAAACTGTTGTAGCCTCTACCGTTTTTTGTAAAAGTTCCGCCTTGTTGAGCGAAATGATGTCGTATTTAGGAACTTCAAAGTTGTAAATTGCAGGGACAGTTTTGGTTTCGACGGGGAGGACAGGGGACTCCTGCGTTTTAGTGATGGTTTCTGTGATGTTTTTGTTGACTATAGCTTCGGTTTCGTCGGCAAAGCTTACCGTCTTTGGCGCCGTAACTTCTGCTGGTTGAACGGGAGCTGGTTGATCGATTTCTTTAGCCTTGGAATTGATTATGTGATAATTACCCTCAGCAATATTAAGTTTCAATATATCAAATTTGGGAACTTCAAAGATTTTATCAAGTGCAGAGATTTGCTGAATATTAATGATAGTACTTAGAGTGCTTACCGTGTTAGCTACAAATGGCTCAGCAATTAGGGCGCTCGATTGGGCAGGAACAGTTTGATTAGCGGTTTTAGTAGGAGCTGGGCTGTGGCTTGACTGAGTATCTACTGGAACTTCTTCTTGAATTGGACTTGCAATTGGAACAATTTCAGGGACAGGCGTAACCTCAACAGATTCACGATAAATAGTATCTGCTTTTGTCTGCTCGATTAACTTAACGCTGGATATCAAAGCTTCATCCTGAGAAATATTAGATAGCAACTGCTCGGGGTCAACTTCTAAGGGGACTGCAGGGACAACGACTTCGGCTAGGACCTGTTTCTCATTAATAATTTCAGTACCTTTGCTTTCTTCTACAATAATCTGAGTGGTCTCTTGCTTAATGAATTCTTCGGGTATAGCTGGACGTTTCTTCTTATCTTTCTTAGAGAGTTTCTTCTGAATTTCCTCGAACAGATGCTGCTCTTCGGGACTCAGCTCTGCAGGGGACAGGGGCTTGCTACCTTCAGGGACTACTAATTCTTGAGTAGGTTCTGTAATTTTAATAACCTCTGCTTGGACAGTTTCTTTTAGTGGCTCTGGAATGATCTCCGCAGATGCCACACTCGTCACTGCCACAGTTTCTGTTGAATCTGTAACCTTGACGAGTTTTTCAGACTGGACTTCCGAAGAAATGGACTCTACGACGGGTTCTGCTGCCTCTTCGACTATCTCAACCACAGAGTTTTGACTAGTTTCGGCGGTTCTTTGCAGGGACTCCACATTTTCCGTCACCGTCTCGGTTACACGAAGACTAACCTCTGGAAAATCTAGATGCATTTTCACAATCGGTGTCTTCAGCTTCTCTTCATGCGTAATAAGGGATATCTTTTGCACTGTGCCTGGTGGATAGGCACTGTCAATGCCTTCTCCCACGAAAAGAACATTTGTGCCATCTTCGGTCTCGAAGCTGCGTCGTTGGGTTGTCGTGAGTATCGTATTTCTGGTAGTCGTCGTAGTAGTGGTAATACTATCGGTTTCGTTTATATCCCCGTTGGTTCTAGTTTCTGTTTTGACCTGTTCCCTAAGGTTCGGCAGGTCGACAGTGTTTGTCTCAATGCCAATGACCTTCACCCCAGTGGGACTATCCTTAACTGATCCCAACTGAATGTTTGTGGCCCCTAGATTCTCCAACTTGACCTCGCTACTGGGTGTAACAACGACAGTGGTGGAGGCTGTGGCTACAACTGGACTCACTGGTCTTTGATCTGGCATTTCGATGCTCGATGTCACAATAACATCGCCCGGCGAGTCACTTTCAGTCAGGAGTATGCGTCCGTCATTGGTTATTCTCTTGGTAATGCGCATCGTACGTATCGTTGTGGTCTTGATAATCGCTCCATCGATTTGACTGGATGTTGTCGAAGTTTCACTGGGAATCTCTGAAATCGTTGGCGACGCTTCACGCACTGTGACGGGAGGATCACTGATAGTGCTGCTGCTCTCCTCTCTGGTCGTTTCACCATCTTCGTTCAGTTTCTTCACAATCTTTGTCGTACGCACGGTTGTCGTTTTGGTTACAGCACCTCCGATCGTCTCCTCTTCAGCAACAGGTAGCACTGGTTCTGATTCCGGAGCTTCTACAAGCTCACTAACGAATTGTTGCTCATTATTTTGAGACACCTTCTTGACAATTTTTGTTGTTCGCACAATTGTTGTCTTGACAACATCACCAACCTCGGAATTATCTGGCTGCGACACCAGGATTTCCTCAACTATTCCATTTCCTTGTTCTGGCTCTTCTATAATTGGAACTGCAACTTCAACGGGTTCGGCAAAGTGTTTCTCGGGTTCTGGTATCTTTTGTGTTGCCTTCTGTTCGGCAGAAATAAAGTCTTGAATGGTTGTCTTTATTTCAGTTGTTTCTGGAACGTCAGGAAGAGCTGTCAGCCATTTATCTTCTGGAGCAACCGGAGACTCTTCTTCTACACTCTTATTTACAGACTTTGTGGTTCTTGTAGTTGTGGTCTTTGTGATTCCCTCACTGTTTGATTCTGTGGTCACGGATTCAGCAACAAGTGGAGCATCCTGAATGAACTCTAGGGAAGTCTCGGCTTCACTGCTGGTCTCGCTGATGTTTTCACTCTCCTGGGAAATCTTCTTCACGATTTTGGTGGTGCGCACAATAGTGGTTTTTATCACACCACCCTCGACAGGCTCCTCGATAACCGAAGGAGTGGAGACTGCAGGTTCCTCTTCAGTTGGCATCTCCCATGTGACCTCAACGGGCACTTCCTCGGTCTTTGGGCTCTTGATGGTCCGAGTCGTTGTCGTTTTAGTTGTCTTGACCACACCCTCATCGCTTATCTCGCGACTGTTCGTTTCGGATTTCTCAATCTTTGGTTCGATCTGTTCGATAGCTTCATCGGCCAGTTCAAAGGAGCCCACGGATTGCACGTCCGAGTGCGTGGAAGATGTCATCTCCTGACTATCTTGCTGACTGCTGCTGATTTTCTTAACGATTTTGGTTGTACGAATGACAGTCGTCTTGATGAGGCCGCTGCCATCATCGCTGCTGACAACAGATCCATTCGATGACAGGGTTTGTCTCTCATCCGTAGTAATTGCACTTGGTTTGTTCAGGGGCTCTGTAATTTCTTGTTGTGGTTCTGGCTGTGGCTCTATAATTTCGGCTATCTTTTGGACAATGGGTGTGGGGACTTCGCTCTCCGACTTCTTGTGTTTTTTCTTGTCCTTCCGGGAAGGCTTTTGAGGTTTCTTCTGCTGTGCTTCCTCCACAACTTCCTTTGTTACTTGTGGTTCTGCAACCAATAATGTTTTCTCTGGTTCGGGAATGAGCTGTTCCTTCTTGGCCTTCTTTTTGTCCTTTGCCTTTTGCTCATCAGGTTGGGTTAATTCTTCGGCTTGCTTGACAACTTCATCAACCACGTTCTGGGCAGCCTCCTGGATGTTTGATTGGTGCTCCACCGTGGAGGTTATTACTGTCGTTGGCAGTAGCGTAACATCTCTCTCCACTTCTGGTTCATCCTCAAAGACCTCCTCAACAATTTCCTCGCCATCCTCGGTGATACGCTTCAGGATGCGCTTTGTCTTGGTAATGGTTGTCTTAGTTATCGATCCCTGCTGCACGATGGTGTCCTGTGTAGTCGAGAGTCCACTCACATCAATGGGCACCTCGGTACTTGTGGTTTCAATTGTTGGTAGATTAAACTGCTCCACGGAGATATTCTCTTCGGGCAAATCATCAATCACATCTTCTTCGACAATCTCTTCTTTACCATCTACAATACGCTTGACTATACGCTTGGTTATGTGCTTGGTTATTGTACGCGTGGTGATGGTGGTGGTTCCACTCTCCGTTGATATTGTGTTGGACGATGTCGTTACTGTAGGCTCACCCTCAGTAATCGTTTCACTTATTTCCGTAGAGACGGGACTTACTGTCTCCTGCAATACGGAAGTACCATTCAATAACTCTGTTGACGTTTCTGTAGTTGTAATCAGAGCCTGAGAAGGAATTTCTACAGGTTCTGGCACGGTTTCAGCTTCTATTACTGGCTTACTTACTGGCTCAGGTTCTGTTTGTGTAGGTAAGACTTCTGGAATGCTTACTTCGATCGTTTGCTCAACTGTTTGATCCACAATATTGCCTTTAGTGACTTTCGTAACAGTCTCTGTTGTGGATTTTGAATCAATAATTACTGAAACATCCTCAACTGGAGCAACAGCTACCTCTATCTTAGATGCTGTTTCAGGCTTGGCCTCCTTCTTGGCACGCTTCCTGTCCACCTTTTTGGGTGTTGAAACTGGAACTTCAGGCTCTACAATCTCCGTATCTTTGACTGATTCCGATTCAACAATTTTTTCTGCAATAATTTCCGCTTTGGCAATCTCCTCAGGAGGCTCTGTCCTGGTGACTGTAGTTTCCACAACTGTTTTGGTCTGTTTCTTTTCCTTCTTCGAACGTGTCGCTGGAGCTTCTTCGATGTGGGTCTTCAGGACTTCGATTTTCTCCTTGGTATCAATCACAGCTGGTGCGACAATCTCCTTTATAATGACTGGTTCCGCAATCTCCTTTTCGATGACTGGTGCGACAGTTTCCTTTACATCAGATTTGGTTGTGCTGCTGATAACAACCTTCTCCACTGTCGTCTTTGACTGTTTCTTTTCCTTTCGGGAAGGCGCAACTGGAGCTGGAACCTCCTTCTTAGCTACGACAGTTTCAACCTCTTCCTTCTTTGCAACGACTGTTTCAATCACTTCAGGCTTTACAGTCTCCTTTTCTTTGACTGGCTCGGCAGTTTTCTTGCTGACTTGAGGCTTTTCGGCTATAGGTTTAGCGGGTTGCTTCTTTTCCTTCTTTGGTGTTGGCTCAGGGATAGAAGTGACTCCCAACACAGCAGGCTCGATCGTTTGGGTGGTGGTAACTGTAGTCTCTAATACGGTTTGCTTTCGCTCCACAGCAGTTGAGTTTTTGTTTTGTCCGAGAACAGGTGACGTTTGCTTCTTCTCCAGCACTGGTGACGTTTGCTTCTTCTCAAGAACTGGTGACTTTTGCTTCTTCTCTAGAATTGGTGATGTCTGTTTTTTCTCCTGCTTGAACACCACTGGAACTGCATCCACTTTGGGTTCCACAAATTGCACTGTATCTATAAATGTTACATTATCGGTTGTCTTTTTGGGTTTTTTCGACTTTCTTGGCTTCGGCTCTGGCTGTTTGGTGGGTTCTTCAACAACTTCTTGCACCAATTTAATGCTCTCCACACCATTGCTCTCCGGAGATCTAGGCTTTTTGCCCGATTTTGTATCCTTACGGGTGCTAACCTTAATCGGCAACGGTTCGGGTTGGGTCTCATGTCGCACTCGCTTTGGACGCGATGTTCTAGTGTCGGCATTATCATCCCTGCGCTCCCAAGTTGGCGATCTTCTTGAGTTAGTGATCGTTGTGGTTGTAACTGTTGTATGCTTTGTATTCGTTGTGTATTCAGCTGCAGCTCTGCGTTGTGTTGGCGGCGATAGGCGTACGGGTATCTGTTGTAGCTGCTGACTGGATGGCTGGAAAACTGATTGCTGTTGCTGTTGTTCTTTGTGCTGTAGACCGAACAAGACTTCGGCGTAAGTACTACCGGCGCTGATATCCTGAGGCTGGATTTCTTGGTGCTGCTGCTGTACACGTTGGTCTTGGGGACGCACAGTGATTGTGGTCGCTGCTGTCGTTTCGGGGACTACTGATCGAGTCCTGACTTGCTGAGTTATCACAGTTGGCTGTTCTGTCGTCTGATCCGACACAATGGTTTCCTGAACATAGCTTGTTGTCGAAACGACATTGGATTTCTGTTGTGCTTGCACTTGGGGCTGGGGCTGGGGCTGAGGCTGGGGCTGAGACTGCACTTGTGGCTGTGGTTGCTGCACCTCAATGGGTATCGTCTCAATGGCATCCATATCAAACTGGCCAAAGGTAATGTCGGGTCGTGGCTCATCAACCTCAAACTCCTGTGGCTCCACTGACCTCAGCATTTGTACACTCTCTTCGATATAGTACTGGGGCTCCTCTTCTTCGGATTCGATCTGCACCACAGTGGGCTGAATCTGCTGCGTACTGGTGGTCAATGGTTCGGAGCTCTGTTGCACCATTGATGCGAGTGTGGTGACTACGCGATCCAGCACGCTGTTACCCGTCGCCGACTCCTGTACGCTGTACGGATCTAGCAGATAGGTCTGCTCTGTCGTCTCCTGCTGATAGATCACAGCTTCCTGCTGAGGTGGCTGCTGCTGCTGCTGCGTTTGATACTCCTGTGAGTACTCTACAGTCGGTTGGGTAAAGTAAATCTGCGATGGCTCTGTGGGATAGAGCGTTGAGTAGTTGTCGGTTGTGGCTATGGGCTGGTAGTAGCCGGGCAGCAGTTGAAACTGTGTTGTCGCTGGCTGCACTGCAACGGGCTGATACTGCATGGGATATTGCATCTGCAGCATTTGCTCGTAGTAGTTCTGTGGCTGCTGCTGCTGCTGTTGCTCCTGCTGTGGCACTGTTCTGGCATTCGCCACATAGCCCCACTGGCCACTATCGGCCACATTCTCGTACATCGTTTGATACAGCTGTGGATCGGGCTGCAAGTAAGTGGCGGCAATCTCTTCCGCTGTCATGGGTATCTCGTAATTGTTTCCACCTTCCACTTGTGGCAGTTGCTGCTGTTGCTGGGGCGGAACATATCCATGTTCTGGATTGACCTCGCTGATGTATTGCTGTTGTGTTGGTTCCTCGATAATTTCAGGCTCTGCTGCAGGGACGTACATACTGGCTGCTACCGCAGCACTAGCGTCCACCACATCCTGTATGGTCAAATCCGTAGCATGACTCTGGACTGCTTGGGCGGCCAGTTGCTCAGCCGCCTGCTGCTTCAGACGCTCGAGTTCCAGGCCTCGCAGTACTTCCGCATAGGACGTCGAACCGGGCACCCACATAGGGCTACGCGATCTAGTACGATCATCCATTGGCAAGAAGAGTTGCTGCTCTTGCTCCTGTTGGTGTTGTTGCTGCTGCTGTTCCTGCACGATTGTGGGAGGCTCTCGTCGGCGTCTCGGCGAACGTCCGCGACGTTCTGGCCTGGGAGGCTGTAGATTCTTACCCGTTTTCACATGATATTGCCTCTCGTTTTCAATGAACTGCTGACTGCTGGGGTTTCTGGTAGATTGAGGTTGGTTAGGAACTTGTTGCTGTTGTGCCGTGCTGCTGTTGCTGATCTCGATCGTCTCCACATGACTCTCGATTTGAGGTGTTGCTGTAACCTGTTGGGGTACCTTAACCTGATCTCTGCTTTCATAGATCGCAGTGGTTATACCTTCCCCATTCAGTTCGATTTGGTCATCGTCGTGCGTACGTGTCAAAGTCGTGGATGTTGTCGTTGTCGTAATGGTTGTTGTAATTGTTGTCTGGTTGTGTGCAGTTTCTTGGTGGTGTTGTTCTTGCCGGTTCGTTGTAGTGGCTGGGGATACGCGTTCTTGTCTGGGTTTTTTCGTTGGGGCTGCTGTCACTTGGGTCGTCTCATTACCGCTTACCGGACTCGTTTGTCCCGATAACACTTCAGCATAGGTCAAACCTACGGCCGTTGGCTTCATAAGCAACGACACAGTCGATGAAGTGGTTACCACTGAATGGGGATCCAGAGCATAGGACTTTCTGGCGGTTGCATCGTAGGTCTGCTGCATGCCATCGATTGATTCTCGCATTGCCTAATGTCGTTCATCATCGTTCATCAATGATTTAGATGGAGAGATAGAGAGAGAGATAGGGGGAAGATTTGCCAAAAACGTTAGCTATTTCATATGGTTTTTGTTTATTTTTCAGGGGGGTCAAATAGGGTCAAAGGGCTACCCTACCTAACAAGAATTAAACCTATAGATCTCTGAAAATGTTGTCCCTATCAAAAATCATACTCTCTTTCGGTTTTTGCATTTACAAAAAAATTAGATAAACAATTTCATAATTTAAATTTATTCTTTAGATATTTATATCATATAGGAGAGTATTTTTTTGGTATTTGTTTTGGTATAGATATTCCTTAAACATGTTGTGGGTCATGTGTGTGGCAGTTGACAGTCGAACAGATCGCCACTCCACTCCAGTGTGGTGCCACACTGAATTTTAGGGGAGAATTATTGGCGGCATGAAGGGAGGGGCGACCAACGACTGTCAAAAAATATGTTTGCTCTAGTCCTAAATTGTGGCTTTAAAAATTAATTTTATATTTAAAAGGGGCTCGGGGCTACGACTAGGGCATCTCTAAATCTCTAGCTTGGCATCGTCCGGCGTGCCCCGATGTATTAACAACTTGATGCGCTCATTACGTGCGGTTATTTTCGAATGCAGATTTTTCACACGTTCCCGGCATGCCTATATATCGTGTGTATGGGGTATATATATAGTGCATGTTCGATATTTGATAGTTTTTCAGAAAGAGTTTTTTTCAGGCGTGAGAGAGGCAGAGAAGAAATACAAACAAAATGTCAGCATATTGAGATTTGAGTTTCATTTAATGGTAATTTATTTAGACAGCGCCATATGGGGGTGGAGAGAGATATAGAGAGAGGGATACAAAAAGCAACCATAGACCATGTTTGATATTTTGTATATTTCGTAGAAGAAGTAAGCAGTACTCATGTATATATTAATGGTTTGTGTGTCAATGTTTTATGTTTTTGGGAATGGTTTATAGAGTGAGAGATTTGAGGTGTTTAGTCACAGGTTTCAGCAGGCGACAAGCGAGTAGCAAAAGCCCAAGAACCAGAGTTAGGAATATTAGTAAACGAGCGAGATATACGTATTAATTTTTATGGAGAGTGTTTAGCAATTTGGATGTTTTGTTTTTTTATATCAGCGCAACGACACCAGGAATTTTCGTAATTTATACGAATATATTTTCAATGAGAGATAAAAAAAAGAAATACAAATTGTCAAAAATAAAATACCAAAAGATTAGAAACCGTAACCATAATTAAAAGTTAACCGATTTCCGCTAATACCAGAGATAGATTTATATAGATAGATAGAGAGAGGTAAGGCAATAATTGAGTGACGAAAAATGTTTTCTCGGCTGTAAGCTGACTAATTAGATTTCAAAATGATATAAAAACCAAAAAATTAAATCATAATAAATGTCTAAGCGTAAGCTTAATGTGTTCTTTGTATGCCATTAAATGCGTGAGATGTGATGTGATGACTGTGTTTTCTTATTTGTAATTATGAGTGCAACGTGAGAAAGGGAGAGATGTGATTGATAGGTGATGATTGGGTGTATCCAAAATAAGTTCTCATAGCAAGATTTGCCCCGCAATTATCATCAACAAATTGTAACTACATTTCAAATATCGTTTTGGAATTCTTGAGTTTAAAGTTTGAGTTTTTTGTTTGCCACTTACCGCCAGACACTGCAATTCGCAATGTAAACTTAAATTTTAATATTAAAAACTATAAACTATTTCAGACAGAATGAACATTTTCTTTAGGCCACCTGCTTTTCTTTAAATATAGTAATTTCATCAGGGTTGTTTATAAGGAGAACGGCAACACAAATAAAGAGCAATTTTGCTGGTCTAAAAATAAAACGTCTGGAGGTAGAAAATTCCTGGCTTTTCTTTTCATGTGTGGGCTAACCCTGACAACAAGAACTTATTTGTTTTCCCTATTATATTTAAAAATTGTTTGGCTGCAGCACGTGACAAATGAAGCGAGTACCACAAGCAGTTCTCTGACAGATAAAGAGGGTATTACGATTTGTGGGTATCACAATCAGAGAGAAAGAGATGAGACATGAGAGAATGAGAGCTGCACGATGAGAGCTGGTGATGTGATGATGTGATGGGGGAGAACCGAAGGAAGCACAAAAATGAATCGATTATGTATGTGTTGATCTTTGTCTGTCTTCTGTGTGTGCATAAAATAATGAAAAATGAATTCGAAAATAAAAACGTAAGAGAATTTATCAACAAAAAAAAAGAAAGAAAAAAATAAACAAATGCCGCAAAAATTAAAGAAAACAAAATAGAATAAGAAAAATATAAAGTAAAAGAAAATAAAATAATACGCAGCCACCGTGCAACTTTTGTTCGACCTACCCGGCGCAGACTTTAAAAGCGCATGTGGGGACAGGGGACTTTTTTTCATAGATTAATCAAATATTATTTTAAAATAAATATCATATGGAGTGTTAATAACTGTTGTTGTTTTTTTGGCTAACAAACCGGGTTGTTCTGTCAACTGTTTTTGGCATATCAATGAAGATCGTTCCATAGCAATGACGGAAATGAGTTATAGAATAAAAAGGGGGTAGGGAAAAACATTACTAGAAAGAGCTCCTAACACAACAGAGATATATAAATATAGTCTGAGCTGAACTGATCTGCTAGCTGGAGTAAACTACTAACTGGAGATAGAGGGGGGCTCTGATCTATACTGTTGATATAAAGACTCTGGGATGTTACGTACCTGTTGATCGGCTAATGCTCGCTCACGATCGTGTGGCAAGTACGTGGGCGCCATCACCAGACGCAGCTGTTGCTCCTCCTGGATGATGCGCTGCCGCAGCGTTTGCATCTGCTGCTGGTAGACATCGATCTGGGCCAGCGTTTGCTCGAGGCTCTGGGACTTGGCTTTCACCAATTCACCCAAGCCATCGAGCACGCGCACCAGATCGTCAACATTCTCGCTAAGGCGTGGATCACCACCCATGCCATTGCGGAAGTGAACCTGGGAATTGAACGCAGAAAGGGGAAAGCGGAGAAAGGATGCGGGATGCATGGCAATGCATTCTTGTTGATGGATTAACTATTCCATTTGCTTTGGGCACTCACCTCCAGCTTCTCGATAGACAGTCTCAGTTTTGTTTTTTGCACATTTATGTCGGCCAGTGTCTTCTCACAGAATCCAAGCTGATCGCGCAGCGGTTTCTTCTGCTGCTGCGACGAGTCCAGACCCTGTTTGGTCTTCTCTTGCCATGCACGTATATCCTTGATTTTGCGTTCACATTGATCCCATTCCTCGCAGGCCTCTTGCAGCAGAGAGTTCTAGTCAAGAGAAGAAATGTTAGTTATGGAACAAGCCAAAAGAGAGATGTATCATCAGTGTAGGGGTTACCCTCTCCAGCAGCACCGCTTCCACGGTTATCTTCGCATCCTCGGCCTCCTGCAGTTTGTCCTTGAGATCGCCCACAGTCGTCACTTGGCCAATGTGATCCAGTTCCTTGTCCATTTCGCTCAAATGCTTGACAATCGGTTTAATACTCTTCACAGCCGTCACATAGTCGTTCAGTTTGTTCCTGGCCTCGGGCAGGGTGCGCAAATCAATCGACTGATCGATAAACGTACGCTTCTCGGCCGCCCAGGACATGACAATTTGATACAGATTCATGAATCTCGTCCAAGCATCGAGGCTATCGCCCACCGCCTGCTTCTTCTCGTCCAACCAGCCACGTACTTGGGCCAGGGATGCGGCCAACTGATCGATGGTCGTCTGCACCAGTGTCTTCTCCTCACTGTTGCGACAATTCTCGATAATCAGCTGACCGTTGGTCTTGACCAGGGTGAAGCGTTCGTAGATGGCGGTGATCTCATGATTGATGCGCTGCAGCAGCTCCTTCATCTGTGTCGGACTGAGAGTGCGCTCCTGCACCTGCACTTCGGCTTGCAGCAGCCAGCGCTGGATCTCATCCACACCGGCCACATACTCGGTGCGCACGGTCTTGGCACGCTTGAAATCCTTCTCTTTGGTCTCCATCGTCACCTGTACACGTTCCGAAAGCAGCTCAAGAGCTGTAAACTCTTGGGCAATGTCGTTGGGCAGTAGATTCTGCTTGGCCTGATATTTGGCCGTTGTCTGGCTAACCAGCAAACGACTCTCCTCGGCCGCCTGCTGCACTTGGCTGTTGAGAGTGATCAGGGCCTGTTCTGTTTGGGCAATGTGCTCGTCGTAGACGTGTATCGATTGCAGTTGATCGTTCAAGGCGTTCAACTTGTCCTGCAGCTGCGAAATGCGACGGAAGACTTGCTCGATCTCGTCGAGATCCTGGCTAACCTGTTGCTCCTTCTCGCGTAGCGTGTCGTTCAATCTGCAAATAAAATGAGAATATTCAGGGTCGTATTATTCAATGGCATGGACTACAAAATGGGACTGCTGGTCGTGTGACTGTAGGCAAAACCACGCGGTTCTGATTTGCGTTGTATAGATAGAAACGTTCAGCGCGTGTCTTCTCGAACACAATACAATAAAATGTATATATATTGGTATCTCTTTGTGGATGTTCTCGTTCTGAAACACAATTCTGAAGTTTTTCAAGATATATATGTATTATGCGTTTGTCTATGGCCTCGAGGTTTCTTCTGCGAAGATTTCCGTGAAAATTGAATGCTGCCGTTTGGCTACAAGAGAGTTTTCTTAATGAAGAAAAATCTCACTAGCACATTTTCACGGACCCCAGACCCAGCGGATCTCAGGCTATTCGAATTTCGAAAATTGCTCATAATTCGAAATTACCTTGAGCCCATTGAGAGTCAACACAGAAAAGAGAGCAGAAGAGAGAGCAAAGACCTCTCAAAAATGATTTAAAAGGCTCAAAAAGAGTGGAGAAAGATCACACAAAGAGAGACATTAAATATATCTCTTTTAGATAAAACAGTTTTATGCCAGCACGCACGACTTTTAAAATTTTATAGTTTCTAATTTTTTTGGCTTCTTGTTTTTATATATTAGAATATTTTAGCTTGTGTGTATTTTTAATGGCGGCGCATGTTTAATTTTGTATATTCGTGTGGCTATGCATTTCAGTCATTGTCTGACGTCATTTTGGGCGTTGCATCGACCTAGAAACCAGAGAGATTGAGAGAGCGACTGCCAGATGAATCAATGGCCACGAATTTCCTACAATTTTTGCATATTCTTGCCCCGATCTGTGGTTAAGTATTTCCAGCATATGACGCACAACACGCATACGCCTTGGGGGCGCCCGGCTGGGAATTGAATGAGTGAATGATTGAAAGATTTATGCCGCCGCCGACGTCGCCGGCTAGTCTTCTTTTGGACAAGGTCCTGACGCTTGGTTAATGGAATCGTTTATTGCCCTTTACAGGCATGGCCCCAAAAGAAAAAATGAGATGAAATGAGGAGGCCAAGTCAACACACATTTGGCACTTGGCCAACAGCACAGACCCACAAAAGTCGGCCGAAACATTTTACAATTAATTGTTAAAGAAAAAAGAAAAACTGGCAGCGGAAATACGGGGGATACAATACGAGACGAGTCTATAAACTCGACGAAATTATTTCGGCGTCATTTTTCGCGAGTAAAATACGAAAATTTCTCAATGTTTGGGTTTTCATTTCACACGAAAAATCAAAGATCACATTTGAAAATAAGGAATCAAAGAGCTTTGGATACCCTTATAGATAGTTATTTGAAAGGGAAATTTGTTACAATTTTGGTTGAAGTGTTTGAAGCATAAACTAAACTTTCTGTTTGGATTATTAGTATACTTTAAATCGTAATTTTGGTAGTTTTGGCTCTGTGATAATGAAATCGCATTTTAGTCGCTGAAATGTATCCTCCCGTCCAGAACAAATATCTCCTCAAAATCACAATACCCACTATCTGGCAAGCGTATAAACAAGACAAAAATACCAAAATAAATAAGAAGGAAAGCAAAATATTTCCCCTCTAGAATTTTCAGCTATTTTCAGTCCGGTCTGCCATTTTGTACAAATTAACGAATTTAAATTTAGTGCACGGCTTTAATTTAAATGGCAAAATATTTGAGAAATGCCATTACACACACACACACACACAGAGTGTGGAAGTGAGTGAAAGTGAAAGGCGTGCGAGTGTGTTTCTGAGATTTGTTTTTTGCATTGGAAAAACCGCATATTGAAAACATTTCTGAATCAATTATGGTTGCTGCTGCTGTTACTGCGAGGAATGTGTAATCAGAGGTAGAAACAACAGACGATAAGCGGCATTCGATTCGTTCGGCAGGGTTTAGGTTATTTCTGTCACCAACGACTACGTCATCGTTTAAAGTAGAAACGCGTGCGAAATATATGCTCTCTCCCTCTATGTCTCTCTCTCAGTGTTTTTCTCTCTCCCTCTCTAAACAAAACACCTGACGACCCTGGACAGGTACCGGGTCTGTTATAGGTCTCTGATTCGCGAATACGAGTACGAAAGACCACGGTACAAAAAAAAGATTGTTTTCTGTTACTGTTTTGCATATGACCACAGGAGAGTCTCTCTCTCTCTCTCCCTCTCTCTCTATTTCTGTTGAAAACGATGACTTAATCGGGCCTAGACTTAGAAACGTTGCTGGCTTAGGCTTAAATGTTCGGTTCTGTTATTTTTTTATCACCTCTTGCTTTTGACGACGTTAACTAGAAGTGCGTTAAGTTGTTTTTCTATTCGTGCTGAGCAATTAGTTAGACTCCCGTCGTTTATTTTAGCTTCTGAGGCGCTTTTGTCTTGTGGCCTTTGGCTTCGTTTGTGTCTTTCTTGTGGCGACTACTGTCACACCTCCTTTGGCCCGGAGGCAGACGTGTGCCCAACTAGAGTCACTCCTCCTTCTAGCTCTTTTCTTAATTTCCACTAACAAAGCACGAGTGAAAAGAAAGCAGCAGCTGCTAAATACAAAACTCTTTCTCTTTTCCTGAACGCCTGGTAATCCACAAAGCGGCGTCGTTCAGAAACTGCATCAGAAAGAATTTACCACGAAATGGAAAAGAAAAATTGTTATTTTCGTGAGCACTTGGCTCGAAAGGAATTCAATTTGTTGTATTTGTATACATCTCTCTTTTGGTGGGCCGCCTGCTAATATTTTGCTGCTTCTCTGGTTTTACTACTTTTAAATTTAATTTGATTTAAATATTCGTTCGATTGTGCTCTTTTGATAGTTTCCAGCCATCCAGTTAAATGGAAACACACGTCCGCTTGCAACTAACTCTAAATAAAAACTGATTTCAAATATTCTTGCGGCCCCACGAAAATTGCCAAAATGTTGTCGGGTCGAGGCTGTCGCTCAAGCGATCGTTAACAGCGAGCGGCGCACGAGAGCGAGCGAACGCCAGACGGAAATACAAAATAAAAGAACGAAACAAATTTCACCACACTTACGCATACCAAAAGATATGAGAGAGGAGGAGAGAATGGTTGGTTAGCACTAAAAAAATATATATTATATGCTAAATGCGCTTGGCATTGAAATGTACTCATTAATAAGTTTTGCTGCTGCCGTTGCTGTAGATTAAATCAAAAATATCCCTTAATAACTCCCCCAGAAAGTGCATAAATGTTGTTGCATATTTTGATAAAGCTTTAATGTCATTTTGCCGGTTCTAAAAGATAAGAAAAGCCGGCTATAAAATAACACCAGAGATAAAGAGAGAGAGAGAGAGAGAGAGAGAGAGAGAGAGAGAGAGAGCGCGCACAGAAGGAGAGATATCAAAATCTTCCACGCACAGGCAGAGAGAGGGAGCGAAACGCTTTGGAATTGAAACGGAACAGCGCTACCTAACATACTGTAAAAGCTCTGTAAGCCTGCTAACAGTGCACTGTAGTGCGAGGGGAACGCCGTCTGAAATAAATTTATAATTACCCGATTACCTCATTTGGGCAGAGTTTGTGTTATTATTATTTTGTTGTTGTTTTAGGTTTCTCTTTTTTTTTACTATGCCAAAATGACAAATTGTTAATGCAAATGCATATGCAAATCTCAGATTAAGTTCGATTTTGGGGCTTATGGAATGTTTTAGTTCACCTGATAAGGTTTTCCTTATATGTACATAGTATGTATGATTCAGCTATAGTTTGGTTTTGATTGTATTGAAATTGTATAATTTGTTGCACACTTGAATTTTTTCACGCGTTTGCTTCATCTCTTTGCTTATTGCTCATCGATGAAGTCAGCGGCAAAAGTACAGCAATAACAAAAAATGGGAAGGGATAGATTTTTAAATACACTTCCTACACGATCGTTTCGATGTGTTAAGGTTTCATTAAAGATAAAGTTGGTAAAGTAAAAAGAATAAGATGAATAATTTGAGATCATATATATCTGTCTTCGTCGCAAACTTATCTTTAAAAGGCATAACATCTTTTTCTGTTAGTGTATGCCAAAATTTCGCTCCTCTCTTTTGACGTTCGACAAGTATTATTTACTTAATCTTTTATGATTTTTGTGCGGCTGCTGTTGTTTACATTTTTTTATTCAATTTGTTTTTTATTTATTTTCTAGCACATTTCCTCTTCTTTGTGTTTTAAAAATGTCTCTTTCTCTGTTTGTGTCTGGAGGAAATTATTCGAAAAATGCGCTAATGAAGTTAATTCCCATATCTTTCACCCCAATCTCCACTGCAAAATATTTATAAATAAATTATTATAATGACCACCAAAAAATTGCAAAAAAAAAAAGGATTACGCAATATTTAATGTCTTTTTTGTTGATTAGATTCTCGCATGTGCCCGACGAAAAAATGTATTTAAATCTCAAGTGTGTAAGTGCATTGAAATGTTCAAATGCGTCGCAGTTTAAGGATACATAATATACACGTAGTTATACATATTATATCTCCTCCGTCCGACTATATAATTATCGATGACAACCGGCATGCCGTGGTGTTGGCATATTAGATCATTCCTTTCGGCACTGATGATGGCATAGTTCTCATTGTGGATCATTTTTGGATATGAAAACAATTAAAGGAAGACATTTTTTTCATGCTTTCTTGAGGGCAATCGATCAGCGGGAAACTATTTACCCATACAAGATGAACATTTGAGGTTGAATATGGTCTTAATATAATGCGAGCAATAAAAGTTCTATTCATACATTCGGATATGTATTTTCATAGATGTCAAGGAACATTATCATGGGATTTCCTTAGAATCATCGCAATATTATCAATATAACAATTATACGGTCACCAGACCGCAAGCAGCAGTCAAAACATTTGTCTACTGTCCCACTGTTTAGGCCACAGAAAAACGTAGGCATATTGAGGAAAATCTATAGCAACAGCTGCTGCTCTCGTTTTTCAGGCAGCAGCTCTGCTGTCAAAGAAAAAAATTCAACAACATTGTTGTATAAAAATAAAACTGAAAGAACCAACATAAATATAACAACAACAAAAACATTTTCGGCTAAGAGAAAATTGTGTCAGTGGCTGCTGCATTAAAAGTAAAAAAAAAAGGCCAAAGGCATAGGTCTCCCTCGTCAACGGAAGAAGCCGAACGAGAGCAAGCGAGGGGGTATACGTGATCTGAGAGACGTATGCATACATGTTGTGCATGTTTCTGGCAACATGTTGCATTGCCTATCTGTGTATCTTAGCACGTGATGGTCACAGCACGAAAACCCACAAAACAACTGTCAAATTAGCAATGAAAATCCCAACAAATTAGCAAAGACAATATATATACAAATAGGAATTGGCACAATGCTAAATTTGTTCAAGCGCCAGGGCATTTAAAGAACAACAGCAAAAGAAGAAGAAATTTGTACACTTATTTATAAACGTACGAGTACGATCATTTCCGCAAAAAGTAAAAGAATTTTTGTCTTCTGATTGTGGAGTCCCCCACCCATTCTCTTATCATTCAAGCGGAAAGCGTCAAATAAAATATACTCATGCTTGTAGTATAGTATTATACATATATGTGTATAAATATATATTTTTATATATAAATCTGTATATACGGACAGGTCTTTCATATCGCCTTTGATAAGACCGAAGAGGTTTGGCACAGTTTCTAGTTAGGAACGGGATAGCCCCTGTTAATTGAAAACCAATGAAAATAAAACATTTTCTCTTTGTTTATATTCCCAGAATTACGCTATAGCACTCGTAAACGTGAAGTTCTTTCTTTTTGCTGAGGGCTCTGAGGGTAAGATGAGAAGCAGAGCCATACATAAACTCTGGCTTACGTAATGCTCAAATGAGGGACCCCTCCTCTCTCTCTCTCTTTTCTCGCGTTGTCGAAAGCACTTGCGAAGCGTAACAGTTGGTTCGGTCTGACGTCAGTTAGCGTCTGGTGAGCAACAACAATATAAACAAATTTAGAGGGCTTGACGAACCCACAAACTACGAGAATAGATACTTAAAGAAAAGATACTTTAAGCCAAAAGGTAGAGATCACAGTAAGTACTTTCTTGTTAAAGTTATGATTTAAAAAAAAAAAACAAAGTAAAAACGCAACAGTAAAGATATTTGACTAAAGAAAAGAAGGCCATAAGATACTTTAAGTTCTTTAAACAGTTCTTTATCTTTATCTCCATAAAGCCCAACCATTCACAGTTGGAATAAATTATGTAGATATGTAAAAATAAAAAGTTAGATAAAATATTATATTATATTCTTATGTCAATGAAATTAAAGATTTAGCCCTAAAGACTGATTGATTGATAAGTTGTAATTTATTCTGACTGTAATAAAAGATTTTTGATTATAAATCCGTGTGAAGATACACTAAAAATATATCTTTTGTGACAGATCTGTAGATTATAAAAAGGAATAGCAGTCCTACAAATATAAGTCCAATTTCTCCTCGAGTTTATGTCGTTCTCCATTTCCAACTCTTGGTCGGAGTTCCTAATTCATCTAATCTTATAATCTGCCGAGCTACAGTGATATATTGAGTATTAATTCGTATCAAAAACCCGTTTAAGGGTACCCGTGATTGCATATATAATTGATCAACCATATAACCTGTTGAATTCTCTTTGAATTCCACATTCATTTTCATTAGGCAACAAGTTTTTTTTTTGGGTACCCTAATGTATACAGCAAGCCAATTCAATTTCCGGGCTTAAACGTTTTTGTTCAGAGAGAAAACAAAAGTTTGATATTTTTTTTTTGTTGGGGAGATACTCGATATCATGTCACGCATAGTTGAACACACTATGTACATGAAATGGGTGCCAAGAATATAAATAGGAGTCGTTTTTTATGTACTTACTTGGCCTGCTGTGCAACTAACTTATCCACTTTGGCCTGTATGGCCTCCGCCGAGGGTTTGTGTACTTCCCCAAGGAATGTGAGGATGGATTTTGAGAGAGTCTCGATTTCTTTATGTGATGATTTAAGTTGATTTGATTCTTCAAGTAATTCCTATATAAAAGCGAAGAATATTTATTAATTAAAATGTGAAAATAGTTGAGGAATTTCAATTAATATTAATTAACGTTAATTAAGACATCAAGTAAACGAAAAATTTAATGAAGTAAAAGCTCTCTTTTCGGTATTTTGTTGCTCTTCAACCAAAAACCTGAACACACGTCTCATTTTGAAGCAGAATTATCTTGTGTTTTACTTCACTCTCAATTTCGTTTTGAATTCCAGTTCTTTTTTTTTTTTGAGAAGGTCAACATTGAAAAATTAATGAGAAAAATAAATTTGTTGACTTGACTATAAAGCTTCTTTTTGGTTAAGAAAAAACATAAGAGCTAATGATACATCAACAGAAGAATAAAACAAATAAATCACATTTAGAGTCAAAACCTTTACTTATTTTTCGTCATTGTTTATCATTGTTGTGTTGAGGATAGTTTTGGTGTATTTTTGTGTGTTGTTTTATCGCTCAGGTATAGGTACCCTATATGGCGCTTGTATGACAACATCGTTAGATCGATAAGGAAGTTGCGGGGGGACCGTATCTCTATTATGGCTGCAAATTGCTTCAATTGAAATGTGATTTCAAAAGCCTACGCTATATACACAGTGCTCGATGTACAGGTGTATGTATGTAGATATGAATGAATGTGCGATGCCTATCTTTTGTACTGCTGTCTGCTATTAATAGTATGTAGTACTATTTTGTAAAAATAAATACAAAACAAACAATGAGCTCATCTTACAGCAGAAAATGATTCAATTTTACTGATTAGAAATACAAAAAAAGTTCATTATTGATACTAATAAATACAAAATAAATAATAATAATAATGCATTTTGTTGTACAACTAACAAGCACCTTTGGACTATTGAAATTACACGTAAATTAGCATTAAAAATTCATAAACAGTCGCATTAGGAAGCTTCCGCTATCAAGCGTTATATAAGTCACTATCATAAGGTGATTCCATAGAAGAATGAAAAACTAAGATAAAGGAAACTGAAAGTTTTGTATTTTGTTTTGTTTAACTTTTTCTCGTTTTCGCTTAATTACAGCAGCATCATTAATAGATTTTTTGGACATAAATAGATGTGCCCGAAATCAGCTGCTTTATAGCTTTCGTTTCGTGAAGCTCAACTCAAGCTGAGAGAGAGCGACACCGGCTAGGTGGTGTATTTCACATAAAGAGAGAGAGAGAGAGCTTCAACTAAGAGAGCGGAAGCTCTTACGGTCCAGTGTCCACAACAACGTGACCATGAACTTGATGTCGGCATGGTTTTGATACATATACAAAACATGTTACATACATACAAATCTATCAACCTATAATATGTAAACTTGGATGTGTATTTTCTGTTGTCTTTATATTGGTAAAAATATTTGACAGAGCTCCAAGCCCAAAGGGGGAGGTGGTGCCTATTTGAATAAATCGCATCAGACTTACAAATATGTTTGGAATGGAATGGAATTTACTTGTGACCTTAAACAAAAGTAAGTAAATTAATTAAACATGCCGAAGTTTAAATACCCTAAGCAGTTACGACACTGAGTAGAAGCATCTATTTTTTTACTTTTTTTGTAAATATTTCCCACTATGTTACAGAAGTTACTGTTGTTTTTATGCAAGGGGAATCGGTTAGAGTTATTTTTTATCTTTAAGCGCGAATTTTAAATGTTCATTGAATGAATCAACCATTCACTATCTCTTGGGACTTAACTGATGTAAGAAGGAATGAGATCCCTATTCATTGTTTTAATACATATGTGAAACTTTTCTCTTCTTTAAGGCTGTTAAAAATAGTCAAATTACAAAAATAAAAATAAACTCACCTGAATGGCATTCTTTGTATCTTCCAAATGACGTCGGGATCTTACAGTTGGATCGACATTGCGGAACTTATCCTCTAGTCGACCTAATGCCTTCTCCCAGCCGTGCAAGCTGTTCTCAAAGCTATCCCAATGCTCGGCCAACTGTTGCAGATTATCGCGACGCTGTTCGAGGCTGCGTACCAGTTCCTGCCACAAACGATTCAGGTCACCGTTATCCTTCTCAATCAATTGACGATTGCGTGCGTCCGCCTGGCGTATGAGGGCCTGCGATTGTTGGTTCACCAGGGAAAGGTCGCTGCTTTGACTCTGCGAAAAATACGAGTATATGGTAGGTCCACACACACGCGTCGGTTAATATCCAGAGTGTTACGAGTATGGGTATGGGTATGGTATTTTATGGTATATGGGTATGGGGGAGTACGGGTGTGACGTAACCACGAATTTTCAGTGTTTTTATGCAAATATATTCACAATAATTGTATTATTTTGTATTCTTTTGAAAGATTTCTCTTGTATACTGTGTAAATATATATTTGAGCCCTGACATATGTCTGCTATTCTCTAGGGGGTGTTACAGGAGCGCACAGCCTGCTGCCCACCGTAGCATTTTTTTCATAGATACTTTTACACATACACGTAGACACTAACACGTACACGAGAACACACACACCTCAAATATAGCTTCCTCTTGGTTTTCTGCTTTGTGTTTTCTTAGTTCTTTTATAATAGATTCGATTCGAATGGCTGTAGGATGACGTTAGCCTTTGAATACAATATTGATGTCTATCTGATTTTTGTTTGTTTGTGTTATTATTGCTTCTTTCAATTTGCGCGTTTCAAGCACATGGCATTTTTTGTATCAGAACGAAACGAGTAATTCCAAATATAACAAAAACCGCAATCTTTTCTCTTTCTAGACGTGTCGTCGTCGTCGTCGTCTCTCTCTTTCTATTCGTGGTATATACTCGTTTGTATATATTTTTGTATATGCATCTGAGTAAATCGCGAATACAAAACAACCGCACAGATACACGTTCCAAATTGAAGTGAAACGAACGAAACAGAACTCAAAAAACCCCAACCACAAGCACGAATTAGAACCGAGGAGCACGGGACGCCGCCAAGAGAGGGCTTTCCCAACAAAAGAGCACGGCCAAAGAGTGCAAAAAAAGCCGGTCACAGCGCTCGAAACACGTTTTTGCGGCACCACATTGGCAGAATATCAAAGCTTACAAACACACTCATATACTTTTGGGTGGGCGTGGGCGTTGAGGAACTAATATCTTTACGCTACTCTGAAAACCTCAAACCTTCAATATAAATGGCTCTACAAGCTTCAAGAGCTTCTCCGAAATAACACAAACAACAACAGCATAACAGCTGTAAGCGAAGAGAAAAGAGCAAAGAGAGCGCTCTTAAAGCTCGCTCAGCTAAAAGAAAAATAAGTGAAACGTACAAAAGATACCTAACATGTGTTTTTGTTGCTTTGTTGCAGTGTCGGAAACACCTCTCGGCAAACCCCAGGGATGGAAAAGTCACGAAATTGTTTGAATAAAGAAATACTCCAGTTGCAAATGGTTCCATCTAAACCAGTTTAGCTACAGAAGGTTCCACCCCAAATAGTTTTAGTTGCATAACTCGTATATAGTTTTAGTAACATAAATTCATCTCTTATTCACATAAGAGTTCAAAGTTTTCAATTAATGTCCATGGGATAATGGATATTCTATTTTAATCATTACCACAAAAAGTAGACATGAATAAATCATTGCTTTAAAGTTTAAGGCACTATTTTATGACCATATACTGAGAGAGGGGGGACATGGGCATGACCATCCCTGGCTAAAAACTGGTTGCTTTATAAGTTCTTCTGCCATCCAACGTGCTCCGATGATGTCATGCAGCTCACTCAATACGTTCCGCACTAAGAGCAATAGCAACAACTACAGCTGTTTTTTTTTCGTTTCGAAACTGAGCATGAACATCGGACGAAGCTTGTTGTGCCTTGAATAATCAAACCAAAAGTTTGACAGACCGAACAGGCCGACGACGATAAGCTCTCAATATGCATATGTACGAATACACTCGAATGTAGCTCCGACGGGCTAGTAGGTTAAAAGTTTAATGAGTCCTCAAGGTAACAGCAGGCGCTTACGAAAGTAAACAAATGGACTCGTTCAATAAAACACTATCATCATCTGACGCCGCTAGAATGCGGGAAAGAGAGAGAGGGCTAGACACACAAAAAGAGACTAAAGAAGAGAAAAAGCAAACGAGAGATAATGGGTAAATGCAATTGAAAGTGATTGGAAGAGAGCATTTTGCCGGCCGGCAAATCAAGTCGCAATGAGAATGCAATCGATTTGGTTGCGGGTAAAAGTCAATTTCATGCACATTTATTCTCTCCACTCGCACACTCTCTTTCTCTCTTAAGGCGTTGCATTTGCACAAGCACGAGTGAGGCAGTATGTGCGTGCATGCCTCTGTTTCTGGCAAATCCTTGAGCAATGTGTCATTTTATGGTTTTGTGTTTTTTGGAAAACTGGTCTTACGACTACGGATGTAGGTATACACTTATTTATATGCACCAAAATGTGCAAGCTGCCAGCTGAATATGCATGGGTATGTATGAACACATACATACATGCATGTACATACATACATTTGCACGAGACATTTTTAAATTTGCCTTTCAAATAAACCCAAGATCTTGTTCAATTTTATGCTATCAAATATTGAGACCAAAAAAATAATGTGATCATCCCAATCGTATGATAGTTATATAACATAAACATCCGATTATAAGTAATTTTTTTTAGAAATTTATGTGCATAAGAGCACATTTCACGTACCAGCCACAATTTAAAGTTTGTTTCCATGGAAATACCTTAAAAACTTGATCGGTAAGAGACTCTTCACAGCCGATCTTTCAGAAGAAACCGCCCTTTGGAGGTGCTTTTCTGACTCATATTCCTTTAGAACTTGTAAAATTTGCTTGTAACAGGCGTTCGCCTTGACTCTTGTCGTCTTGACTCCGATTTTCTAGAAAATGCTATGAAAGGCGATCCATTCACACAAAGTATCTAAGTAAGGTAGTTCCCGTCCTGATATCTGATATCTGATATGATATAATGATTCCTTAAAACAATAATCAACTCACCTGAACATTGCCAATGGCATGCGACAGCTTCTGTATGTTAAAGTGCACTCCGGCCAGATTCTGTACGGGTTCATCGCTGAATTTGGTGCGCTCAATGGTGGCCTTGACGCGATCAATAGATTGTTGATATTCGCGCCAGCGTTCGGCCTCCTGCTCCAGTTCGCTCTGTTGTGTCTTGGCATTGGCCAGGGTGTTGGTTAGTTTGTTCTGGAACTGAGCCAATTCGGAGGATAACTCCGACTGTTCGTAGTTGTTGAGAGACGACCAGATCTTGTCGGCGGCCTCTTGAATCTGCTTGTGCACCAAATTGCGGATGGGTGCCTCGTTGCCAAAGAAGATCTTGTGCTCGTCCAGGTCATGGACCAAATGCTCATAGTCGATGCCATGCTGGCTGTTCTGCAGCCGCAGCTCAGCCTCGTGAACCCAGTCATTGAATTTGGCCACCAGTTGCATGTACTCCAGGCGGGAGTCGCGGTTGTTCTTCAGATACTTCTCGCGCTCCTCGAGCTCGTGGGGCAGGGAGGCCACCAGGGAACGACCCTCAGAAAGCATTTCCAGCAGAGAGCTGGGCATTCCGATTTCCGTCTTGACGCCATCGTTGATTTTGTTGAACTTGTTCAGATGGGCATCAATGTCCTGACTGAGGCTCTGGTGCTTTTGCAGTTCACGCTCCACCGACTCGGGATCACGATCGAGCAGGGGACGGGACTTGGCCGCGCCCTCATGGCTGTGCAGCCAGTCAAGTATCTCGCTAAGCTCAGCGCCCATTTTCTTGTGGGACTCCAGCTGAAGCTGATGCTTCTGTCGCTGCGATTCCACTGCCTTTCTGAGATTCTGCAGCTGGTTTTTCAGAGATTGCAGCTGCTCGGTGATGCTGTTCTTGTCCGCAGCATTGCCCTCAGAGGCGATCTTCTGGCCCTTGTCATTGGCCGAGGCCAGGACACCCTCGCACTCTTGAATCTTGACAATCACATCGTCATACTTGTTGATCTTGTCCTCGAGGCTGTCGGGGGAGTTCTCAATGTCAATGATCACATCAGTGTACTTCATGATAAAGGCAATGATCTCATTGATTAAAGCAATAAACTGTTCGCGCAGCAGCAACAGCTGCCGGAGATGGGCCAATTGATCTTCTATCAGTTTAATCATATCATCCTGTTGGGCCAAAATGCTCTGCAATTCAGGCAGATCATCGATCTGCATGTCGCCCATCTTGCTCTTGCTGTCCTTGAGTTCCTTGAGTATACCCTCATAGGCACCCAACAGATCTTGGACATCCTCAATCCTGGAGCCAATCGGACGGTTCAGCTCACGCATACGCTGCTGAATGGTGCCCAAGAACTGACTGCAATCGGCCAACCGACTCTTGGCATCCTTGTACTTCTTGATGTGGTCGCCCAAGGCATTAACCCTATCATCGATGGTGTTCTTGACACGTCCATAGCGATCCTTCATGTTCTTAATGTCATCATTGAGCTTCAGCTTATCCGCATTGCTGAGCGTAGGCAGAATACTCTTGCCCTGCTCGGACACATCGTTGCAAAGGCCGCCCATGTTCTCGGCATTCTGCAGCAGCTTCTTGTAGTGCGCCAGCTGCTCTTCGAGGACAGGCAGACTGGTGGTTCTTAGCTCACCCTCAGTGGCCGTTTCCATTTCGTTCAGCCAGTCGCCCATTTTCTTCATTGAGTCCTCGAAGGCCTTGCGTCCCTGGAGCAGATCATCCAGAGATTTGCCTCTCTTGTTGCCCTCGTCCTTCAGCGTCTGATAGTCGGCGGCTATTTCGCTGAGGATCTGCTGCAAGGCAGCCTTGTCCGCATCATCGCAATCCTTCATGATGTTTGCCGCTTGGCGTTGGACATCGCTGAGAACGCTGTCGTTGAATTGTTTGGCATCATCGTCGTACTTTTTGTTCTCCTGCAGTTTCTTCTCAATCTCAGCAGAGGTCAGTGGATGATAGACGGGCAGCTTGCGCACCTCCGAAATCTTTGTCTTGAGCCATTGACGTGCCTTGTCCAGATCGTTCTCCAAGGCCTTTCGTGCCTTGCTGGCCTCCAGAGCGCGATCCAGTTCGGCCTTTAGCACGCCCGACAGATTACGATTCTCGGTGTTGAGATTCCGCAAAGCAGACTCCAGCTGAGAGTACTCTGCTGGCTCCAATTCCGGCTGCATGTTGGCAATGCGCTTCTCGAGAACATCGGCCAGGGATTGCTTTGCCTCGGCATCCTTCATCAGGCTCTTGATCTTCTGCTGACGTGCCTCGGCATCCTTGGGCGTGTATCCCAGCGGAGTGGGTGCCTGCAGCTCGTCGATCTGTTGCTTCACCCAATTCTGGAGCTGATCAATCTCACCCTTGGCTCCATCCACACCCTTGTTGGTGACATCCAGCAGCTGGGCCTTGCGATCGATTCGCTTGCCAAGATCGGCAAAGCGACGATCCAGGGATTTCATTTGCTCCTCCACCTGCTGGCCATCCAGATTGCTGATAACCTCAGCCACCTGTGCAGCCTTGCCCTTGAGCTCTTGGATCTTGGGATGACCCTGGAGCTCGTATTCGTTTTTAATCTCATTAATGGCGGCAGTCTTCTGTGCACAATTCAGCCCAGAGCCGCGATCAAGGACATCCATGCGCTTGATGAGAGTGTCGAACCAATTTTGAACATCCTGCATGCCCTGGCGATAGCCATCGATGACATTCTGGCCCGCCTGCTTCTTGGCAATGGCATCCATTAGCTCCGACTCAAGCTTGTCAATGTTGTCATCCAAATCTGTGTCCTCATCGCCCACTAAAAATAGTCCAAAATTAATATTATAAATATTTATATTCCCCTTTGCATAAGACTCACATGATCCAGTCATTTCCAGCATCAATTGGGAACGTTTATCGCCAATGGAATTCAATAAATCATTCATGGCCACAAGCTCCTGTTGTGCCGCCTCGGGACGGAGTTTGCTGGGACGCATTGACCAGTCAGAGACAGAGCTCTGTTGCTTCTTAACCCAATCCTGCAGCTCGGCGCGCTGCTTCTGCTGTTGCTCCAATTCGCCAACGGATGCAGTCAAACCACCCAAATGGGATTGCACCTAAAGAAAAACGTAATAAGTCTCTTTAGCAAATAATTTGGGTTATAGACTGAACAAAACAAAAGCATTAAATAGAAGCTAGAGACATGCTGCCACCGCCACCGCATCAGGATTTGTTTCCACATCTGTGGATCCTTGGCTTACCTTGGCGACGAGTTCTTGCAACTTGCTCACATGTGCGTTATTCAGGCGAACTATGTGGCGATAGTTGCTGACACGCTCATGTGCAATCGGATCCAAACGCGCCTCATGGACATCGCTGAGCTCAACTTGGATCTCAACATCATCTTCATCATCATCAATATCGTCAGTTGAGCTCCGAGTCTTTTGCGGAGGTTGCTTTTTGTGTCAATAGCAAAACGAGCATTTGTTTTTTTGGTAGTGCAACAATTATACAACAATTACGGATTGGGTTGTGGTTTGGGTTGTGCAGCAAATCAAACAAAAGTTAGAGCAGTGTTGGGTGGGGGATGGTTAGAAGTTAAATTGGAAAAAATAAATTGTTGGTTAGCAAATCAAATGGAAAAATAAAATAAGTGTGGAATTTGTCAAGAAAGTTATTGGAATGTAGACACAACAGTTCCATTATGAGAATATTTCTCGTATAGTGATAATTCCATAAATTAAAGGGTACAAAATATGCCGTCCATGCCCAAAAGTCGCTACAAACGAAGAACGTTTTATGAGCAAACGGACAGAGAGGAATCGAATAAATCTCGACTTTGAATGTACTCCCAAATGGAACTGTGGTCTAAGCAGGCAACAAATCTACGAAAATTGCTTCCTTAAACTTAAAACTATTTTCAAGAGAAACTAACAAAAAACTACAAAAAACAAACATCAAATCAGAATGTATCCAAATTCCTACCTGATCCAGCAGATCTTCAAGCTTTGCGCGCACAATCAATTCACGTTCGGGTATGGCCTGCATGGCAGTCTCCAGCGGAGAGCTGGGACGACTAATCGAGGCAGTGGCCGCTTCGCAGGCCTGCACGGCGGCTGCTAGGCGTGCCTTTTCGTTGTTCAACTTGTGCTGCATTTCCTGGGCGCATCTGAGTTGATTTTGGGCCAGTTCCAGGCTGGTCGCTGGGGCATCCAGTTCGGTTTGAATGATCGGCTCGTAGGTCTCCAGATTGCGCATGATGCTGTCGAGTGTGTCCTCGTATTCTTGGAATTTGGCCAGTGATTCGAGCAGGCGATTCTTGATCTGCACCGAGGTCTGCAGCAGGGAGTTGTAGCTGTCCTGAATGTTTTTCAACTGTGACTCAACCGTGGGACGGATGGCTGGCGTGTTGGATTCATAGCGTTTGATCTGCGCCTGACCCTTGGCATTGAGGTCATCCAGATTGGTTTGATACTTCTGGATCTCGGACAGCAATGCCTCGTGCTGTTTGATCTGCTCCTGGGTTTGTTCACGGTTCGAGATAAACAGCGAATTGTGGGCCATCAGCTGGAAGGAGATCTGCAGCAGCCACTTCTCCACATCCTGCAAACTCTGATGGTACGCATTGTAGTCGATCATCTCCTGCTCGAGGGCCTTAATGTGCGACGAGCAATCGTTCTTCAACTTATCGCAACGTGACTGCAAACGGTTGACGGCATCTACTTCTGTGCCCAAGTCTCTGGCCTCCGACTGCAGCTGCTCGAGATCGTTGCCCTTCTGCTTCAGCTCATTGCCCAGCGTCTTGTAGCGCTCCAGCAGTGTCTTCATTTCGCTCAGCTCTCCCTTAGTCTCCGGCGCCGCCTTCAGCGTCTTCTCGGTCTCGCTTAGCCACTTGTCGATTCTGTCCTTGTTGGCAGCAAAGTCGCTCCAACGGTTCTGGGCTTGCTTGAGGTCGCTCAACTTCTGCTTGACATCCAGACCCAAAGCATCCAAATCCTCGCGCACTTTGGTCATCAGTTCGCGCAGTTTTTCCTGCTTGTCCTCGGGCGTGATGTTGGAGGCCTTTGAGTAGGCATCCTGAACCAAGGCCAACAAATGCTGACCCTCGGGCAGACGGGCGGCCAGCGACTGTTGGGAGAAAGGGAAGCGTTTTTCGATTGAAGATTATTATTAATAGTTATTATTATTACTCACATTAACTGTGTCCAATTTCTGTGCAATAATGGAGGCATCACCGTCGGTGCCGCAATCGTTGAGCACTTGCTGGGCCTTCTCTATCCAACCATCCATTTCCTTCTTGTAGTTGAGGAACTCTGTGTGATCCGACAGATTCTTCTCGATCTTGGCCACCAGACCCTGGGCAGAAGTCAAGAGTTTTGTGTAATTGGCCTGCGTTTCGATGGTTTGATCGCGTATCCTTGTGCAGGCACTCTGCTCCATCAAGAGCTCACAATTATCATTTAAATCCTCGACATTGTCCTTCTCGGCCAGCACTTCCTCTAGTAATTTCTGTGGGCAAAATCAAAGTTTTAGTTATTCCAATCGAAAATAAAGTGAAAAGCACATAAAGCATATATTAGGCATTTGACAATTAGTCTGTGTAAATGATTAAGAGGCTGCAAGAGTGAGACAAAGTGATTAGCTGAAAGATTAGCAATACTTGATTAGTGGTTTAGTCTATGGATTAATTTTGATTGATACAACATTTTTGTTGGCTCTACTTTTGGGTGCACGCGAGCATACATTTAATTTTTAGTACTATTAGAGGAGCGAGAGCGTGCGACAGTTGCGTTTTATATTTTGAGACTTTGCTTTTGACAGCCGTGAGAAGACGTGAAGACTTCCTCTTACCTTGGCATTGACCAAATCTTCGGTGGTTTTGTTATCGGATTCCTGGGATTTGGTAACGCGCTTGCCCATCGTCTCGATCCACAGATTGATTTTGTTGAACTTCTGCAGGAAGGTCTGCCATGCATTGAGGCAGGTCTCCAGACTGTTGCGCGCATCACGCGACATTGCCTGGAGGGTCTCCCATTCGGCATTCAAGTGTTTGATCTCCTGGGCCACATTATCCTGACCCTCACGGCCGCTGGTGGCAATGACCGCACGACTGAGCTCCTCGCAGGCATCCAGCAGGGATTTACCCTCCAGAGAGGTGGCCTGTATGTCACCCAAACGATTGAGACGACTCTCCACCTGATCCTTTTCGCCATGACAGTCGGCGCACTGCTCGACATCAATGCGAGTGCGACGCAGCCAATCCTGCAGCTCGTTGTAGGCCTGCTTGTACTTATCGTGGCTGTTCACCTGGTTCTCCAGAGACTCTATGATCTTGTTGACCTCCGCCTGAAGATACTCAAATTTGCTGAGACCCGGTTGGAAGTCGTTGGCATCCAGGCTATTGTCCTCACGCAAGCGCAGATTGATTTTCTCCACAATGTCATTGTGACCATTGATATCCCGCTGGATGACTCGGAATTTCTCCAGGGCAGCGCGTTTCTCGCTCAAGTCATTGAGATACTCATCGCTGGCTTTGACACTGGGCTCTGCCTCGTCCAGCCACTCGACAAGGATCTTGTACAGCTTGAAGATCTCCTCCAGCTGGGCCATACGATTGGCCAACTTCTGGCGCACATCGTTGAGATCCACCAGCAGCTTGTCAAAGTCCTGCTTGAGTGCCTCGGTGTCCTCTTGGATCTTGGCTGCACCATTCTGTTCCGTGTTCATGATGACCTTCTCCTTAAGTTCCATCAGATACCTCAGCTTGTTCTGACCCGTCTCGAAGCCCTGACGGAGATTCTTGACGGTATTCAGTTTGATTTGTACCTCATTCAGCGTGCTGGGTATGTGCTCGCAGTCGGCTAGCTTCTCGCGTGTGTTCTCGATCCACGACTGGCACTCCTCGTAGAGCGAATGATGTTGCTGATGCTCCTGGTAGTGCATCTCCAGGCGGCGCATCACCTCCTTGGCCAGGGTCAGCAGCGCATTATATTTCGTCGTCAGCTGCATGATGGCATTGCTGATGCGCGTATCGGAGCAGGTCTCCAGCAGCACCTGGGCCTTCATGTTCAAATGATCGAGGGTTTTCTGCCAATCGAAGAGGGTCTGCAAGTGTCCCTGGAACTGTTCGAGGACGACCTTCTTTTGCGTAAGGCTGTCCTGCAGCTTGTTGTACGACTGCACCAGAGCCTCCGTTTTGCTTAGCCATTCGAGCGCTTCCGTGTATTGATCCTGGTAGTCCGACCACTTGACAATGCCCACCTCCAGGTAGTCCTTGGCCTTGTTCAAGGCCTCGACGTACGCATCGAATTCCTCTTGCAGTAGCGCCACCTCTTGCTCAATGATCTCACAATCCTCGGGCTCCGCACTGCGGCAGGCAATCTCCCCCTGCTCCAGGGCATTCTTTAGCTTCTGGGCACCTTCGGGCACCTCGCCCTGCAGGATCTTCAGCTGGTGGGTCTTCTCGGCGAGCGCCTGCTTATCGCCTGTCGGCTCGGAGCACTTGCTAAGACGCTCCTTGGCATTGCGCAGCCATGTGGCAAAGTCATTGCCGGCATCGATCAGCGACTGATAACTCTCGATTGTTGTCTTCTGCTTCTCATACAGATCCTTGGCCTGCTTTGTGAGATTCTCGTACTTGTCGGAGATCTCTGTAGCTGGGGCACCTTGCTGCAGGTCCGAGGCCTTGGAAGCCACTGACTGGATCATCGGTTCAAAGGACACAATATCCTGGACAATGTTGTTGGTCTGTCGCAAATTTGCCTTGCGCTCACTCAGGCCACTGCTGAGACCTGGTTGTCCACGCTTCGATTTGACAACCTTTTGCTCGCAGGCTTGCTGGAGCTTCGCCTCCCTGTCGGTGATCCATTGCTGCAGCTGTGTGTAGCTGGAGCTGTAGTCCGCCCACTGCAGCAGATTCGTCTCCAGCTGGACCTTGGCATTGGACATTTTCTTCACCAGCCGATCCCATTCCGTTTGCAGTTCCTTCATTTCGCTGTTGATCGCATCCCTGCCATCCGAACGCGTATTCCGTATAATTTTTTCACCATTATTGATGGCTGTGTGCACCAGATTCTGACCCACTTCGCGGTTACGTATGAGGTCCTGAATCTGTTCGAGACGTCGCTGCAGCGCCTCCTTGGAGCCAGCACCATCGCCGGCCGATTGAATGGCCGTCTTGGCATGTGCAATCCAGTCCTTGGCCGAACGCATATTGCAATCGTATTCGCGATGCTGATCTCGATTTGTTTCCACCTTCTTCAGCACATCCTTGGCCAGATTTACCTGCACCTGATAGACAGAGCTCAGGTGACGCAGTTGATTGTTCACATAGGTATCCAGATGGGACTTGAGAAGACTGGCAGCCGAAGCATTGAAACGATCAATGTCTTCCTTGCCCTTCTCCAGTCTGCCCATCACCTCCTTCATGTCTGCCACCTGTTTTTCCTTATCCTTCAGATTGGGACACAGATTGAGCTTGTGATTCTTGACTAGAATATCAATCTGTTGCAGCCACTCCATGAGGCGCTCGTACTCCTCTTTGTAGGCACGCCACTGCACCATGGTGACCTCCAGGTTCTCCTTCTGCTGATTGATTTCACGGAACAGACTCTCAAAGCTGTCGCGCAGGGCGCGTATATCATTCCTGATGATCTCCTGTCCCTGCGTGGAGGTACTCGCAAGCACCACCTCTCCCGTGTGCACCAGATGCTCGACCAGCAGCTCGCCCTGGGCCTGTTTATTGAGCAGCGCCTCTGTGGCCTGGACAGCATTCTCAATGGCCAGTTTATCGCTGAGGCTACTCTGCTTGAGCGCAGGGAACTTCTCCCTGGCACGACCTATCCAGCTAACCAAATCATCGTAGGCCTCCTTGAACAAACGATGATCCCTGTACTGATCCTGGCGATCCGACAACAACTTCTGTGTCTTGCCAAACAGCTCATCAAAGTTGTCCAACACTTTCTGAGCCTGATAGGCGGCCTGACTCTGCTGCCCGCTGGCAATCATTTCCTTGGCTTGAATCTTCAATGCATCCACGTCGATCTTCTCCACGCGCACCTTTTCCTCCGTGGACTTTACGCGGTCCAGCTGCGCTCGCTTCTCGGTCATTGTCGTTTGATTTTCCAGCAATTCCTTCAGGAGAGCCTCTAGCCATTCATTGAACTTGCGCACATTCTGCACTTGATCGAGGAAGCCCGACCATTGGGTTATCGAGTCATCCAGATTCGATTTCACATCCATTATGCGCAAGGCAATGCCAGACCATAGATCCTGCAGATCGGTGAGATCTCTGTTTATGGCCTCATGTCCCCCAGGCGCTGTATTGGCCAGCACGTGCTGGGCCTGCTCTAGGATCTTCAAGACACGCGCAGAGCCCTCGTCCTTGAGCAGGATGACATCCTGAATGGTAGCCAATTTCTTGTCCAACTCTTTTTGGCTCATGGACGACATGTCCGAGCAGTAGTCGAGCTTCTCCTTGATGTCGTTGATCCAGGAGGTGCAATCGTTGATCGAATTATCAAAGTCTTCGTGCGTGGAGACATATTGCTGCCAGCGATTGTTCAGTTCTTTGACCTTGTGGAAGATCTGCTGATATTTCGTGACCAATTCGGGACCCGCAGAGCGGTGGCCCTTTACCAGCGTCTGTGCCTTCTCTGTGACATTATCCACCTCCAATTCCTTGGCCCTCACATCCCCTTGGAGTGTCTTCAGAGCATCCAGCTGTGTGCGCTTCTTGGGCAGATCCTCCTTTAGATCAATGGCATGGAGATTGTTGTCGGTATCCCGTATCCACGCGAGACACTGATCCCGCAACTGTTCGTACTCCGACCAGTGCTGGAGACGCGATTCAATTCCTTCGATGGTCGACTCAATAGCCGCCAGGAGACCCTCCCATTCCTGTTGCGTTGTATCGATCTGTGACTTGATGTTTACTTGTCCCACATCCACGGTGCCGGGAATGACCTTCTCGCCCAAAGCACGCACTTGATCCACTCGCGGGAACTCATCGGCCAGACTGGCCTTCAGGTTCTTCAAGCGATCCAGATTCGTGTGCAGGGAGATCTGTTCGAGGTCCAAATCTCCCCAATAGTGCACCGTATTGAGGGTGGCATCAATAAACTCCTGGGCATCCATCACCGCCTTTGAGTACTGCTGATGGGCACTAACAATACCCTCGTAACGCTCCACAAAGGATTGGCCGCGCTTCTGTAGCTTTCCAAAGCGTTCGGCAATATCCTTGAGGATCCCATCAACATGCTCCGTTTTCTCTGGCAAATTTTCGGCAATCTCTTGCAGATTTCCCAGCTCCACTTGATGGTTGTTAATGTCATTGAGTATATCCCTGTAGGTCTGTAGTTTAGTGCGCTTTTCATCGAGCGTGGTCTTCAGTTCGAGTTCCGCGGGCAAAGCGCTCTCTGTCTCCTCCAGCCATGACTTCAGGCTGTCGGCAATCTCATCGAACCCTGACCATTTGGCAATTTTATCCTGGATCTTCCTGGCCGTAATGGCAATGTTGTCGAAGAGCTGATCGAATGTCAGATCATCCAACTGGCTGCGAATGGCCTCGCGACCCTCCGTGGCCGTTGAGCCATAACATTTTTCACCCAGCTCCACAGTGCTGTTCAGCAGCTGCGTGGCCGTGGGCTGTTGCGCCAGCAGTTCCTGGATGACCATTTGTTTCTTGAGCAGGTCATCGCGGGATCCAACGGTAGACAAGTCACAGCAGTCGTCGTAGCGTCCTTGGGCCTGGGCCAACCAATTCGCACACTGTTTGTATTTATCATTGAAATGTCCATGATCCTGGACAGCTTGCTCGCACTTTTTCAGGATCTCCTTGGCTGTAGCTTGAATGGACTGGAATCGTGAGGATACCTGCTGCACATTCACAGCAATCCTCGTCTCGCCGGAACTCTGCACCAGCTCTGAGGTATCGTCCTTCATCTTGTCAAAGTCGGATTCGTTTTGACGCAAGCTCTGAGTTAAAGATTGGAAGCGTGTCAGTTGCTCCTCCTTCTCATCGAATGAGTTCTTGAGGTTGTAATTCTTGAGTGCATTTTCAGCCTCTCCCAACCAATTGATGAGACGATCCAAGTTGATCTCGTAATCGTTCCACTGCTGCAGTCGGTTCTCCAGGCCACTCTTGACATCACTCAGGGACGCGCCAAACTTTTCAAAATCTGCATGTAGATTGCCCAAATCCCTGGCCATGGCCTCCTTGGATCGTGGCGGTATATTCGTGGCATTTGCCTGAATGTGTTCCTCCAGAGATTGCAGCTTGGCCACACCCTCTGGCAGAGCGTCCTGAATCTCATTGATCTTCTGGAGACGCGCCTGCAGTGCCGCCTTGTTGCCGGAGTAATCAGAGTAGCCAGTGAGACGATCCCAGAGATTCTTCTGGTAGTCCTGTTGCGCCTTTTGCAGTTCACTAAACTGTTGGTAAACCTCAAAGGCCGCATCCAGATCGGAGACCAGCTGGGCACACTGCTGTCCCACCTGCTCGTAGCGTTTGTTCACCACGGTCACCGCATGAGCTATTTCATCGGCATTGGGTGGGGCAGAGCTTCCCAGCAGGGCAGCTGCCTTTTCGTTAACAGCCTCCACGATGCGTTTGTGTGAGTTGATGTCCTGATTGGTGGCCTTGTACTTGTACAGCTTGGAGCGTATCTCCTGTGCACTGGTCCATGTCGAAGGGTTCTCATTGCTTAGCAGCTTTTCCACTTGATCCAACCAGTTGACAGTTTGATTGAGAATATCCTGATAGCTGGACAGTTGGACGGTCTGGGCCTCTTGGCGTTTCTCCAGATTGCGTATTCCCTCGTCCAGTTTATCCCAACGATCGCGTATATCACGCAAATCCTTACGGATCTTCTCTCTGCCCTGTGTCGATGTCTCTGGCAAAGCCTTTTCTCCAGCCGCATTCAAAGCACCAAAGAGACTCTCGGCCTGCTCCTTTTCGGATAAGAGAACCTGCAATATGTTATGCTCCTGTTCATCATTGAGTAGCACCTTCTCCATTTGCTTTTCAATCGGCTGCAGCCACAGATCAACCTCATTATACTTGTCCTGATAGAACTGATGATCATCCACGAGATTCGACCAACGATTGACCACTTCCTTGCTCAGCACCTGCAGCAGTTGATAACGATTCGTGATCTGTGTGGTCAGCGTTTTCAAGCGATCTGCCCCGCAGTTGTTGAGCAGCGAATGGGCGGCATCGCCAAAGGCATCAATCTCACGTTCTTTCTGGATAATCAATTCGCGTTGGATCTTGTATTTCTCCAACTGTTCAACTTTTTCGTGCAGCGTCGACTGGAGCTGTTGCTCACGGAATACGGCTTCGGCATTGCGGCACCATTTGGTCAGATCCTCGAGGGTCTTCTCAAACTTATCCCACTGTACGAGAACATCCTTTTGTTTGCCCTCAATGCCCTCGATGTCGTCAAAGTGGGACTTCAAAGTGGTCTCCAGTTCATCGATTTCCTTGTCCAACACTTCGTTACCTTTGTCCGAGGTTGTGGGCTTCACTTTGTCGAATTGCTCGCGTATGTCGCTGATCAGTTTCATGGCTTGAGGTTTGTTCTGCGCCAGTTGTCCCAGGGTTTCGATCTTACGCTTAATGTCCGCCTTCTCGCCATAGGCATCGTCACATTCCAAGAGCTTGGCCTTCTCATTTGATATCCATGTCTTGGCCGAGGACAGACCATTGTTTAGATCGTTATGCCGCTGCACACAGTCCTCCAGATTATGCAGGATCACATCAGACTTTTGGACAATGTTCTGAAACAATTCCTTAATCGAATGCAGGTAGATGTTCAAGGAGTTATCCTTGATTTGATCAATCAGTAGCTGTGCCTTGTCGCACACATTATCCACGAGGACATTGTGTGTGGTTATCTCTTGATGCAACAACTTATGATTCTGCAACTGGGCGCGCTTCTCCTGCAACGTGGTCTTTGGCTCCGTGTGGCTCTGCATGGCCTTGTCCACATCCTTCAACCATTTCGTCAACTGATCCTGGGCAATGCTGAATTCGTTAAACTGCAACAGACATTGATCAATCTTTTGGGTGGCCGCATTCAAATCGTCCGTGTAATTATCCCACAGAGTGCGCAGAGAGCGTAACTGTTGGCGTATAATCTCACGACCCTCGGGACTGGTGTGTCCGTACAGCTTCTCCCCACGATCGATGAGACCCTCAAACAGAGTGGAGTCGGAAATGCGTTTATCTGACATCTCGCGGAGTTTATTCTGCTGTTCCTGGAGCACACTCTGATCGCCAGTGATTTCATTGGCCTTCGACAAATCATTCACCGAAGACTGCAAGCTCTCCTTGAACGCTTCGAAATCCTGATCGAAACTCTTGTGATCCTTCACGTAGTTCGTGTACTTTGCTATCGATTCCTTGCACAGATTTTTGAGCGTCTGATAGCGCGTGTTCAAGCGCGAGAGTTTTAGATTCAAATCGGTTTCACCTTCGATTTCACGACCCTGATCCATCAGCTCATTGATGGCCGTGCCACGACGTTCAATGTCCTTCGATATGTCCTGCAGTTGCTTAAGATGTGCACTCTTTGCATCCGCAGTGCTCTTAAGGTTCTGGTTCTTGACGACACCCTCCACGTTCTTCATCCAGTTGTCCAGATCTTCGATAATCGAATCGAATTCATCCCATTTCGAGCAGAGTTGCTTGAGTTTCACCAACGAATCCTCACACAAAACCATAAATTCCTCCCACGCATGCTTTGGCTCCTCAAAACCCTTCAGCAGCGCTGGATGTCCGTTGGGATGTGTCTGTTTTAATACAGTTTCTAGTAGTTTGTGGCACGTCTCAAATATGGCATCTCCTTCGGGTTTGTGCTTCAAAAGATTCTCAACAACGGACAGCTTCTCTTCGGCTCCCTCCTTCTCGAACGTGGTCTCATTGAGTATGTCTATGGCATCCGATTTGATGGTGTTCAGCCAGTCCTGAGCCTTCTCCAGCACCTGATCGTAGGCCTCATGTTTGGTCACTTGATTGGACACGATCCCAATGCGATCGGAGATCTTCTTGGACAACGTATTGTACTCCTGGATGGACTCGTCCGTCTTTCTTTCGGACTCATCATCGCACAAGGTGACCGCCTTGTCGTGCAGCTGCTTCAAGGCATTCTTGTGCAGCGTAATGTCCTGTAGTTGCGATTTATAGTTCTGCAGGGCTGCCTTTTTGGTGGCCAAAGTGGGATAGAGTTCATCGACAGCTGTAACCTTTGCCCGCGACTCATTCAGATAGTGCGACACTTGGGTGTAGCTCTCCTCGATGGATGTCTTTTGTATGAGCACACCCTCAACCTGTTGCAGCAACGCATTCGCCTCATCGCGCAGATAGTCGAACTTTTCCCTCATTTGTCGGAGGTCCGCGCGTATACGTTCACGATTCTCAGGCGACACAACGGGGTACAAGTTTTCACCTATATCCACAGCATTATTCAACAATATCTGCCCGTTGTCCAGTGTCTTGATGTAGTTTTTGATTGTCTGCAGCTGTTGGGCTGTGGCTGAGGAGGATCCGGGCGAGCCCATGCGTGCCAGTTCTTGGAATTCAATCTTGGCATCGCTCTGCCATTCATTAAAGTCCTTCGAAGCCTTGGCAAAGTTGGTGTTGGATAATTGTGCGCTGCGTATTTTGTCAATGTATCCATTGAGACTCTTGCTGACAGCCTGATAACGCTGCACGAGGTGCTGCACAAATTGTCCAATCCTTGCCTCGGGATTCTTCTCAATCAATTGCTGCGAAGTCTGCTCTAACGCTTGGATAATTGGCTCATGGGCCAGGACATCCTGCTGTAGTATGGCCAGCTCCTGCAGTTTCTGTGGCACTTCGGGAAGATTCACTTGACTGCTGGTCTCCGCTTTGACGCGTCCCTCCACATCACGCAACCAATTTGATATTTGCTCGTTCGATTGCTCGTACTGCGACCACAGATCCACATTCTCATCGAGTATGCTCTTGATCTGATCAAAGCTATCCTGCAGGGCCTTCATATCGTTGTCCAGCAGCTGTGCATCCTTGGTGAGTTCCTGTAGATTCTGTGGCGACTCCACAGCCTTCAACATCTCCAGGGATTTCAAGGTCTCTGCATGTCTGGCCTTGCACTCGTCAATGCTCTTGCTGACCTCCTGCAGCGAGGATTTCTTGACATCCAGATTGTATTTATCGCTCGACGATTCTGGCTGACACCAAGCCACCTTTTCGCGTTGCGTGGCAATGATGCGCTTCAGCATGCCCACCCTATCCGCATGGAACTTCTTGAGGAACTGCAGCAGCGAGCTCTCAATCTTCTTGGCATACAAATCCACACCTTCATAGCGCTTTTGCACATTGTTTAGTTCTTTCGGGATGATGGACTCACTGAATGTGGGATAAAGGTTGCGCAGTTCGTCCACCTTCTGCTTGATGTTGTCAATCTCGTTGCCACTTTCATCTAGATCTTTGCGCAACGCACGACATTGGAGCAGACGCTCCATGATTTTGTTATTATCGCCCGACATGTCATCGCACTTAATGAGTTGTTCGCGCAGCTTGCTGACCTGTTCGCCTGCCACCTTTGAGCGCCTGCGCAGCTCTTGTTCCTGATCATTAAACGATGTGGTAATGGCACTCAAACGTTCGGCATTGTCGGACACCTCTGCAAACTGCTCATCCAACAATTGATTGAGGGCCCGCAGAGCGGGTATATCTCCACCCAAATCCTTGGTTTTCTCTGCAATTGTATCCTTCAGAGCCTGATAGGAAGGCAATTCCGTGCGGTATTTGGTGAGACGCATTGGCGCAAACTCAATTTCAATGGAATTATCTGCCGCATCGCACAGACCTTGATTGGTTTCGTTTAACCATGGCAGCAGATCCTTTTTGGCATCTTCGATTTGTGACCAAATAACCGCTTCCGTTTCATAGACATGAGCATTCTTGGCCGTCTTATCGTGCAGGTCCTGATACGTCTGTTTGGCGACCATCACCTCCTGTGGCACCTCCTGGGGTATGGGTTCGCCAATTGCACTGAATAGTTTTCCCACATTATTGCCACGTCTCTCGAGTTCATCGAGACTTAGCTTGGATTTCCTCAGCTGTTCCAGGGTCTTCCTTGTCTTCTCGGAGGCCTGTTGCAGCTCCGTTTCGTCGCGTGGCTGCTGGGGTATGGCATTAAACAGATCTTCGGCTTTCTTGAGCTCCTTGGAGAACTTATCCTTCGATTCAGCATACTCCCTCAGGGCCTGACTAATCAGATTGTATTTCTGTATGCGTTCGGCTATTTCATTCTGCAGCGAATCATAGTTCTTGTCCATCACCAAGAGACTCTCCTGGATGGCCGGCATGCTGGAAATGTCCTCGCGCATCAGCAGCGAACCCTCATCATGGATGCGATTCTTGAGATCCGCCTGATACTTGAGTGCCTCATTGAGTGCCACCAAATCGGCAATGATCTGATCAATATTATTGAGTGTTGGCTGCTGTCGGAGTATCGCCTGCAGCTTGTCGCGATTCTCCTGCAGCGACTGACCGAAATTGTGCTCCAACGCATGGAATTTATCCTTGCGCACAGTCATCTGCTGCAGCTGTTGCTGTTGGTTCTGCGAACGCAGCTTTAGATTTTCCAATTTGTTCTCCACATCGTTGACAATTTGTGTGGCAATCAGTGGACGACGCGACAGGGCATCACGCAGCTGGATGGCAGGATTCTCATCAATTTCCTTGGCCTGACCCTTCCAGTAGCTTATGCCTTGACCCAAAGAATCAATCTCTTGGATAACCTTGCCCAGCTCTTCCGCAGCGGGACCCTCGGGCTTGTCCAACTGATGCTTCAAGTAATTCAAATGGGATTCCGTATCGTTCTTCCAACCCAAAAGCTCTGTCCACTTCTCCAGGGCAGCCTTCTTCTGCAGCATATTTGTCTCCAAGTTCTGATAATTAACAACCAGAGCGGTGTAGGCATCATTCAAGGCATTCGTTTCCTCTGGTGTGGCACCCAAAGCCAGTTGTTTGACCTCATCGTAGATGGCATTGAAGCTGGGCTTCTTGTCCGCATGCTCCTGCATCAGAGCATGGATCACATGCAGACTCGTCTCCACACGCTCCGGATTGATTTCCTCGACCTGTGTAACCTGATTCCTCAACTGTTCCATCCAATTGGAGAAGTTCACGAGCTTCGCGTTAAAGTCCTGCCTTGAGATAATGGCATCGGAGACCTCGTTGATGTTGCCCCTCGTGGCCTCCGATAACTTCTGCAGTTTGCCCTTCATTTGGTTGACGCGATCCTTCAGAGCAGCGGCACCCTCGGGCGCCAAATGCAGACTGATCTGATCGGCATTCTGTCCCAAGGCCACCAGCTTGGCCTGCTGCTGCGAGATCTCATTGTTGAAGGACTTCAGTTTGACCAACTCCTTCTCCAGTTTGTCAATGTGCGGCGTGTTCAGCACAGCCGGACGCTTGGCCATCTGCTGCTCGCCCTGGCCAATCCAGTCCTCCAGCTTGCCGGCATCGGCATCGAAGGACTTCCAATTGCCAACCAACTTTTCGAGCTTGGCGCTCGCCTGCTTGGCATTCTCGTGGACGGCGGACCAGCGGGAGTGCATGGCATCCAGTTCGTCGGGCGCATTCGTTTTACACAACATTTTATGACTGATGTTCGAGATGCCATGGAGCTTGTCCAATTGCTCCTGGCATTGTGATTCAAATTGTTGGGCATTCTGTTGCATGGCAACGGCTTCTTCAAGGGTCTGGGGTTTAGAAACTACATTATTTACCTTCACTTCGCTTTGCTCCACCGCGGGCTTGATCTGCTGTAGGCCGGCCTGGAATTGCTGCCAATTGAGGAGATCCTCCTGCACGGCCTGTGCCTGATGGTCCACATTGCGATTGATCGCACTGAGCACCTCCTGCAGCTTGGAGATTTCACCCTTTAGACGCTTCGCTTCGGCAATGTTGCCCTCTTTCGGTGCCAGCTCGGAGGCATCGGCAGCCAGTAGATCTAGCTGCTTCATGCGGTCTCCTAGCACGCGCTTGAAGCTCTGCACCTTGACCACACGCTCTTCGGGTGTGAGGTCCTCGGACTGCAGCGCTTCGATGTTCTTGGGCGCCACCTTGTTGGCCCATTCCTGCAGCTCAGCGAGACGCGTCTTGTAGTTGTTCCACTTGGCACTGTAGTCCTCTAGATAGCCAACGCGATCCTTGACATGCTCCATCGTATTGAAGAACATCTTCTCCACTTCGGTGACCTCCTTCTCCAGCAAGGGACGCTTGTCGGCGGCAGCCAGCGGCGCCAGCTCGGACTTGAGGGCATGCAGCTTGGGCAGCAGCTGATGCGAGGCCTGCTGCAGCTGCACATTTAGATCGCGCTTCGACTTCAGATCCTGACTAACATTCTTCGGATCCGTCTGCAGCGGCGTCAGGGAACGCAGCTCCGTTTCGGCTGTCTGCAGCATGGAGAAGATGTCGTTCTTCTGGTCAACAAAGTCACTCCACACCGCCTGGGTGCCCTTGAGTGCCTGCAGCTTGTCGGAGGTCTGTGTGTAGGCCTGGTTCCAACCTGTTTCGAGACTCTTAACCTCGGCATTGACAAATGCCGGGGCGTGCAAGTCCTTGCTGAGATCACGGCCACGCTGCAGCATCGACATGATGTGCGGCCGCTGATGATCTAGCTGATTGATGGCATACTGCTGCTCTTCAATCAAACGATTCACACGCTCCAGACTGTCCGGCGCTGGAATATTGGCTGTCTGATCCTTGACCTTGCTCAACAGGCACACCACCTCGTGCACCTCGCGGCGGTAGGTGTAGCATTTGGAGAACACCTCCGTCTTGACCATTGTGATCTCAATGGTCGGTATGAGGTTCTTGTAGCGTGCAATCAGATCTTCCAGTTTCTTTTGCTCCATGTTGGCCTCATCTTCGGTGGCATAGCTGAGCAGCGAGTCCAAGGTTTTCACCAGCCACTTCATGTCTTCACGCTTGTTGTCTGCATCCTGGCAGATTCGCTGTTGAAAGAAGAAAATAAATGTTATGAGTAAGGGAATCATTGATTGTTTTACTAGTTCCAACGAGGCACATGCGCCAAATGATGTTGATTCAAAGATAATGAACCATTTGCTAATGGAGGAGCAGTACGGCAAGTACAAATTGTCCATAAGCGAAAGGCACTCGAATGCAAACATCATTGGCGAATGTAAATTTAACCCCGAATTGTATGTTTAAATGTCAAAAGCATGTCATAAATTACCACTAGCTCCCTTAACTTGAATGCAAGCATTATGGATAATGAGAAGATATTATGTTAAGGATGAAAGGAATGAAATTGCAAATGAAATTCTCACCTGAAACACGACCTTCTCCTTTTCAAATTCCTCCATGGTATTCACTTCATTGACAATATTCTTGAGGCTCTGATCGACTGTGTTCATCCATTGTATCATCTCATTGAACTTCTGATGGTAGCCCTGCCATTGGGCGGGGATCTGCTGCAGTGTCTGTCGCATGTCCGCCAGTTTGTTGGACATCGCGTGCCACTGGGCCTGCGCATTGTCGTAGGCCTGATCCAGCGAGATGTCGCCGGGCTGCTGCTGTCGGTGTGCCTGGGCCAAGCGTTGCATATTCTGCAGGCAACGCTCTAGCCTCGGCACCACATCCTGTTGCACCAAAAACTGCTGATTGCGCTGCAGTATGGAGTCCACATCTTCGTTGCGATTGAGTGCCTGCTGCTCGAGCTGCAATTCCTTCTCCACATCCTTGAGCGACTGATAGAACGCATTCTCATCCAAACGGAACTCCAGCTTCAGCAGATGGAGCGGTGCCTGTGACAGGACATTCTTCCAGCGCGACTGCAGCTGTTCGACGCTCTGCACCACCGCTGGCTGCTCCTGGGCGGGCAAGGTGGTCAGCAATTGCTGAGCGGATTGCACAAGGTCGTTCATCCAGCGATCATTGACCTGCTCAAAGAAATATTTCTGTGTCTCGATGGTGGTCTTCGATTCGATGTGCTTCTCCACAAGCATGGACTCGGCCTGGGTGAGCCACTCGCTCACGACACGTTCGTTATCCTTGAAGTTACTCCAGCCACCAGCGGCAGCATCCAGACGCTGCTCCCATTGTTGGGCATTCTGGATCACATAGTTGAAGCGTTCGTTCAGTTGCTGCATTTGCTGTGTGCCGGGCGCCGTGTCGATCTTGTCATCGGCTGCCACGGCCTTTAGTAGATTCTGGAACACCTTGTTCTTGCTCTCCAGCATGGAGCGATAGTAAACGGTGCGCGAGAAATATGTCTTGTGTTTGTGCAGCTGCTCGTTGATCGAATCCCGTCCGCCCGTGAGGTTGTGCGTGCTCAGCAGTTGCTCGGCCTCGCTTAGCCACTGATGGATCTCCTTTTGGCCAGCCTCCAGCGATTCCTGTTGAATCTGCAGTTGATGGAAAAGATGCAGCTTGGCCGGCAGCTGTGCGCGTATTCGCACCAGCGATTCCTTCTCCTGCTTCAGGAGCTTCATCATCTTGTCTACTTCATCGCGCGACAAGTCTTGGATGAGGCCCTGGAAGTTGCGACTAATTGTCTTGAACAGCTCTTCGTTGTCATCGATCTCGCTGGCTAGCTGTTGCAGCTGCTGGCCATACTGGCGGATCTGCTCACTGTTGCCGAGCACCTGACGCTGATCGAGTACACTTTCGGCGCCACGCAGCCAGCGGGACAGCTGCTCAATGCCTGACTTGTACTCCTGGCGGGAGCGTATGATGTCGCCCGCGTGCATGTACTGCTTGGTGTTGGCAAACAGACGCTCAAAGCGCTCGGCCAGTGTGCCATGACGCTGGCGTAGCTGCTGGGCAATGGGCTCCTCGCAGGAGGCAATCAGATAGTTGGCCGAGTTGGCCAAGGCATCAAACTTGTCCTTCCACACGGGTATATCCTGGAAGAACTCCAGACGATCGTCTTCGCTTTGATTGACCTTCTGTTCGGCTAGGAGCAGCCATTCCTCACAGCTGGGTGCCAGCTGGTTCCAGCTACGCCAACAGTTGACCACCTCCTCGAGTGAGTTCTGGCAGCACTTCAGCTCCATGGAGACACGCTTCCAGCGCTCCTCCGTCTCGTACATGAAGCGATCAATCTCGTTGATGTCTTTGCGTGGCACATTGCCGTCGCGCTTGTACTCCTCCACGACCTGTTGCATGTCCACGAAGGCCTTCTGGAACTCCTGGAAGATCTTGTTGCGCGACACAAAGTTCTTGTACTGCTCCAGCTGTTGGGCCACCTTCTCCTCGTGCCCATACTTGCCGGTCCATCCGCGCATCTTGTTCTCCACGAGATTGAGGAACGCAATCAGGCAGCACTTGTGCTCCAAGAACTTCAAACGGATGCGCCGTTCAGCGGCCTTGGGTCCCACCTCTTGCAGGCGACGCTCCATGTTCCGCAGCTGCTCCAGCGGCACCTGCTGGGCCAAGGGCGAACGTTTGGCATTATCGAACATGGCCAGAATGCGCGGCAGATCGGCAAAGAAGAGCTTATGCTCCTCCAGCTTTCTACTAATCACAGCCGCCGTCTCCTCATTCATGGCATTGGGTATATCATTGTCCATTAGTAGTTTTTCGGCCTCGGCCAGCCATTTGCCCACAATGCCGAACTCGCCAGGCAGCTCGGCATCCAATAGCCAGAGCCAGTACATCATCTGGTACTGGAGGCGCTGCCACAGCTCATTGATTTGATTCCACGATTGATGTGAGACCTGCAGGAAACCGCTTTGGCTCTCAATCAATTGCTTTAGTCGGTTATATGCCGACAAGTGTGCATCGACCTCGGAACGTGCCAGCAAATATTCACTAAAATCACGCGGAAAAGAGCTCTGCATGACCATGGGCTCATACTCGGTGGTCTTCTCCACCAAGAAGCGACGCAGCTCGTCCGCCTCTTGCTGGACATGCGACTGATCGCGTGAGGCACCCTGAAGGAAAGACAAATATTAGACAGATATTCTCCAGGAAGGCAATGCCGAATGTTCCTACCTTTGGTTCGGGATACTTGTGCAAGAATTGTGCCACATATGTCATGATGCTCTTCTCATCTGGCTTGGGTACATCCACATCCTCAGCGTCCAATATTTTGGCAATGCCCAACTTGCTTTCGGCCACATCGAAAGCTGTCTCCAAACGCTGACGGTTGCTGGCCTTCTTTAGCTCTGCTAAATTAACCAAATTCGCTTTAATGGCATCGATCAGGGCTAGGAAAGCGACGCCATCTCTCCAGCTGGCGCCGAAATCTTTCACCTCCACGCCACTGTCTCTGTGAGGGTATAATAATTAGCATTTCATTTTATATCCCTGATTATTCTCTACTCACTTTGGCAAGGCATTTGTCACCCAATTGAGTAGCGTTTTTCTGGCTCCCTGCTTCCATTTCTCAGCTTTAAGGTCGCCATGCTTTTGATTGCCAACACTGTCGAGGGAGCTAACCGAACCACCAATACCATGACCCAAATATTCTAGGTTGCGGCTGTTCTCCTCGATCTGTGGGAATGATTTAGGACATTAATAAGTGAATGAGTAACATTAAATGCTGTGATATGTGGGGGGTTGTTTAATGGTTAAACTTAAGATATGAGAGTGCCTCAAAAGATACGATGGCTACCAACTAAAAATAAGGGGGAAACCTCTACCAAAAATATATGAGGGTATGCACAAAAGACTCACAATAACAAGAAATAACATTTAGATCAGCGATGGGCAAACTACAAGAGAAATACATCTTTCTTTTATAAGAGTTGAGAGCTAAGTTTGTGCCCACCGCTGATGAAGACAGAGACGACAGATTGACAGCAAAATTGGACCTACCTGTGGCGCATAATTTATAACTACAACTAAGTTTTTCCGCCTCTTTTTACGAAGCTTGTGTGTGTAGGGTTTTTTTTAAATAGTATAATAGTAATATAAGAAAAAGAAGGATTTCATTGGGTTAATTTACGTTGACAAAAGTATTTGTTTGTGTATCATTAAGTGGGTGAAGTGTTCGTGTACATTTCTCTACTGGTGCTGGTAGCCTCGTGAGAATGGTGTACATACAACTAGCAAAAACCAATTTTTGTTCCTCAATTTTGTGATAAAAACCGGTGCATTTTTTGTGGGTTTTTATAGTGGGAAATGGAGTATGTAATATTTAGATAGATATGATATAGTTACCTGGAAGTACAATATGATTGTCCATATCAAACCCAACACAACTGGTGGTCTCCCATCCACCAGATCTGCGGGATTAATATTGACCAATTTGATACGTTTGCTGGCCAAAAACTGCAGCGCCGTATTGGCATTGCTAAGGAAATGTGGTCGTCTCAGTACACGGCCCTTCTCCACGGGCAAACGTTCACCGGACAGTACTTCGAGCAATGCAATTAATTTTGTGCCATCGCGTAAATCATTGATTAAATCATCAATACGAAGCGGTGGAACACGCTGCAAAGAAAAGAGAAGAGTTTAAGAGGTGAGAACGATTAACATTTTAATATATTTCTTACTATTATTCATGATTTTTTCTTCCCCTTTCAGCTACTTTCCACAGCATATAAACATATAACTTCACCTTTAAAGATGTTCTGTTTATTCCATTTAATGAGCACCTCAAACACTTTCAAGTGCCCTCTAGTGTAGTTTTTAATAGCATTTTGATGTGCACTATGGCACTTTGAACGCGATATGCACTCATATTCATGGCTCAATCAACAAACTTAATGGTCCGCAGGTCGGCAGCATTTTATGGTTTTTCTTTTTGGGCAATTTAAGCTGCTTTCAGGCTGCTTTACCATAATTTCATTGCTTTGGCTCTTCAATCAAATGCAATGTCCGCACATCACAGGCAATCATTAAATCAATTAAAATAGTTAAAGTCGCTTTGCTTTTTTTGGCTTGGCGATAATTTGCGACAAATTGGCCAAAGACACGAGTCGGCAGTTGGCTTGAATTTTCACCGCAGAATAAAGATTACAATTTCTGCAAGTTAATGGCACATTGCGGGGCGCCCGCAACGGAAGTGCCGTCAGAAAACGGAGCAAAACAAACGAAGGCAAAGTGGTGGAACGGAATGGTTGGAAACTACTTTTGTAATTGAGTGTAGCATTTAATTGAGCTTTTTCTTTCTCTGTGGCCAAATAGTTTGGGCAACAAAAGTTTTCACCCAAACAATGACAACGACAAGGGAGTTCGTTCTTGGGTGAAGTTTTCATTTCGCTCTGCGGGAAAAGTTTCTCAATTTTTTGTGTGAATTCTACTCCAAAAGGCAGACATTGCGAAATCAATTGCAATGTTTCCGTTTCCTGCTCAACCGAAGCACACGCCTCTTTTCCATTTCCCCTCCTTTTTTTTTGTTGCTAGAATTTATGATGTCAAACTGTTTTTATCTATTTTTTTATCGTACCCTTCCGCTCAAGCGCCTAATACCCTCTGGACATGAAATCAAAATGGGTCTTACGGGGTTAATCAAAAAATGTATGCGACTTGGTCATAATTCTTAAAGATAATAATTACCGCCAGCTTAGGTAAAAAGTAGTTAAGTTCCTTAAGTCTGTTTTATGTGCTAAAGATATTTCCGCAGTTTAAAAACCATAGGCTGGAGTATGGATGGAGTAACTACGAGTAAGTTCTGTTTGTTTCTCATCTTGTAATGTTTTTCTTTGTAATTTTAAATGTGTTTATGAAAAAGATGTTACAGGGTATAATAAATTACTTGTTAAGATAATTACATGCTAGATAAAAACATGAAATGGAAAAGATTTACCGCACAATGTGGCAATGAATATATTAAGATTTATATTTTATTAATAGTTTCTTTATTTCTCATTATTTTTTACTGAAACGTATCCCATATGAGTCATTTATTGTATAAACTATAACTTGAAAATGCTTTGGATGTTCTTAAAAGCCTTATAAAAGCGTTTTACAAAGAAATTTCAGACACATTTTGAACTATTCAAACACTGAAACTGCCTCTAATTGTGTTTCATTAAGTCTGCACTTCGAATCCATAAAATCTGTAAATATAACTAACCATTCTCTCTTAGTGCGACCTTCTCTCTTGTCACTTGTCATAAGCTCAATTAAATTTTACAACCTGACAAATGTTTCTTCTCCCGTCGCTGACTGTAGCCCACTTTCACAGACAAAACGAAATCCTTTCTAATTTAAGCAGCAATATTGTGTGTGGATCCTTTCACTTTAGTTTGATTGCAATTTGCTGCAAAATTCACATGGAAATGGGACGAGTGGCGGTGTCGGCAGCACCCACTATTATGTCCACAGCTCGTGTCGAGGCGTTGCCATCAATTATGTCATAAAAATGTGAAAAATGACAAGGGGCCCGCTCGAAAATTGAGCATACAAAACAGACCATGACGTCGCTGTGGTGTGTGTTCATTTAGATGTTCAATTAGCTAATCAATTTTAATCAAATTCTATGAAAGCAAGAGTTCAGAGAGGTTTTTTTCGGTCGTCACAGACCTGGAACCACTGGAACTTGTTCACCTTGAACTGGGCTGAGTATTTGGGAAGTGTTATTGTCTATTCAAACTTTGGAAACGCAGGAAAGTGTATTTTTAAGATACACAAAGCTGGAAAGCATTTACTTGCTGAAATCTCAATCTCAGAAACCATTTCTCCAAGTGTAAATGCAAATTGACAGCCTCAGAGCAAAAGTTCAATAGGCAAAAATACAAATTAAATAAATTACTTTTTATTTGCAATTTGTTTTTTGTTTTTTGTGAGTTATTTATGACTTGAAAATTTAAACGAAATGAAAATAAAATGTGTGTTAACCAATTGTTGTGCAATAGCAAAAAGGCAGAGTGAGAAACATCAACAAATTGCCGTTGTCATGATGCATATTATAAGCGTAAGTGACTCATTTGCATGTTGCATAAGTACTCGTACGAGTACTCGTACTCGTAGATGTCGATGTTGTAGTCGATTTGCATTCTCGACTCCTTTGGGTGGGATTGAAATATGACTTCAATCAGGGGCAACCCACGCATACGTATTCGCAGAGGCCGGCCCAGTGCCTGTGTGTGTGTGTTTGCTCCTTTTATGAGTAGAGTTTGCAGTTGCAGTTGGAGTTGCAGCAAGCTTGACTTAGCCCCCGAGTTCGAGAACTGGTTTTTGCCAACCATATTGGAATAATTGCCGGCCGGCCGGCAACAGCTTTTGTCGTACCTACATATGTATGTGTGTATAAGAAATTGCCGGTTCATGTCTGTAGATTGCCGTTGGTATTAAAAGATAACACATTAGACACACAAACGCCACATGGCACTCACTCATGCTCTTGCCTTTTACTCTGACACGACTCCCCACACTCTTCTGTGACTCGCGACTTGCAGCATTAAATCCACTATCTGGGCTTCGGGTTTTGGGGTAAAAGTAAGTCAGTAGGCGGTCGCGTGGGCTTTGCTCATGCTGGGGTTAATGGCAATTGCAATCTGTGGCCCGAAACGGAACTATCTCCGTACGACATATTAATGCAACTCTCTTGTTGCGTCCACGACTTGACTTTACTTTAAGCCATGTCTCAAAAACAGCAGACAATTTCTGCCATTCTCTCTCTCCCCTTTTTTTTTACTCTCTGTTGATGTGGTTTCTTTTCATAGACACAAATGCGTCTTGTGTGGAATTTCTTGCATTGCACCATGGGCGAAGTCCCCGATTTTTTGCATATATTATTTTTATGTATATTTAATTTGAAGAAGTTTTAGTATGAAAAAAACCATTACGGATATTTTTGATACAATTATTTTATCATTTAACTGCCAAATTTTCGGGCAAGAGAAAACATTATGCATACATATTAAATCCTTAAAATCACAAAATAGACGTGAACAATAGAGATTTGCCCATGGTGCATTGGTTCTTGGCTTCGGTGCGTGTTTGAAAGTTATTCTTGGAAGACTTCGAACCGAAGAATAGCACAGAAGAGTGCTGTGTACCGTGCATGGTTTGAATATGTTTAAGACATGATAAATGTTTGCCACAACACGAAGAGGTATGCACATACTCGTACGCGTATGCTAATGAAATAAGTATGTACATATCACATATTCGCAAGGAGAGTAGCAAGCTCATAGAAGAAGTAAGAAGAAACTCTTTTAAGCACTCGTGGCCATCTGCGTCTGAAAGAAAATATCTAGACATGCATATGACATATCCAACTTATCTGTACATGAAAAGATCACACAAACACCCCAATAAAAACTAATATTAACACAGAAATATTACACTTTTCACGGATTCTCTGAACAATAAGCAACCCAAAATGACGACCTTCAATGTCAAGCTTTTTCATATCATTTCAATCAAAATTATATGAACAATCATTTCTGTGCTTATTATTTCCATCATAATTATGAGTGAAAATATTTGTGAAATAAATGCTTAAATATGCTTATCACGCTTGAAATCCGTTTTTGCATTAGCTAATGGGCGACAATGACACGCCCTTTAACCTATTTTTTGGACTACGGGTTTAGTTGTATTTGGATTTGGCCAGAAACCAAAAACCTCTCACGTTTCACGTTTATCTAAATAATCAATATGCAAATTTCAATGCCACCAAATGTAGACAAAATTCATTTGCACACTCAAGACGTTTGAAGAAAATCGATGGGCATACGGATTGATAGATAGATACTAGATACTCGACTCACCTTCAATAGGTATGAATTAATCCAATTAGTGAATGTCTTCTTCTGCACACGTTCTTGCTCCTCTGCAAAGGTAAGAAAATGAAAAGGAAAAACATTAGAAAATGAGATAAAGTACTGCCGCTCTGCATTTGCAATTAAAAGGCAACAGCGGCGAAAAATGAAAACAAGATATCGAGACCTAAAGACACCCGATAAGATGCATTTCCTAGTAGGTACACGGTACAAGGTACTTGTAGCCGTTTTTGTTTATTTTTTGCTTGCGCTTGGCTTGTCGCTAATGTTTGCATTAATTCAATTATCAGTTAAGTCGTACGAATAAAAGGAAATTAACACGATGACATCATGTTTTGTTTTTGGTGAGATTTTTATCGCCAAACTTTTTATTGTGGCTTTCTCAGCTTTAAAAGTTTGTTGTATGTTTGACTTGCATTTCAGAAACTGCGTCAAGGAGTAAAACACTATCAAGATATAGATACAAATTCGTGTAGATTGGATAATAAATATATCTAGATTTTTCTGCATCTATATCACACATGTACATATGTACCTTCATCGATAGCTCAAACCTAGTAAGATTTTTACTGGAACAACCGGACTGGGAGAGCTATTCTGGCAGCAAAGATTTCCTTAAAAATGAATCATTCATATGACTAATTTCTCAACACATCAAATCTAAGAAATCCATAAGCCATTAGCCACAAAATATTTATAAATTTCCAAATAGTATCGTTGACCTTTTGCCTACGTCAAAGAACAGACCAACAAATTTTAAACAGAAATCCCACCCGACTGGCCAAAGCAAATATTTACTCCCCATATTTCAGACATTTTTTTGTGTGGTTTAATTACCTCAATTTAATTTTCAGAGCCGAAAAATTGCAATAATAAACAAAACGCTAAAAAACCTGAACATTTTTGTAAACAATTAACCAACGAAACACATACAACCAGAAGAGCCATCGCATCCACATTTGGGGCGGGGAAAAGTGCAGCTAAAATGGAATGGCAGCCAGCAGCTGTCCATAAGCCCCTTTTTGTCTCAAAAAAAACAAAGACATGGTCCATGGGTGCGTGGTCTATTGGATTGGCTCCCCTGGCAATTGTCCAAACAAATGCCAACGAAAAATACTACGATACAAAAATAGATTTCCTCATAATAAATAACAAATTTATGGAAAACTTCTACAGTCAGACACGAAGAATGCTGGGAATAAAAATTATTATATAAAATAAATCGAAATTGCCGAACTCTAAAGCCAATTATCACAACAATTTACAAAGTAAGAACACAAATTGTAATAATTAATTTGAGACACAAATCATTTTGAAATTATATGTACTTTTTGTCTCTTTTCCAACGTTTATTTTCTAGAATTTTAAATTTCATTCATTTAATTCGGTAGTGACGCAATTTTCTCAGGCTGACAAAAGATTATTTAAATAGAAATTAGTTCAAGGTTGCCAACAATTTGCAATAGCAACTGAAAGTCGCTCAAAAAAATACTCGTATTTATGTATTGCACATAAATATACATACATATGTGCTAGTATTTCTAATTTGAAATAAATATTTCTTAGATATTTTGCAATTTATTCATTAAAATGAACTTGAGACAAGGTTCTAAATACAAATCAAAACTTGTGTGATTTTGGCTGCGACAGTTTAAAAGTTCCCTAATGGCGTGTAAACATTTGATGTAGCATAAGATCTATAATAAATTAGTGAAGGAATTTTTCAATGTGACATTCTCAAGGGGGAATAATTCTCAAAAAGAACATTGAAAATGTTTTATAACTTGGAAAAACGTTCGATCCGCCTTTATTGAAAACGATCATTTAAATGATGCCTTCATAGGCACGTACTACAGATTCCCCCAATAATATCCACAACTGAACTATTTTTTTCTAATCCCCAAAGATTACTTGACCCGTATTTATCATCAAATTTTGTATTTTATTATGTACATATTAAAGTTTCTACATAACTGCAGTCTACTATAAATGTTGTGCCTTCCGACCTTTCAAAAAACAATATCTGAGGATTTTAAGCTTCAAAAAAGCTATTGACATCGCGATCCCTTTGGGAATATAGAACCACAGACAGAGTCAACGGTATCAGAGCGGAGTGCACAGAAAAACTTTTGTTTAAAATTAGACTTGAACCAGTAGAAAATACCTTTTTTAATCTATAGAATGTCCAAGTAGATTCCACTCTTTATCTTTGCAATAATCATCACATGTTTGTTTCTATTTTTGTCTGATAAAAATTGTTGAACAGCGAAAAATAATAACACAAAAGTACAAATGATTTATGACCTACTAAATATGAACTAATCAACGGCGTACATTTATTTATTTTTGGCCAGAAAGCAAGACTCAAAATGTTATGGAAAAACTAGTTTTTATTTTAAAAATTTAATTTATTCAGTGTATGCCAAATGCGGTAGATATTTTTGTGGCACCTTAATTTATGCCAGAAGCATGGTCAGAAGAGGAGTTTTTTTTTAACCAAATATTTCCGGTTTTACTCTAAACGAGTCTGAGAAGAAGAGGAGGAACTACACTTTTGGCCAAAACAACTTAATTGTTTGGGAATACGATTACCCGTATCAGGTCATTGGACAAACAAGGAGAGATATTGTGTTGTTTCTAATCAAGTAAAAGTGAATTCATTAAAGAAGTGGTCCCTCTCTCAAAGAAGAGGTACACATTTTTCTGGAGACTTAATTCTTGGCACGTGCAAAGAAATTGTTAAACATCAGCAACATCTATAGCTAAAAAGTATCGCTCAGTTTCAATTACAGTTCGAACTGGTTTAAACTTAATTTTATGCCACATAATTCTGGTTAAAACCAAATAAAAAACGTTTCAGGGAAAATCAATTTTTTGCAATAAAAGCTCTTTGTTTGCTATTTCCATTACCATTTAAATACATTTTTGTATTTATTCAATGCCATTCTCAATTTCCACAAACGAAATTCCCACGGCTGAGTAAAAGTAAAAGCCTATCGAAAAGTCTACGAAGCAAACTTTCGGGAGCGTGCTGTTCCATGTTAAGGTCCACCAAACCTTTAACAATAGGGCCAAAAACCAGGCCAAAGAGTAACGATTAAACGTTCAAGTTGAATGACTTTTGGCTTTACAGGCTTTTATTTCAATTTCCATTTCAATAATGATGTATGAAATGATCACTAGATCCCCAAAAACATAACAACAAAAGAATACAAAGAATACCAAAAGCTGGGGATAAATTGTTTTCTTCTCTTGTCGGTGCTTCTTATGAATGGAGGGGTTCTGTCTGCCAGTCAGTCAGTCAGTCACTGAGTTAATGATGATGATTATACTGATGGGTCGACTGATTATTATTTATGCTCATTTTGGTATTTTTTCTGTTTAATGAGCGTATCTAAAAGTACAAGGTAGTTCCTTAAAAAATCATTGAAAAATTATGAATGAATGCAACTTATTATATTATAGAAAAAGTTAAAGAAAAAAGAAAGAAAGAAAACTACTACTGCAAAAGGGCAGATCTGTTCGGTCAGTCGCCCATTCGTCTGGGGTTTGGCCTAGTTACAGACGGAAAACAACACCGCAAATAGAAATGAAGCTGAAAACCCGAATAAAATGAAGTATTCCAATGGTAAAAATAGTTTATTTACTTTCACGCATAGCTAATTGTTTGGGTTTCCCTCACAACACGAAAAAAAAACACACACACAAAAAAATACAAGAAAATGTTCTTTTACATTTGCATAAACAAAAGCCAATCGAATCGATGCGATACGAGGAGAGGGGAGCGTTGTGTTCTGTGCTGTGCTCTCTGCGTATTCGTTGTTCGAAATGTTTGACTGAAGAACCGATATAAAGCATATGTTTTTGGGGCAAAAGCAACGGAAATGCGTTGAATTCCAAGGGGGAATCGAGGCGCAATTGGCAGGGGATTTCCGTAATACAAATATTCATGTTTATTTGCTTGAAATTTAGAGTTTTTAGAGTACGTTTTGTAAATACCCCCCATTTACATTACCCCAGTTGTTAACATTCAAAATTGTACAATTCCAAATCTACAAGCAATAAATATAAATATTTTAAAGAAGTTAATGCTGATAAATATTTAAAAATGTTACAGAATATTTATACTATGAAAAATTATCATATAGGAAATGCCTTTGCCTATCTCACAAGCTAAGAAAATAATATTAATAACCACCAACAAAAAATTAAGTAACTTTATCTAAACTAAAGCTGTCTCCGACATTTAAAGATTTTATTCCAAAGTTCAGTTCTAGATAGAGATATAATTCAACAGGAAGGTGAAACCAAAGTTGTTGACCTTGTGTGTAAGATATGAGCTAAAGGTTACAGTCAGCCACTAAAAGCACAAGTTAAAAATTCCAAAGAATATTTCACAGAATGCAAAAATTTTTTATATTTTTGTAATATTAAAACTTAGTTTTAATCCACAGAACCCACTGAAAGCCACTGAGGTGTGTCATGAGGATGCACTTGTTGTTTGGCACCCTCATTCGACGGTCCATATTTGTATAATATAATAAGACAAAACTGTGCATAAATAATCTTTTTGGTTGGGGAGGCAATATGTTGTTGACAGCGTCTGTGGTATTACTTAACTTAACGCTTGAGTGCCTTTAACAGGTTGTGTCTGTGTGCCTCACCCATCTCCCGTTGAACATGTCATAAATTGTTTTCTTTCGCAGCTACTTGAAAATATTGGAAGCAAATATGATATGTATAGCGTATTTTATATACAAATGTACATGTGTACTCATGGATAGACAAGCTATTTTATCATGCTAGAGACGATTAAGGTATATGATAAGTATCTCATATACATACATATACCAAAATCTAGAGGCGTTTATTTGTTTATTTTTGTCATTTATACCATTCAAGTTAAACCAAACAGATAAGGCAAGAAAATAAATGATGGATCACCTAAAAAAAAAGCACACAATATGTGGGGTATACTTTAAAAAGAAATCAATTTTATTTGCTTTACAAAGCAGCAAAGTGGGAAGAATAAAAATCTATCAAAGAAGCGCTACCACAAAAACTTCAAACGATTCTTCTGCCCACAATCGTAGCTGTAAAATAATGATGGAAGTAGGAGGGAAGCGGATATTTGAAAATTTCTATGCCACATGCCACTAACATCTGTGAGAATTCGCTGCAAAAATATCTACAGCATAAGAACTGCTAATGATCAATCAGTTATCTGCAAGCAGAAGATTTAATGCTGTACGAACATGTGGAAAAGGATAGGCCAGAATCTGCTTGCAAGAAAGAACTAGAAGACCTGTGGTCGAATTAAATATACTAAGAAAAAATTGCTACAAGATGTGTAGGAGGACTTCAAGTCCGCTCTACTTATACAGACAGAAGATGAACTGCCACAAATGGCAAACAAAAATTTGCTACTGAAAGTTATAGATAATGAGGACCAGAACACCCACATCAGAGCATAATTTATATGGGTTAATAGCATACTTTTGTATCTGAAGAAAAGATTTTGCAGTGTCACTACATACTTTGATTTTCTGTACATTTTTTTAGTTATTAAATTACAAAACTCATCTCTGATTTCAATGACACCTTTGTGGGGCGCCATCTACTGGCTGACCACATTTTAGGCATCAATTAAATGCCGCTAAACTAAAACATTGAACAATAAATAATATAGAGACTGACAGATGGACAGACGCCGACAATAACAGCAGCAACAATGACAGCTAGCAAGAGCGCTAGCTGCTTCAATAAATAATTCAACGATGATCTCAGTTGTACGGCTGCCGCTCATTGTTCTGGGATTGTTCCGTTCCGTTGATATTGTGTGTGTGTGAGATTACACTCTGACACACAGGCGGACAGACGGATACGACACATAGATCACATCAGATAACGTTAGATGGAGTTTTTTGTAGTTGTTTTTTTTTCTCAAATACGAATAGTGTAGAATCTCAGAAACTAGAACTCAAACAATATAAAAATGTTCAGAAATGAGAGCCGGCCCCACTAAAGATAAAACTACAAATTTCAACATATTACAAAAATTGCTACAACATTTTCACAGTCCCAGGAACAAAGTGCTTACAAGTTTCGAAATTCTACAGTACAATCTACTTTTGAATTGAATTAAAATACGAATAATCCAGCAGACATTTTTCTTAGAAAAAGAGACAGGTTTAATTTCTCGTTACCGTTTTCCTTTTGTCTTAAATTATATTGTTAATTTTCATTGAATGTCCCTTTCTCTCTCCCTTGCTCTGTCTTTCTCTCCCTCTTGACGAGCCACATAAATCATATTTATGGTAACATTTGTTTGGTTTTGAATTGTGGCTTTGATGAACCTTCAAAATGTAGATGCGAGCGTTTACCGCAAGCAATCGATATTATAAATATTCGAAAGAGTCGACAGGTTTTATTTGTTGTGTTTTTGCACACCCATTAAAATGACATTAAGTATATAATTGTTTGGAAAGTGGGACAGAAGCCCCGTGTATAGCGAAACAAAGTCAAAAACTAACCCAATCAATAGTTCAATATACTAGATACAAATGGGGGACGGGACGACTCTGCTCAGCCATCAATTAGTGAACGCTTGACGTACATTTATACATTTTATTAGAAATTTATAAAGTGATGTGTGCTGGGTGGTTTGTGTATGTCAAGAGCATTTCACGATACTCAAACACTGGGTGAGAGCACACATTTAGGGCACCTTTCGTTGCTTTCTCAAACAAATAAATATCGCCAAGTCGAGAACTTCTTTTCGGGCAACACGCCACATCAAAATGTTTGACAGGAACTTCCTTTCCAGCGAACTTACCTTTCTTGGCAAAAATAAAATACTAAAACTGTCACAATAAAAATTGTCACATAAAAATGTCTAGCGATTTACAATATTATCGAGTTGTGCTATAGAATACCGTACAAAAAACAAGGCAGAGTAAGCATATTTTTTGTAACTTTTCCATTAAAAACGCAAAAGTTATCTTGAACTTGAAATCTTCACCAGCCAGTCACCTGTACGTTTTAATCTACAAAACTTTTGGAAAGTCCCAAATAAAGTGCAGAACATGAAATATCCATAAAAGCGGAGACTTCACCATGATAATCATTTATGTATATACTATTTAATAGATAATGCATGCAGACAAGTGAATGTCAGGGCGTATCTATAGATACAAGTGATACATAAAGATAGATAGATGGCTATGTACATTATCGTCAAGTGCAGCCAAAAAGTGCGATTGTATTTATATAGAAAGATAGCAAAAAAGAGAAAGACGAGAAAGGGGGACAGACAGCCAACCTGCCTGCCTTCTTGCCTGCCTCTGCCCGACACTTAATTGGTTGTTGTGCTTAACATAATAACAGCCGAGTAGAGGAGGTCACATAATAGACCCACCTTAGTCGGTTTGTCTCCCCTCAGTATATCTTTTGGGGGGTAGTTTGATGGGCCGAGTGTGCTTCGAGTGCTATTTTGGCTGCCAATAAATTTTGTTGGTGGGCAAGAAAGAGGTAAGGTAACGCTGCTTGCCAACAGTCGAATACATAACAAACGCACTGTGTGTGTGTGTGCGCGAGAGTGCGAGAGTCGACTATATAAATAATACTCAAATACTCGTATAACTCGCTAAGTAGAAGTTCAGGGCACGGCGCAACAATCGACCGACCAACAAACCGACTGACTTATAACAAAATAAGCAAAACAGCAGCAGACGAACGTCTAAACAAGTTGGAAGTTTGAATTGTGCCGACGACAAATGTCGTCAAGCGGCCTGCGGCAAGGCAGTGGATGGGATGGATGGGATGATGTCATTTTGGCAGTTTATTTTATCGATTGTTTGTCTGTAATAATTAATTAAGTCTACATCTCTCTCTACCTCTCTCTCTCTCTCTGTGTAACCACAAAGTACCGCCGATCTGACCTTGACATTCTATTGCTCTTGGCATCTGGCTATAACTTACAACGGTCTCGAATGGCTACATCGATTCCCAGGAACGTCTTGGGAGATAGTGTCTGATTATTGCAGTTTTTAGTTATCTCAAAATACTATCTTTAACACCTGTTCCATTAGTCAAACATTTGGCAGCACATTATTAAAATTATATTGATAAGCAAACGAACGTCATTCGCCACGATAAGGATAACAGAAACTGTTTCAAATCTGTTTATAATTCTCAAAATTGATTAAGTCATTTTTTTCCATTAAATTAATACTTGTACATAAATAAAAGCAAATAAATAATATTAAATAAATCTAGCAAGAAATTTGCACTAAAAACTTAAGAAGTTTCGTTAAAAAATTAATTGGAAAAGAGGACAAGTTGTATTTGGTATGGGAACCAAAAGGAATAGCTCCCATATTGATTTTCAAATATGGACATTAAAACTAGTTGAGATATGGCAGAATTTGGGTAGGGAAAGACCTAAAAAATAGCATAAATAAGGGTAAGACGGCTTCTCAGTCTTATTCACAGAGATTAACGTTGGTTCAAAAAAGACACTTTGAGGCATAGAATAATGTTTATAAATTAACCCAAAACCAAGAATGCAACAAAAGACCTAATTTTCTATCCGTTCTTCTGTCTTAAAGTTTACCTCGTTTCTCCTTGATATGACTGTCGTACTGGGAATTGCTGCGTGCGAAATTGATCGACGCCATTGTGGATTGGAATTCCTGGTATTCGTTTTCGTTGCTGCTGCTGCCACGGCTGCCACTTTGCTGTACTTGAGTCTGATAATCCTGTCGCAGACTCTTGCTGAAAGTGCCAATGCCGCTGAGGGCGTGGGCGTGGGCGTGGGCGTGGGCGTGAGCTGCTGTCGTGCTGGGCGTTGATGGGGTCACAGAGCGTGAGGGTGTGGACACAATCACAATGCTGCTGGCCGGTCTGCCTTCGGTATCGGAATCGTTATCGATAATATCGCCGGCGTTCGATACGTTATCGCGACTTAGACTTATTTGCGAGGCCGTAAACGAGATATTCCCAGCGGACGGGGACGGCGAATCGTCGATTAATTTGCGCGAAGTGGACGTGTATGTGGATGAGGAGGAGGTCGAGGATTTCGATTTCGATTTCGTGGTGCTGCTACCGGTAGTGGTTATCGTTTTGTGGCTTACAATTTTCCGTTGCTCTTCCGCTGAAGAACCACGCAATTGGCACGTTCCAGCTGGACTGATTGGTTCCTGCGGTTGCTCCTTCGTGCCAATCGGCGTGGATGTTAGTAGCATTGTCTTTTTCTTTGTTCCTCCAGTTTCGAGGGAAAGTTCCCTGGGACGTTGCTGTTGCTGCTGCTGCTGCTGTTGCTGTTGCAGTTGTTGTGGCGGTGCTACGTTGCCACCCACCTGGACAGTTGTTTGTTGGTATAAACGCCTGCGGGGGTTGCTGCTACCAACGGTAATGTCAATGTTGCCCGTTGCCATGGCCACGTCTTGGTGCCGACGATTCACGGCACTTGAATCTGTTTCGTCGTTTAGTTCGGTTCCAGCTCCCAGTTCGGTTTCATTCTCCAGCTTAATAAGTATCCTTCTACCGCCGGCGGTCAAGTCAACGCTACGCGGTGGCGTCACACTGGACCTCTCACTGCCGGAGTAACTGGAATGCGAGCGCGACCACGAGGGTGAGTCACGCGGAGAAACATATCCCTCGCCATGGCGATAGATTTTCTCCTCGGCATAGCCCCCATCGCTTGTCATCGACGAGGTAATGATGGTCCTTACCCCATCGGCAGCGGGCACCTCTCTCACCATTCGTTCGCCTTCGAGAAAGCGTTCCAGTTCCACCTTCCTTGTGTGTCGTCGCGTGTTGGTCGTACGCAGCGTCACATTAAAGGGCGATAGCTGCTCCTCCACATTCCCATGATCGGCACCGGGGCTCATCCGACTGGTGGTTCTCAAGGTCACATTAAACGGGCTGGCCGTCTGCTCGCTGGTCACCTCCACGCGACGTGGCAGCGACGACGGCGGTGGCGGTGGCGGTGTTGTGTGCCGCAGTTGAACCTGCTGGAAGGCAAGCTTGGCTGCCTCCGCCTCGGCCATGCCGCGTTGTCGCTCCAAACGCAAGCGTCGCTCAATCTCGTGCACATCAATGTCAAAGGGATTCTCCGGGTCATCATCCTGGTTCGAGTCTTGTCGTAGTTCTTCGGAGCTCACCTCAGCGGTGCGTTTGCCGCTGGCAGCAGTGCCATCCGACCAGATCTTTTCATATTGTGCCACCTTCTGGCGCAAACGTTGCTGGTTTGGGTTCGAGCTGCTGCTGGCAGAATATTCCTCTTCTAGATTACTGCTGGATGTTGTCAAGGATGTGGTAATGGTTTTCATGTACGTTCGCGTCACTGTGGATGTCTCCAGCTGTTCCTGCTCCTCAATATTCTCCCTTGAGGAGGATTTATGCTCATGCGCACGACGACGCCGAACAGCTGGAATTGGAGGCGCGTCAGCAGCTCCACCTCCTCCGGCATCTATGGTTGGATCCTTGCCTGGATCTGTGCTATCAGCCATGATAGCATTGATTTCGTTAAACTCCTTTCGTTATGGCAAATTCTCATTTGGACAAGCCCTTTTTTCCTTCGTTCCTTCTGGTTGCCGACTGGTGCCTGGTTCTGGCTGTGCGTTCAAAATGCCAAAATTGATTTTTCTCACGCAACACGCACACTCATTTCGGGCATGGATTTTCACAGGAAGATTTTTCCCCTTTAAACCAACCCCCGGCGTTTGGCCTTCGGTTTTCCTTCACCTCCTCCTAGCACGCAATTTAAATTTAATTTGTTTAAAAGCAAATAATAAGCCACTTCTTTTATTATTTAATCACGTCAGACTTTTGCTTTTTAGGCCGTAAAACCTCACACACAATTCACACACAGAGACGCTCGCTCCCTTTTGCGTTGTTTTGGTAAGAACAAATTCTCACACATAAGATTCAAATTAGTTGTTTCTTTTTTCAGCAAATTCACGACTCCACTTCACTCTTTTGATTTGACTCCGCGTATTCGAGTATATGCACTCTGTTGTAGATGGCTCACATTATATTATGGGCCCACGCTTTTTCGCTTCCAAAAGCCCCAATCCAATCCGTTGGGGTAGAAAGCCGGTTCGATACTAACTGAATCGTCGTATCGCCGTCGTCGTTCAACATGCTACGCCTTGTCCGGGGAGCAGTCTCAGGCAGCAGCCCAGTGGCATATAGTAATCGTAGTAAAGCTCATGTTTCAACCAGTCTCTCTCTCTCTCTCTCTCTCTCTCTCTCTCTCTCTCTCTGTCTCTGCCTCTTGCTCTCCTTGTGGCAATGTATTGGTATTTGTCTGCTTCTTTTTTTTAAGCGTGAGAGACATTGAGAGCCACGGGCTTAAAAGAGCCAACTGAGCGAGAGTAAGAGAGTGCCTTATTTACGCACTTTGGAATATGTTGCTGTTGTTGTCTACCCCACACTCCCAGTCCATGTACAGCTGCACGTACACTCAAGCTCTCTGCCTCTCCAAAAAATTAAAGCAAGCGGCCGTGTTATTATTTTGAGGTCAGGGGCGCAGTAGCCGGCTTTTGAGAAGGGAAGATAGGAGACTATGGCTGCACTTTTATAATTATAATTGTGAATATTTTCTCAAATTATAGAGGATTTGTTTAAGGAGTGTGTAGGGACTACATACAACAATTTTGACTAGAAATTAATCCTTAGCCCCTTAATTAATCGCAATGAACCCAAAAAGTGTTAATCCAGTTTAAGTTCCAGTGTTAATTAAACCAAATAAGTGGCTAAAGTTTCCTATCCTCAAAAAACAGTTCTTTTTTGCTTATGTATGAGCCTCCGTCAAAAGTTCACTTAAATCAAAAAAGCTCTATTTATAGAGTGTCAGTAAAATGATAAGCGAAGCCAAAGCTTAACATTTTGCACTCTCTTCCTCTCTCTCGACGGGCTTTCGCCCTCTTCCGCCTCTCTTTCTCTACCACTCTCTCGCTCTGTCAGTCTAATACACTTACGCTCTTGCTCTTCTGCATGAATGGGTGGCATTTTCAAGTTCTTACAGCCTTGCCTTTTCGTCTGTTATTGTAATTCCCTTACACCTTTTGCTGCATGACATCATGAAGCGTGAGAAAATAGCAATTACCTGCCTGTTAAAGGGGTTGTTTCGTATTATTTTGTATTATCCCCCGTGTGCTCGTTAAACGTTTACAAACGTTGGCAATGTAATATGCATGCTCAGAAATATGTCGTTTCCTCTGCGTATCGAAATGTAGGTCGGTCAGCGCATGGCAAAGCTCAACTTACACCAGCAAACAATTCATGAAAGTCATTCATAAAAATAGAAGCTGGAAAACCAAAAAACAAAAAAGGCTTTTCTCTGTAGCTTACACAATACAGCTGAGTTTGGCTTTTGTTTATTATTTACAACGGCGTAGAGCAGAAAAGAAAGAAACCGAAGTTTAAGATACCCTTTCAGCTCCGTGATACGGCATGTCCCTGCTCCCAGCTGCTCTTACTGCTGGGAGACGCACAAGCGCAAAGTGCAAAAGAGAAGCCCGATACATCTAAACAAAATCATAATACCCTCTGCAAGGGTAATATTCCCAACAAAACCAAAAAAACCAGTTTTTATATTTTTAAATCCGCACCAGACCAGACTCATGACGTCACGCTTTGGTGATTGCATTGCATTTGATATACATAATATCTCATACCTCGATGATGTTTGTTGTCAAGTAAGAAGTTGACCTTCAAATCTGGAGTTGCATTAGTTGTTGCACTTCAAATGGCCTATGGCAATTGGCAATTTCCAATTGCAACGCAATTTAATTTGTTATGCACAGACAATTTATAATTATGCATAAAACGCAGAGAGAGGTCGACTTATTTAAATTATTTTGAAAGCAATCAAACGAAAAATGTTAACTCAATCATAAACAGTAAGCGGATCTACAAAGGGAAAAACATTACAGTCGGTCCAAGACCGGACACCAATTCTGTTAAAATAAGTAACAGCTGAAGTAAAAGAGTGAATTATTCCTCTGCTTATTCATCCGCTTAATATTAGTCCATAGCCTAGCTTTAATTACATTTTTCAATGCTTAATTGTGTACTTATGACCATAACTATGGAACCACACACTCAAGCAACACTTGAAATTTAATGTAAAATTTAAATATGTAAAGAACAACAACAAGTTGAAAAGTAAACAATAGTGGGACTACAGCAGCTGGCACCCCAAAAACAGCAGCCAGAGCAACAGCCCCGGCAAGTGGCGCCTTCGTGAGAGGATTCACATGTTCAAGGGAATTTTATAGCATCATATTATTTACAATCTGATGATGCTGTGTGTGTGTGTGCGAGCCACTGAGCGGGTTGTAAAATGCTGTTGTTAAGTGGCAGGCACTTGAAAAGGCCAAAGAGGTTGCGGTGCTCGTAAGTAATTTTCTGGTAACTTAGATAGGAGAGAGCACAAATTATAATTAGATATACGAATTTGGAGCGGTGATTCAGATGAATTTTAGTAAGCAGGAACGGAAACAAAAGGCAAAATTTTGGATAAAAAATATCTTATTAGGATTACAGTAAAGGATCAACATTCTTCCACTAAAGCAAATGAGTTTGCCTTGTTGCAAAAAATTGTGAAAATCTTTATGATTTTTATGCAAACGTAAGCTTCATATAAATACATATACTCTGCCGATCCAGTATCATATATGTTTTGTGTATACATTTGCCTAATTTTAGAAAATATATTTTTATCCATCTCCAGCACTCAAATACATAGACTTTTGGCAAACATTTTTTCGCATAAACAAAGATTTCCGCTCTCGAACGGGCACTTTCGGCACAATATTTCCTTTGTCCCGAGATAGATTTAATGCTGTTTCTATTTATTTCACACCTAACCATAAAGTTTCTTAGTTTAGTGGCAAAGGCAAATGAATCTCGTACTTTCAGATTCTTCAAATATTGACTTCCAAGGCAGCGGCCAGTTCTCTAAACACATACAATAATAGTTGCAAAATACATGCACACATATGTAGATACATCGACCAATGAAGCAACCTCAAGAGTCAATTAAAGAGATGTGAATGCCTTTTAAAAGTGGCCAACCGAATTTATTTGCACAGAAATTAAGCTTTGTAAACGATTGAAAACTATTAGCCTTAAATATTTATACACTCAAGCGAACGAAGAAGATGAAAAGCAATTAAAACCCAAAAACTCTGGGCAAACTGTCAACAATTTTGTGATTTGTTTGAATTGTGGCATTTGCATATGTCTAGATATCATCATCATCATCCGTGCCATGCCTCATACATATCCATGATATTCCTACGTGCGAAAAATTTTAAAATTAGTTTCAAGAATTCCCTATTTATAGGAATCTATAATACACCTTTATATATATATGGGCTATCTTCACATCTCATACATATGTTTCAACAAAACGTTTTTTGTAGGATATACATATATGTATGGAAATTTGCAACAAAATTGAATAAATTATTAAACATTCTGATCAAATATACGATTTAAAATATATTTTCCTGACAGAATGTCTTCTTTATTAAGAAATTATCGCAACTAAAACATGACGGGCGATTACAGAATCTATCAGAAAAATATTGGCCTAAGCTAAGATGCTTTTTTGAATGGTAGCTAAATGGAGTGTAAATTGAGGGTATGCTTGGACAATAAATAAAATAAATATTCTATGATACAATTTATCATAATTTGTACTCGGCATTCGCAGTGCCCATATCCACAAAAATATATAAATTCAAGAGACAATTTTACGGTCTTTCACAGCATAGATAGAACGGATATGCCTGCAGATTTATGGACCCAAAGTTCCCAAAGACGTCAACGTCAAAAAATACATTAATAAAGTTAAACTGTAGTTATAATTGAAAGCTCACTTAGCAGTCAATGAAATCAACTCAAAGCAACCTCCAAATATACTAGAAATTCTGACATCATTCATTTGGAAAATCTTTTCTACGTCCAATCAATCATTTTTACTGCCAGACAAATACATTTTGATTTTTTAGATTTTAAAAAAACATTGTATCTACACATATTTAAAAAATAAACATGATAAATCTCCTTAATTCCTGAGTTTGTAAGATGCAAAGCACCAGAAAAAAATTCGAATAAACTCTATTTTTAATCACCATTTTCCGTGACAAGACAAGTTCGAGTGGACCAATCTCAAAAAAAAATAAAATAACTAAATGATAAATGCAGCTAAATTTGAAAATAAACCAGAAAGCAGGGCGAGAAAATTATACCAAAATAGCAGCATAGCCAGAACCAGAGCCAGCCAGCCAGCCAGGGAGTGGACCGAGGCGTCCCTTGAGATATTTCATACCAAACAAGTATCTAAAAATAAGTTAGCCCAAAAGTGAAACCGAGAAACGCGATGCAGCAGCAGCAGCAGCAGCAGCAGCAGCAAATAAAAGTTGGGTCTGTGGGGGAAAACTTTCGAGACAAGACAATGGGATAGAGAGAAACAGGGCAAATGCAATTTATAAATAACAAAATGAAGCCATTTCCACTGTGACATCAGCACCGGACCAGGCCTCAAACCAGAGCAGAGCAGAACAGTACAGAGTACAGAGTACAGAGTACAGATATCATCACCATCATCAGATGGAACATGAAAAAGCAATCACACTCACTGCCTTGTGCTTTTGTGCATAAACAACTTTTCTGAATAATCCCTCAAACCAATTCACGCTGCGTTCAATATATAAAATGATCTCATTCTGTGCATAAAGTACACCCAACAAAAGGTTTTGGGGCTGACGGAAGGAAGCCTCAACAACAAAAGTGTGTATCACACGGTGCTTAATTAATTAGAATAGACTTGTGCCAACAATTGCAGCTGAAAAGGAAATTCGAGTTCTATAACTAACTATTGTTCTTCATAGAATGAATTGAGCACAAAACAAACGATTTTCGTTTAGACATGAAATGGAATTTGTCTTGGTTTAATTATAAAACTCTAATTTGATTGCATTGCTTGGGCATGACACAGAAAATGCATGCAAAAATATGTAAATGCATATATTTCTAGAAACAAAATGTAATAATTGAATAAACAAATATTTTCTTGGTTCAGCCTCATAGCTAAAAAATATGAAATAACAAAAATTATCTCATCTCAAGCACTTGCAAATTGCTGAAGAGCACAAAATAAATATGTGTGAGTACATATAGAAGAATATATTATGTATAAACTATAACAATTCATCGATTCATTTGGCATTCGATGTGCTGTGGCCCCCGTCGTATTGGCGATTGCAATTTGCACGATTGCCAAAAAACCAAAAATGTATATTCCGTTTCCATTTTGGCCACAACATTATGTCATTATCTTACGGGCAGAATGCGGTGATCAAACGAAAATAGCCAATAGAGGAGAGCCTCTACCAAGCGGCCAAGTGAAAGGTGAGAGAGGGCCCAAATATCTAGGCCATAGTCTACTTTCGAGCGATGATGTCAGGTTGGATGTGTGAACGGTTGAATGGTTCCCAAGATAATGATGCTGCTGATGGCGGCGGCGTAGGGGAATGTGTCTGGGTCAAGTTCGTTTGACATTTACATTCAGCTTCCCCTCCTATGCAAAGTTCAATGCTTTGCCAAGAGGAAAATCAAATATTTTACACGATTTTTGTCTGCTAAATGCAGCCGCCCGATTGCCAGAAAGCTGTCCCAAGAAACAAACATTTCTCGAATGACTCATCTCTGCTAGGAAAAAATAAAAAGCCACTGAGAGAAATTAGGAGTGAGAAACTTACCTTGCAGCTGCAATATCGTCATCTGATATTCGGCTAGCTTCTCGTCGATATAGTCCTGCGATTGATTCGCTATTATCTCGGCTGTCGATGGACCAAACTCCTCTTCGTCATCATAAATCACATAGGATTTAGGTTGCGGAGGCTCCAGCGGCACGCCAATAAAATCGATCTGATCCTGAGCCAGTCCGCGTCCGTGTTGTCTCGGTTGTGGGGGTATCACTGGCGGTCCCTGTCCCAGTCCCTGCTGATGGAGTTGCTGCAGATATTGGGGTGGGGGCGCCTGCTGTTGGTAGTGCGATTGATGGGATTGATGGGAAAGCGGTGTCTGTCGATTGCTGTAGGTAAAGTCCGAGCTCGGCGTCTGGCACACAATCGGCGATGGTGTGGGCGACAGCTGGAACGAGCTGGTCGGATGCTGCTGCTGCGATCCATAAGAGTTCTGGTGCTGCAGCGGTGCCGGTCGAAAGGGACGTGGTGCCGGCGATGCTCCACCCGATCCACCATAGTAGCCACTCGGCGGTGGCTGATAGGGAGCCGGTGATTGGTTATTTCCCGGCCACTGGGGCCTCGGATGGGGCATATTGGTGCTGCCACGCTGTCCGCGCACCTGACTCAGTGGCGCTGGTGACATGGCATGGCCAAAGGGTCGCGGGCCGGCAATAATCGGCGGTGGACTCGGCGCCGTTGTCCACGGCGAGGGCGGACGATACAGAAAGGATGAGGGCGATGGTGAGGCGGGATTGTGGGCACGAGGATTCCAGCCACGTGGCCCATTGCCATACGGCGGCGGTTGCTGCCCGGACATCTCTACACCCCGCAAACGTTTTCAGACGATTCTGGATTTTATGGTTTCCTGATTTGTTTTTTTTGGTATTTTATTTCGTAAATTTTCTTTTGTGGTTTTGGGCTTATTATTTCACAAAGACTTTTGGCACAAGGTTGGGTTTTGGTTTTAATTGAACATATTACACTGCGGAAAGAATGTTTTTAAAGCTGATTAGAATTATTGATTTAAACGGGTTTTTGTTTTGTATATTGTTGTTTAAGTTATTATGCATTTTCCATTTGTTTTTAAATATATTTTGAGTGTGAAAGGTTTCGGGATTTTGCCTTCCCTTTTTTCGTGGTGTTTTATTATCCGTTTGGACGATCAAAACTATTATTCATACGTGTAAGCGGTGCTTTAAATGTTTATAATTTTGAAATTATTTTGTTTAAGATTTTTTTTAATTTGGTAAATATTTTCTTATGGAAACTCGTGTATCTATAAAAATATAAGCTTATAAAATTCTTAGAACTTTTCTGATTCAAATTTGTGCTTTTAAAAAATGTGAAAATCTTATTTTTATGCATAATTAATTTAATATTGTTTTGATGATTGTGATGAAATAAAGACAAACAACTATTTCCCTTTGATTTTCAGAGTTTAGACAGAATTTTTTAATATTTAAAGCACGTTTTTTTGTTGAAGAACCATTAATCAATCCAGGAATCTTTTTGAATTTACTTGCGAACTTTACAACTAATAACATTCATCAAAAATTGCTTAAATACGGTAAAATTCTGCTCGAAATATTTGCAAAAACGAAAAACTGTGGAAAATCATTAATCATCATTTGTTCATTAGCTAAACAATCACCTGAGTGTCCAACCCAATTATGTCAAGTGGGACAAAATACATATACGTAAACATAAGAATACGAAACATAAATAAATCATGACCTATTCTTCAAAATGTGGTTTTGGGACTAATTTCACCAGATCTACACACGTACATTATGTACTATGTATATTCCTACAGTTTCCAACGGAAGTGGTCTCAATATTTATACAATCTTTAAAAATGGCGCTGACGTTGGCGCTGCTTTTAAGTTTCCAAAGTGCCTAGCCTCTTGGCTCGAAGCACATTCATTCCTTACAGTTGTCACATATATGTACATATTTGTGGAAATATATTTTAGTGGCAGATAATTTACAATGCATGAAATTTAACATTGTGCCAGATATTGACCAACAAAAAAAAGAGACATATCTATAGCTATAGCTATGGCAGCGAATGAAAGAGAAAGCGTTTAGATTAGCTGCTGTCACAATTGCTTGAAGGCCTTCCCCCCAAAAGTCTGTCTATGGGGATGATATATGTGCATTTACTTGAGTGTGTGTGTGTGTGAACAATTTGTTGAGCCAATTAATATTCATTGATAATACATGGTTTCTGCACACACATTTTACTTTAGTTGAATTTTGTATTTCAAGTGATTGGAATTGAGGAAAAACGTTTGATTTAATGAGAAATGGTCCTGGATACAGTGAAACATTCGCAAAAATATAACATAAAATAGTATTAAATAACTCAAATAAACCCTTGCAACATAAGAGGATGATTTTCAACTGGTTTCATATAGCCCATTGCCACTGTAACAATTTCATCAGACAATAATGATATTTTCAAAATAATTTTGCACAGTTTTGACCGCCTATACATATGTATAATTCCGTCATCTGCTTTCAATATATCGTTTCCTTTATGGATTTTCCAGAAACAAAAATTGCACAGTGTAGGCGTTGATCAGTCGGCGGGCGGGCGTACCACTACCAATGCCACTTAAATAGCACACGTCCCTCATCACACCAGCAGCAAAACGAAGAAAAACCATAGGAAAACTCATGCAGACTTTTCACTTTTGCGGGGTGACGGTGACGGCGGGCAGTGGCGGCGGCGGCGGCGGCGGTTGCTCTACGAATTTTTCAAAAATAGAAATGAACTCAGTTCGTTAAACTTTTGCTCGAAAAATCATGCCGAGAAGATGCTGCCACCATCACCGTTCCCGAGAGTGCAGCACGCGGTGCCTTCCACTTTATTCTTGCGGGGTCCCCACTTTTAATTGCCATCCGCTTTATGGTGTTTTTCTTTTCTCCTTTAATATCGCATCGTAATGGTTATAAGTAGTTTTCCCATTATAGTATATGGTGGGCATCACGGCACAAATTCTTAAAACATTTTCCCCGAACCGGAAAAACGTGGGGAGGAACACGTTTTTCCTTTCACTTCAAACACACGAACATTCTCGATTATGTAATCCATGGAAAATTAAGCATTAAACTTATGTTTCTCTAGAATTTCTATGGATTTCGAATCACTCGATTGATCCATGAAGCACTTTGATGGAACACACCATAAATTTGATTCGATTTCGCGAACAATTCCAATTAAATTTCTATATATTTCGCATATGTGTGGGTAGTATATATAGTCGTGTATATATGTATGCAGGTAAGAAGACTTTTTCTATGTAGAACTTTTTTGATATTGCAGAGGAAGAACCGAGAACAACACTCGACGAGCACGAAACACTAACTGAAACGATTCCCCCAGTGCCAGGAGACAGGGCCGCCGTGGCTGATCTTGGGGAAAATTTTCGAAAATTTTGGGGGAAAACAGCAGACACAGAGATCGGCAACTGCGCACGACGCGGTGTCTGTCTGTGCTCTCTCTCTCTCTCTCCCTCTTGTAGAATTTTCAGCCGGCAAATCTTTTGGGGAGCGACATTCGTTGCTTTCCTCCATTTCTGTTTATATTCCCACATTCTAAACAGAAGGTCTGTGTGGGGAAAGCTTGCGATAAAGTAGCGGCACAAGGAGAATCTTCACAAATGGCGGCCCGTACACACATACACATATTCCGTACAGGCGTCGTATAGAATCAGCCAAAATTACGCTAAAACATGCATTTAAACTGCAACAGAATGCAGTCTTACGTTTGAAACAATACTTACACGCGCCTACTCTTCTTTTTGCGCATGTTTTATTCGTTTTCCATTACAAAAACCCACAATTAACGACATTCAAAATATATGCGCGAAAGCATTAGCACCAGTGTGACCGCGGATTTTTCAACAAAATATGCCGTCCTAGTCTCCGAAATATACCGAAATATTTCTTCTGATTTCAAAATGTACCGTAAAGATTGCGATGAAAATCATTTTCCTCAATATTGATATTCGATTAAATAATAAACGCTGGGAAGACCTGAAACTACAATTTTATCAGATATATTAATTACTTTTATACACGATTGACGAAGCTGGAGGGATTCTGACAATCTCTAAGAGTCAATATGCCGGAACTATAAAGGAATATACAACTCATGCAGAAAGTCTGTCAAAACTTAGTTCAGGGAATTCAGGGAAACTAAATTCAATGTTAAAGATATATTAAAGAAAGCAGCAGTTGTCTTACCTAGATAAATAGAGAGGGCTTAAGTGGGTTAATTGTTCATCGGTATATTTATGGAATATTTTGAAAATGAAAAGGTATGTTTTGGTATATTTCTGAGGGTCAGTCACATTAATAAATTGTCTGAACAAATTTTTTGAAAAACCAAAATAATGGCCAGCAAGCAATTGGTAAACAATTTGGCTAAAGTTGGACGCTGTGGCCAGAACTGGCTGACTCCGTTGACCGCCGTGCGCAATAACAGCTCCCGCAGCGACATCGACAAAGTCACACACACGGGCCAAGTGAGTACAAATGTTGTTGCCGTCCTGCGATTACGCAAACGTTTTAGTTTTTATATCCAAAAATTCTGTTCGATTAGGTCTTCGACAAGGATGACTACCGCAATGTGCGTTTCGTGAATGCCAAGCGTTATGTGAACGAGAACTGGGGCATCAAAATGATTGACGAAATACCACCAATCGAAAGCACCGAGCGTGTGGTCTTCTGTGATGGCGGCGATGGCCCCCTGGGACATCCCAAAGTGTACATCAATCTGGTGAGATACTGTGACATAAATGTGCTTATCTGGGTTAATGTCGAATCTTTGTTATAGGACGCACCCGGCAGTCACACTTGCGGCTATTGCGGCCTGCGTTTTGTGAAGAAGGATGACCATCATCACTAGAGAACTACCATCAAGAGAGGCCTGTCTGACTTTGTTTGCCTGCTTTAGTTTAAATTGTAAACTGAATAAAATTATACCATCAAATGGCTAAAGCTGTGCTACTGGAAGGGGAAACTTAATAGATATATTTTAGAAAACATTCTGTACGAGTCAAGGCAACATTTTTACTCCCTAAAAGTATCTAAAATGTGGAACAAAGTTAATTTCATGTTCAATCCCATATTTCAGTGTTTGCTAGTTGTCAGTACCTTTGCCCCTTTGTCTTAGAAAGGCTTTCCAGTCTTATTTTCTTTATGGCACCAAGTTTTCCCTTTTATTATATGGCCATACTCTGGCTGTTTGTCTGTCTTCATTCAAAAGACCCGATCGAAAACCCAAAACTAAATCCACAATTATATTGCACAACACTTTATTTTGCATGTTTGTTGAATGAATTTCTAATGCATGGTATGTATTATAGCTATTTGAAAGATTAGATTTAGTTAAATTCAACTTAAACGTTAAACATTAGTACAACTAATAAACAAATTAAAGTTTAATCAAGCGTTCAATTAAATAAACTGTGAGTTAAACTCTCGACTGACGTCGCAGTTTTCTAGATCAAATCACAAAGTGTGGTTTGGGGTTGGGGGGCGCTGTGTTTATGTATAACTATTAAATCAATTAAATTATATATCAATAATAGACTGTGTAAATCGTTTTGCCTGCTAAGCGGTAATACATCAATTGTATTTTATGGTGGTTTTCCTTTCAGAATGATTTTTACTTTTCTTTTTTGTTGTATGCTACGGGCACTTTAGATGCTGCTGCTGGACATACGCTCCATTGAGACACAGATAGTACCACGAAGAACTAATACAATAAAAAAATGTTTGCCGCAATTAGGGCCAGCGTTGTTCTGGCCAGCGTTTGCTGTTTGCGCGACTGAAACCCGCTGACCGAAACCGGGTCTCAGTCTGGCTGGACTTTTGTCAAACTGAAAATCAAGTTCACACCGTTCAACACGAGCCTGCACCTGCACATGCTCCAATCGAGAGCGCTCACCACACTACTCCACTCCACTTCACGTCACTCCACGCTAATCCATTCCTCGCTCAGGGAGTGCAAAGCTCCTGCAGAATGCCCAGGGAACTGAAAGAGTGTGTGTTGTTGTGGAGCGCATTCTTGGGGTGTGGCGCATGCTCACAATACACAACGACGCTGTGCGGTCGCTGCTTAATAAAATCATGGTCAATAATCGTCGTCATCTGTTGTCTCAACCGAGTTTCATCTAAAACACCAAACACTAAGGAGAATGTAAACTAAAATATAGTAGGTTCTAATTTGGATGTTGTGTGGATGTGGATGTGGGACTATGTTGCCGACGAATCGCTTTAGCTTATCTGCATACTGTTGTTGCTGTTGTTGCTGCTGCTGCTCGCGTTGCAGCAGAGATCGCTTGTCTTGATTGGGGCAATAGCTGTTCACCACTGGTCACCAGAGGTTCCGTGGCATTGCGTAGCCTTCTTTTGTCACAAACAAGTTGCGATCGGCATACGCCACATGCTGCTCACCCAGGGAGCCTCGCTGTGGCTTGGCCGCAGCCTTGCCATCGTGGGTGACCACCGTCTCCGAGCGTCCGTCTTTCATGCGCGTCACCGTGGTGGTCTTGTGGCCAGTTGCATCCTGGGCCATTTTGGTGGTTTCATAGCTGCCATCCGGCTTGCGCACCGTCTGGGTCATCACGCTCTGGCTAAACATCTTCGGACCCTGTGGAGAAATATACTCATTATTGATCCCATTACTTTTGTGACTTTTGTGTGGCTCCCACCTGATAGTTGCCATCGAATACGCCACCAAAGGGAGTCACTCCACTGCGCGGCAACATGGGCGTCATTGGAGTCATCATTTCCGGCTTTATCCCGATGTACGTACGTGAGGCACGAGCCTGTGGCACCTCCTCACCATCGGCAGAGATTGTGCCGTGTATGCGACCCATGATGAGCTCCTCATCCGTCAGCTTTGCCTTGTTCAGACTCTTCAGAAGGCGGCTCTGATTGGAGGGCAAAATGTTGCCAATGGCTTCGTCGGCCGGCTCCTGTCCCTTCTTCGGATTCAAGCGTTGAATGAGCGACTGCATCTGATCGGCGTAGATTCTGAAAGACAGGAGGTAGAGTTTCGATTTAATGGGGGAGACTGTTAGACTTACTCGCCATCCAAATCATTATCCAGCGACTGACCATTTTGCCGTGCAAACTTCGTGAGAATCGAGCTATCAAAACCGGGCTTCAAGACATCATCTGAGGAATATGGAACGTAAATGTTAGTTTCTTGATAGATCAGGACTTGCTCTCGCTTACAGAAATCATCGTTATCATCGGTAGGCCCATCTTCATCCATTGATTCGAGTAGACGCTGCATTTGCCGCTCAAAGTGCTTCTGCATCTCCAACGGACTGGTGAACACTTGGAAAGCGAATTTGCGATTATCGTCGAAGAGCTCATCGTCCGTTTCGGCCTCCTCGAACCACTGCGGCTTGCGGAACTCATCCTTGTTCGATGCGGATATATCGGCACCACTGCAACAGGAAAGAGGAAGACCACCAAGCGGATGTACATTAGAATTTGTTGTCACCCCTCGGAAACCATTAAGCACCCCAGTACGCAGCCTCCGCAAAAATCACTCACACGCACACACACACACACACATCTGCTTCTGTATGCAAGCGAGTGCGTGTGTGTGTGAGTGTGTGGGTGTATATATCCTGGTAAAAATGTATCTATCATGGCAGGTGCCTGGTTATCGATCCAATTGAAAAAGCCGCTGTCGGTGTACGGTTTTTCTTTGTTTAAACATTTAATTGTCTGCGACTTGCTTGCATAATCTATTGCTATTAATCACATGTACTCACTCTTGCTTCTTTTCCTCCGACGACTTGAACATTTTCTTGAGTATATCCATTTCTAGTTGGCTCTTTGCTGATAATTGATAGACCAAAAACGCAAGTCCTTGATAGAGTTCAAAGCAAACAGTTGAAAGAAAACTAAAAGAACCAAAACGACCCGAATGGCACAAGTGCAGAAAATGTTGTTTAATTGTTTAATATAAATTTGTTAATGTTTATCTACGAAACGAATATTTTTTGCAAGAAATTTTAACACGACACCGAACAGCTGATCGGTATTATTCTGGTCAGTGTGACCGCGGTTTGGGTGTACGAAATATGCCGCCTGATGCTTAACCCACGGTAATTGCACACAACAAAGTTATGTTTGCACATTTATTTATTGCATTTCCTCTTATTAATGCTTAAATAAAAACTTTTCCAACTTGCATTCGCTTAGATCTGGTTAGAAGCACCTTAAGCTTTACTTTACCTTACCTTTATTCTGTTGTAGACTGTGGTGAAACTCGATGTGAGCGCTTATTTGAACTGCAATTTGTCACATTTTCTGATATGATTTTGATTTTCGTCTGTGTATTGTTTTGAAAGTTTATTTAAGGCATGACAGCACTCAACTTAAAGTGTATAATAAATGTGTAATATTCCCCAAGTCTAGCTTGTAGCATATACGCTGGCTTAGCTTCAAGTTTATCGCATTTCAAGTTCTGTTTTGGGGGGCAATTTCCTGGTCTCGTAGATCTTATCTGTTGGTTGCTTGCTGCCTATCAGGCTTTTGTGGCCGCTCTTCTTGGCTGTGCTGTGTTGTTGTTGAGTGATAAGTGAGTGATGGTGACCGTGCGAATTGGCACACAGTGTCTGTAAGTTGTAGAAAAAAGCTGCCAGTGATCTGCATTTATCACGTTCAAACAAATAGTTGAACCGTCTGGATGGGTCGCTCTATGGTTTCTCTGCTGTCTGCCTTATCGTTGGCTAATCCACATTGGGTTGGGCTCTTATCAGAGAGGTGGGTATATAACCATGACCGATAATAAATAATGAGCAGCGTGACAGCCTCGATAAACAAAAGGCTTTGTTATTTATAATTTTAATTATTAAAATGCCGAGCAGATATAGAAATGTGGGTTTGAAACCACTTGAAAGCACTTTAGTTACACGATAATTTAAATAAAACAATACACAAAAAATTATAAAATATGAATCTCAATGGGGGGGATGAATCCTGGCGATGGGGATGGACTGTGACTGTGACTTGAATTGGATCAAACAATAACAATATTTTCCAAAAATTAAACAATGGCTCTTCTCACACGGATCCCAACAACAACAACAGCATAACAAGGAGTCTGGCATAGGCGCTCGACTAGCTGATCGCTTCGTATTTGCAGATGACGGCAAACATCTCATCGCCGCCCAGGTACTTGGCGAGCCAGCGATTCTTGATCACGGCCAGCTTCAGCGTCTCGCAGCTGAACTGCGCATTGAGGTTCGTGTGCAGGGCCCGTCCCATGCCCTCAATCACGAGCAGATCAGTCTCATTGGCAGCTATGGCATCGCACAGCTCGCGCGGCAACGTGCGCATATCCAAGCAGGGTCCGGACTGTCCATTGGCGTAGACAAGCAGGCGGGAGGTGGACCAGGCGGAGGACAACACAGCGCACTCGCAGGCACACTCCTCGAGCAGCGCGCTCAGCTCCTGACTGGTCACATCGTTCAGCGAGGGTTCACTGTTGGCGCACAGCAGCACCTTGGTGCCGCGCTTCAGCAGCTCACGGACAAAGGGCAGTACGCCGAGCACCACATCCACGCCGCTGTTGTCCACAAATACCACAGCGCATTTGTGCGGCGGCTGCTCGCTGCTGATTCTCAGGCGCTTCAGCCAATTGTCGAGGTTGTCCAGCAGCCAGGGCCGCTTCTCTATCCTATCCAACGCGGAGTGTAGGCCAAAGCTGCTGTCCTGCTCCAGTATGTTAGATATGGCCTGGGCGCCCCAGTCGAACATGTTGCCCGCGAGCACGCCGCGCACGAGCTCCGTCCATTTATCATCCTGATTCTCGATGGCATCAATCTCCTCCAGCCGCAGCTTGAGTCGCGCCTTTGCCGAGGCATTCTCCAGCTGCTTTTGACTACGCCACGGATCCGTGAAGCCAAAGCGACGCAGCATGGTCTCGTTCAGTTTGAGCAGCTCGCTGGTGCCCAGGATCACCCTTCCGCTGTTGCTGGCAATATTGCTTTGATGGTAATCCAATTGCTGGAGATAGGCCGTCTTGAACTGCTCCGCTCGCTGCTCGGCCGTTGCGTCCTCCGCCTGCGATTTGGCCGCTTGCTTTGCGAATTTGATAACCATGTCGCGAAAGCAGGGAAACCAATAGGCGGCCGCTTTGGCGTCTGTATTTAAGTCCAGGGTATCCGGCTGGTAGTTGGCTGCATCTGGCAGCAGGACACAGCTGTGCATGGCTTCGCTGGTCGACACTTTTGTGGGCTGCTGTTGGGCAAATTTTGGTGTGCTCGGGTGCGTTAGACGCCTGAAAATTAGCAAAATTTTGGCCGCAATTGTGTTGTTTTTTTGTGACGTGCGCACTATTTATTAATGCGCAGACAGTGTGACCATACATTTGGCATTATTCTCACGACTAAACGAGTCCGCGGAGATTGAAGAAATAAACCTAGCCATGAATATACTTGAAAATCTTGAATATTTTATATTCAATCTACTGTCGTCAACAAAATCGTATAAGCCACCCTTAAAGCACATTGTTATCATTAAATAGAGATCGAATTCAAAAACGCGCTAGTGCCGAGTGTCATAGTCGTCAGCATGTGACAGAGTGCCCCAGCACTGTTCAGCAACATGAGGAAGGGAATGAGCAAGTCTCTCAGCTATATAACTACCCTGGGAAATACATTTACCAGAGTTTATGTGATGTTTGACCATCTCAGGCTCCAAATTAATAAGGAAACTACTTAGGTTCTTGTTTTTTCCAGTTTACAGTCTCCGATAGAGACCGAAAATTGGTATCAGGGTAAAGTACAAAACCAGAAAGCTTATGGAGGTTAAAATATTATTTACTCTTCTAGAATTATAACTCATTCACTTAAAGATATTATGGTACTCCAGGTGTTTACCTATTTAAATAGAGGGGCATAATTGGGATAAGTTGGATTCGGTATATTTACGGTATTTCTTGACAATGATAGGGTATAATTTTTAGGGTCCGAAGGTATATTTGATCGAAAAATCGGCCACACTGCTCTTTCCGGTTGGATTTTTGACAAATCAACAACACAACAGAAAAATGGTACGAAATTAATTTAAGAAAATACGCGTAATCCTCAATGGAAATGCTACAAATGGACAATATATGGCCCCAGGGTACAATTTACCGGTTCCTGACATTGGGATTTACTCGCTGAGTAAATCATTTGCATGCATTTAAGTTGTATCAACATATAAACTAACTTGTATTATTTTCTGTATAATTGTAGGCCAAGCGCACCAAGAAGGTCGGAATCGTAGGTAAATATGGTACCCGTTATGGTGCCTCCCTGCGTAAGATGGTCAAGAAGATGGAAATCACCCAGCACAGCAAATACACTTGCTCGTTCTGCGGAAAGGTAAGATCCACAGACAAAATCTTGCATGATAAACGTGTGTAACTAATGTTGGGTTCCTCTATCTTCTGTAGGATTCCATGAAGCGCGCTGTTGTCGGCATCTGGTCCTGCAAACGCTGCAAGCGTACCGTTGCCGGTGGTGCCTGGGTGTACTCCACAACCGCTGCCGCGTCCGTGCGCTCCGCTGTCCGTCGTCTGCGTGAGACCAAGGAACAGTAAAAACATTGCTTTAATGCTCCCCGTTATGCTAGTTCCAGTAGTTAACCCTGGAAGGATTATACTCCTTTAAGGGCTAATAGACAACGCGATTTTCTTGTGGTTTGCGCCGCGCCGGTCAAGTGAAAAATAATAAAAAATTCATTTTACTTTTATAAGTAAGAAAAGGAAGTGACGTTTTTTTGTATTCTTGAATAATTGTAAGTGCTACCTGCTGGCTAGAGTGCGTTCTGTGTGGATGGTCAGTGTTTTTGCATTGCAATAGCAGCCGCATTGGAATAAGTGCTCCCTAACGGGATTATCTTACGTTTTATAGCAGAGCGATTTTAATTCAACTTGGAGGCCATGCTTGGAATGCAATTTTGAATGATAATGCCTAAGGGAATTCGAAGGAGATAAAACAGTTTTAGTTCTCTTAATCTCAGTTACTAAATCCTGACTACCAATCCATAATACAATACTTGAATGCCAAACATTTTGGTCTTCTATGACTACGATATTCCAAAAGCGTTCGAGTCTGAAGAAGTCCACGCACAATATCGAAGTGTTGGAGAGTTTTTCAATAATGGGTCTAATGATATCTCAGAGTTCTACTTCAGGCGGATTGATAAGATGGGAAGTAAATGACACGAAAGACTACAGTTTAAGGTTGTTATATAAATAGAAAGGTGTCTAAAAATCATGATAATTGAAGGGACAATGAAACCTCACTTCTGCCATTCGACAGAGGAGTCAACTGAACCTATGGCTGCCAACGTTGCGATAGTATAGTTAAGAAAGAATGTCCGAGGAAAGTTCCTTGTAAGAAAAGTAACGTTAGAAATTGTGTAACGTTTTATCTAGAAACTGGAGAAATGGTAAGACCAATGGAGATCAATATAGGACACACTGCCGACAAACCCATCTGCTTTATAAAATCTCAAAAACCTTAGCGGAAAAAAAACATTCCACCCATCTAGTAAAACACTTGTATTACTCATGCATTTTCTCTTAAATTTGTCCTTTTTTTTATTTATAAAATTTAAAAAGTTTCTAAACAAACAGAAATGTAATAATTAAAGGAAATTTTCATAAAAATATTGGCTTACATTCCGTTGTATGATTATCATTCCTATTGTGTTTTGTCGATTTGATTTGAGAGTTGTTACAATTGAGAAATGATTTGGCTAAACATATAATTCAACAATTAAAACATATATAGGCAGCTCTATTGTTTCATGATGGTAAGATACATGGTTACTAATAGGATGGTTGATTTTTCGTGGGTGGAGGAAGTGTGTTTTTCGACCTGCCTGATTGGATTTGCATTCCTGTTTCATTTCTTGTTTTGCTATGTTAAATGTTAAAAATTAAAATTGCACCGTCACCAGTTAAAAATAGTTACTATTTTCATTCATCATATGTATATATCGTTTCCTATAGCTATGGTCTCTCTGTTGATTTCATTATAAAATAAATTTAGCTAAAAAGTTTTACTTGGCCTGTGTGTCTGTGTATCATCTAAAGGGTTTCTGTGGAATTTCCGTATCTTTTACTCAAGTTTAATTGAAATACTTTTTGGAAATATTTACACAATAGCTGACAGACTCTTTGTCGTTGAGCAATTCTTGGCTTTTCTTTTGTTTAATGGAGAGCTATTTTGTGTATGATGTTTGCCAAAATTTGGACTAAATCTAAATTTAATTTAGAACCTAGAGTCGAACTTAGAACTAAATGCAATTTATAGTACAGGTTTTTGCTTGCTTCGCATATACGCATTTACATACATGCCATATAAATATTTTATTTAAATGTATATTTTTAATAGCTACTTTAATTTTATGTACAATTTGTTTTCCTTTTCTTGGGGTTTACTTCGCATCTGAATTATGTCATTTATAAATAATTTTTTTACACTGTATTTATGATATGCGTGCAATTTTTTTTAGAGATTTTCCATTTCTTGTATAATGATTATGGGGGATTTAGAAGCATTTTCTTGTATGATATGAAGGGCGCATCGTTTTGGTACAAAGCAAACAGAGGTTTCTTTTGATATTTAATATAGCCTAATAGTAGGATAGGGACAGGGACAGGTAAGGAACACAGCATGAAAACAATTGTGTCCCTCTCATATATGTTTATTCTATCTAGGAATGTTTTGGGCCGGGGAAGTGCTGCTGTTTTATTGTATTATTAATTATTAATTTATGTATATTATGTTTCTGCTATGACACACTTGTGGCAATTGCTCTTGGCCTTGCATTTGCTTTAAATCATATTCTGTGAAGCACAAAATGTCATTTAAATGCCAATTTATTGGTACTTGGTCGAAGCTAATTTAAATATACAATTACAATATATATCATATATATATAGATCTATATAAATCGTAGTCATACACATACACTCCATACACTTGGGAAGACATCCTGCCACAAAGGACAAACACATTCACTCATACATAGAGAGAGAGAGAGAGAGAGACAGAGTTAGAGAGAAAAACTTAGATCAGAAAAAAAACTTAAGGCTACATAAATGTCAATAAACAAAAGCCAGCAAAAATCAACACAAATTGGAAGTTCTCAGTATAGTTATTAGGATCCGTTTAGTTTAGTTTTTGTTGTTAGTTAGTTATCGGTTGGCTGATGCGAGGGTTGCTAGTGTGCCTGCCACTTGAACTTGGACTCCATGAGCCACTGCTGACCCTTGCCGTAGCTGCAGGGCCGCAACAGCGGCGTATTGGCATCATCTCTGGTGGCACGCTGTAAGCACTGGCCCGTATTCGTGTGACGTATCCATTTTTCCTGTTATCAAAACACATCTTTAGTACTCAGAGATACAGGATTAAGTTTACAGATACTTACCTCCGCATCGTAGACCCACTCCTGATTGCCACCCATATTGTGGCAACGCACCATATTGACCGGACCATTGGAGCTGGCCGCATCGAGGCACAGATCATCGGACATGATCTGCTGTCGCTTGGTATAGGCAAACACCTGATTGCCACCCAAGCCATGGCAATAGCTAATGCCTACCTTTTCATTATACTTCCTGCCCATGGTATCCAGACAGGTTTCGGTTTCCGCATTGCGTATCTATAGGCAGAGGATGGGTGCTTGAGTTCAATGAAATATATTTTAAAGCAGTTAACATACCTCTCCCAGATAGTAATAATCGAGAGGCATTAAACTCTCTGGATATACATTCTCCAAATACCAGCGGAAACTTTTGCATTTCAGACGATCACGCAGATCCTTACGATCGCTAACATCGCCAGCCGAAGCCTTGCGAGCACCTAAAGTATCACCAAAACAAGGGGAGAGAGAGAGAGAGATTTAAGAGTTCAATAAGGACACTCGAGTACTTGGCGGAACAACATCAATGTAAGTGTGGGCTGTGTTTGTGTTAGGTTCTACATTTAGAAGCAATTTGGAAGCAAAATTACAATAGAACTTGTGCGGGTGCTGCAGGAAAATTATATTAGTACATTTAAAGCGTGCCAGTAATATCATTTATATACACAAAAGGCTTAGAAATTAATATACAACAAATAATTTAGGTTATTTTTTAAATACGCCACGAAAATACCAACACTAATGCTATTATTGTACACAACATTTACAGCTTGAAGCGCTAAAACCCATAACCCAAAATCGTTTTCTATCAAAGCTTTTACATTATTAATTTTAAGTTTTATTTGGAGAACCTTAACAAAGGACAAATAAAAATGTTGGGGGTATTGATTCACAAAGTTTGGAATAGACCATAATCCAAATACCATTCCGTGAATACACCTGATGTGAAAAATGCAAAGACAAAACTGTGGGTAGGACAAAGAAAACAGGCGTTGGGTGTGCGGTGTGGGGGAGAGTGGGTCGTGGAATGTTGAAGATATAATAACAAAAAAAGGTAAAGTCAAGAATTCTAGTGGCTCTGTCCTACACATAACGAAATAAAATGTATTTAAAAGGTGAATCGATAAAACTATTTCGTGGTTGATTGTTTGCTTTTGGTGGTTTGGATTTTATTTGTCACGGCCATGCCATAAATCATAAATATTGAGATATTGATATAGACATTTGCAGTAATGCAGGACGTGCTGCTTGCACTTAATATTTTTGTATGCATAGGGTGGATATACGGAACAAAACACTATATAAGAGACAGACACAAGAAATATATAGTAGAGACAGAGAGAACAGAACGTGAGAATGAGAGACAGAGAGTGAAGGAAGCATTCGGTTTGGTTTTGGTTTGGTTTTTGTTTTGTTTTGTTTTGTTTGTTTGTTTTTTTTTAGTTTGTTAACCTGGATAAAAACTGTAGTAGAACTCTTTCCAGTCGTCCAGCCAAACCTCAACCAGACGCGCATTATTGTGATTCACAATCTCCGTTGTGCCGCCTGGGAAGGTGTACGGCGTTGACTTGCGAAAGACATGACCCACACGGGAGCAGGGCGCAATCTCGAGGACACCGCCACACATCCAAACCTGGAGGCAGAGGCGTTTTTTTTGTGGTTTTCATTGTGTTTGTTTTTTTTTTTTTCATAAGAGTTGTGTGTTTTCGACAATCGAGCATTACAATCGAGCATTTTTTGGCAAATAGAAATTGGACGAGAAAGATATACACAAATATATATAGAGAAAAGCTGTTTTTTTGTTATATAAAGTTACAATAGCGAGTGCCTGCTGTAGTTCTATCCTAAAAACACCCCACAGAGTTAAGGGACATGGAAGAATTGTGAGGTAAAGAAAGAGCGACTTGTAGATTTTAAGCACTTTACTAGCTAATCTGGAAAATATAATTAACGATTAAATATTCTGAATCTAACGAGTAGCTTTTAGAGCAGTGAATGGACATTTTTGAAGCACATACTTAAAAATTGTATGGTAGCTGTAAGCTTTAGTTATGTTTCCGCTTTCGAGAGATGGTTGAAGGACCATGATAGAAATGCTTAAGAGTATCCACTTAATAAGTTTCACATGTTAAATCAACAACGACTAAAAATATCGAGTATACGCTGCCTTAACTCCTAAAACTATAAGAGTTAGACCGGACCTCTAAAGAGAATTGTTGTGAAACTCTCGACGAGAATAGGGACTAAAACCCAAGCGGCAGTAACGCTTACTTCTACTATAACTTGATTTTCCTAAGTGCTTTTAAATACCACACCCAGAACCCATTGAGATACAACCAGGGGGCACAAAAGTTATTCAAACCATAAGAAAAAGATGATCAAATTAAATATTAGTTACAACTAAAAATAAAAATGAACTAATTATATCAAATTAATTACCAATCGTTCTGATACTTAAAGCATAATTAATAAGCAACAAGTTATATGTAGTATGTATGTAAGTTATGTTTAGCTTAGGATCTCAAATCGGTATTACACAACTTTCTGGTTATACTGGAGAGTACTTTAATACCTATTTGTAATGTTTAGTAAAAGTTTCTTGAATGAACGGACATGAGAGAGAGAAATGAGCATGAGCACAAAAGAAACTTGGGACTCTGAGCAAAATCCATTAAAATATTAATTCGAATTTCGATTAAAAAAATTAAAAAAGGGAAATATTCTCAGATAGGGATATGCCAGTGCGAAATACTTGAAGTTGAAGCGATGGTTGTTCGTACTGTCATAGTGTTAGGGGTCCGATCTATACATTTTATATATATATATGTTTGGATAGCTAGGAATTATTCATAGTTATTTATTGGTAGGTATATGTTTGTAGGCTATATAGTATGTAGGTAGGTGGTTACACAAAATCTTTAGCTATTTAGATTAGTTTAATAACTTGATGCTTTGTTTTATGCTCTGAAAAAACATGTCAGTTTTTAATTTACTGTTTAGGTTTTGGTTAGTGTTTTAGTTGGAGGACCTTGCTTACATGTTTTTTTCTGTTTTATTAGCGAATTAAAGCCAATTACGAATAGATAACGAGTAATTCTTAAAGTTAGGAGTTAGATGCACGCAATATAAAATCGTTTTGGTGGTTTTGAAAATGTTATTTGATTGTTTTGTTTGTTGGTTTTTTTTTGTTTTTAATTTTTTGGATTGTTGTTTTTTCGAACCTGTGCTCATTGCATAATAGAAATCACGCCACTCGTCCAGCCACACCTCGGCCACACGGGCCGCATTATGGAGAACGATTTTGGCCACGCCGCCGGGGAAGGTGTACGGCGATTTGTCACGGAACACGTGACCCACATGGGAGCAGGGTATTATTTCTAAAATGCCTCCGCATTGCCATATCTGAGGGTTATCATTGGATGTAATGTTTGTTTTTTGTGTGTGTTTCGTTTTATGATTAGAAATAATTTTTGCTTCAATTTACGTTAAAAATGTAAAGACTTAAAAAAAAAATAAAATGAGGAAAATAAAATAAAAAATAATTCTTAGAGTTATGAAAGGACTCATTATGGGCCTAAAGGAAACGAAAATCATGAACGAAAACAAAAGAGAAGAAAAACTATGGCAGAAAATTTCATGTGACTTTGCCTTACACGGAACGACATTTCCAGATTCTCGCCGCCCCAAATGTCCATGCCCTCGTCATAGGATCCAATCTCATAGAAGTAATCCTTATCGATGGAGAACAGACCACCAGCCATCGTGGGTGTGCGCAAAGGAGCAGTTCTATCGTTATTACGACGAGCCATCTCACGGGAGGGCACTCGATACCTGGGCGATAAAAAAGAAGTTTAAGTATTTCAGAATAATCGTTAAAGAAAAAGCCATATGTGCGAACCATCTAAAGTTCAACTTCCAGTTGAAGCCACCCCACGTAGAGTCCGATGCTGTGATATACTCGAATGTCTCATCCGAGATGACATCAATGATGGGGCACACAACCGTTCGACGATTCTGTACAATGCGAGCGAGCAGCGGCTCCAGCCAACCCTCTGTGCACTCACAATGGGCATCCAGGAAGGTGATAACCTCACCGCTCACATGCTCCGCGCCCAGCAGTCGTGCACGTATCAGACCCGAACGTTTCTCTGTGCGCAGCACAAAGGTTCGCACCGGCAGCTTTGCCACATAGTCCTCCAGCTGTTTACCCAGGAAATCTAAAATTACAAATTTAATTATCTATGTACTCTATAGAGTAAAGAATAGTCTGGCTGCAGCCTACCCCTTTCACTGGCATCATCCACCAGAATGATTTCCTTGAGCAGTGCCCTCGGAGAACGATTGATGACGCTCCAGACTGTACGTAAGAGCGTCGTCCAGGCTTCATTATGGAATACTATCACAATTGATGTGGTGGGCAGCTTTGAGGCATAGTGCTTGCGACGACACCTAAGAGGAAAAACATTTTGGATTAGTTTTCGAAGATGGATGGCACTGTTAAGCACTCACCCCTCGTGCCGGACATCGGTTAGAGAGCGATTCAACGAGATCATGTCACTGGCCAACAGATTGAATTGATTCTCCTTGAACTTCTCCTTCATGAGATCCTTCATATCAGCGGGTATCTTCACGGGCTTACCCATCTCACCGGGTTTGCCCTTGGTCTCCTCAACGGTGGGCGCTAGGAACCATTTCTTCAGTGATACACTGGGATATGTCATGGAAATGCCACCGGATGCAAAGCCCTGACCCATAATCACGGCACTGCCCGAGTCACCATCCAAAGATTTTTCCGTATTGATTTCATTGTCATCCACCAGCTGATTATCGTCCACCAGCGGTTCGGCATTGGGTAGCTAATAATACAAATTATTATAAATATATCATAAAAATGTAAAGCTCTATATTACCTCTACATCAAACTCTCCGGAACGTTTGCAACGCCATCCATCCTTGCCAATGCAATCCGAATAGCGGGTAATTAGCACAAAATCAAAGATCACCCATACCAAAGAGGTTAAGAGCACAATCCGACAGGTATTGGAGCGCATCCGTCCACGCATTTTTCGTGTGAAGCTCGAGAAGGTCATGTTTATGTTTTTATTTTGTTAACTATTGTTATGTATATCTGGCCTTTCGGTTATTTTTAGCCGTAGTTTGGTTTATTTTATTGATGTTGTGGGTCTCTCGTCTGATTTCCTATTGTTTTTTTTTTATTCCTCACAGAACATTTTAAACTCCTGTTTCTAGTACCCCTGTAAGTCGATATGTTGATAAATGTTGCCTTATGTTTTTATAAAAATTTTTTATCTGTTGCGATTGTTGTTTTATGTTTCATTCGGTTGTATCAGACTTTTATCGCTCCCTCAAGCGTGAATTGTTTGTTAGTTTAAAATTGTTGTTTATTGGCACATTTGGGAGCACTTCTCATCTTTCTCTGACGTCGTCGTTGGTCTGTTTGTTGTCTTCTCTCATGACTTAACTCCATCTATAGGTATTAAGCTCCTCTCACAATTCGCGATTGCAAATCCATTGAGGCGACATCCAGGTCCAGTATCGCCTCGGCCAACTCTCATGCCCGGACCAATCCGTCTCCAACAGCCGTCGTTTGTAGTTCGACAGTTCACTCTCTCTCTCTATCTCTCTCTCTCTCTCTCTCTCCAAAGACCTTGGGATATTATTTAACTGCAAAGAAAGCCAAACGAAACAAAAAGCATGATAAATCAAATCGAGATAATGAGAAAATGAAAGTTATGAGATTTCTTTCATATTTTCAGCCATGATTCCATAACGAATTAATCTCTTTTTTTTTGTGTGGCTCGATAATCCGATAAATAGTACTTCACAATTTATTATTTTTTTTTTTTTACATTTCAATTGTGATTTGTTTTGGGGCAAAAAGTCACGATTTATTCTCTCGCACATAAATAAATAATTGGTTCATAAAATGGTTTGTCATTCCCGGCGGCATAGAAAAAGGCATTTGTAACATTCGATTTCCCTCTATAATTCTATCAGGTAGCACTAAAAAGAAGACACGATTAGGACTCGTTGCTCTGGTGTTCTAGGACTGGTTGTAGTTGAACTATTAGAAGCTTTAACAGCATTGCTCTCTGAACAGTTGTATAACTTTTCTGTAATTAACAGAGGCTTAACACTAAATCATGTTAATTAGCGGTTGCTTTTACGCGCTTGAGGGAACCTTAACATGAGCTTCTTAATTGCCGTGTGCCTTAAAGAGCGAGATAGTGCTTAACAGTGCATTAACATGTCTGTTTTGAGTGACGTGTAGTAATATGCAGAGAAATATATTTCTTTATGGCAGCATTATGTTATACCAGTCCGGGTAAGGTATACAACCGGGTTTATAGGGAATAGGGTTTATATAACAAATAATTTGACTGCATTAAAAAAGGTGTCCGACTGTATTTTAGTCGAATTACAGTCCGAATTTCCCTGTAATATCTGCAACTCGAAATTGTATGCACTGAAAGTGCTGAAAGTGTTCCCTTATCTATACTTTTCGAATGTTAGTATTACAATACTTATTGATGACTGATGCAACCAAAAGGTACGAATAAACATTCGAATTTGTTAACCAAATTATAGTATAATTATTATTGATGCAAAAAATGAATCGGTTTTCCTTTCACTTCTATCTATCTATCTATCTATCTGATTATCTATCTTCAAAGCACCAGCAAAGCGATTTGTTCTATTCAACAAATATTGAATGCCATTCTATGGGAAAAGACAATTTGTCTGGCGATAGCCAATACATACAAGATACAAATGCAAACATCTCAATTATTTTCATTTGTATTGATACATTTTGTTATTCCATCCACCCACTTCCTTTTTGGAACACACACAATCCCACAAAAACACACACACATGCCATTCCCATGCAAATGCCACAGCTGCACCGATAAATCGAATCAAAGCTTAAATTGCAATACCTCTTTTCCGGCTTTGGGATTCGGTCGGGGATCTGGCTGGCTCTCTGGCTCCATTGCTGGATATCTGACTTTAGCTCCCACCGCAAAAATCTCTGAATCTCGTGCTTGCACACCCAAATGCCAACGGAATGAAGAAAAACAGTATTTCAAATGCCGTTTTGGCCAAAAAATTCCTTTGACAAAGGTCATAGTCACAGAAGGCAACAGTCAGGCAAAACAGAGTCAGACGAGGAAACATCAGCAGAAGCAGCAACAGAAGCGGCAACAGCACTAGCAGGGGCTTGAGCAGAGAGGCGAGGTGGCATCAAGCAGACGACAAACATACAAACAACAAGCCAAACGAAAGCTGCCGGCTGTCGAGAGTGAGAGAAGAGGAGGAGCTACAGTAAAAGCGCAACAACTCTTAACGGTATTTTTCCAGGGCTTTTCTGCTGGATTTCTTAGCATGCTCTTGAGTAAGGAGAGTATATTAAGCTTTACAAGATGTTCGCAACTTAAGGAATGAATTCAACAATTATATAAACCTTATTAATGACAGTATCCACTTTCTAGTTTCCAATTCGTTGATAATGTGACCAGAGCAGCCGACAATAACCTGTGATTTTCTCAGTCAATCATTAGCTTAAATTCCTCAATAAAAATTCTAAAATCAAATAATAGGGTATAAAAACCTCGAGACGCCAAACGCTCTGTTTCAAACACTATTTTTTGCCTTTTTTGTTGGCGCGCACATAACGTGCATTTGAATCATTCATAAGGCATGCGACGTCGTCGTTGAGCTTCTCTCTTGCCAAACTAGACAAGAGTCGAGTCGTCTCCGGGAGTCTGAAAAAAACCAGTTTCCCACCATCACGTTGCACGCACACTTGTATGTAGGAGCCACCTCTCGTACCACCAGCAGGCACAGATCCGGGAAGGGGGTAGGCCAAGAGACAAGGCAAGGCCGTAGGGGATAAGGAGGCTCTAGAGTGAACACTCTGTTAAAATATGCAATTGCATGTACAAGAGGTGACCCTACACACCACAGAGATCCTAAAGAGGGGTAGAAGAGAGCTTCAGCAGATGCTGCTGCTGGCTGCACACAGGAGTGGCCCATTGGCGGGAGTCATCAATAATAAATTTAATGAAAATGAAAAAAAATACAAGCAACAAAATTAATTCCATGTTTTTTACATACATATGTATATAATTGTTAATTTGACGGAGAAGCTTTAGCGGTGTGTCATACAGTCGTAATGTAAATTAAATCTCACTTTCAATTAAACATTTCAAAAAAACGTATAAAAAATGTTTAAAACTGGAATCTGATGGTGCTGATAAAAAAAAACAATGTATGTAACATAAAGCAACATCTTTGTATATTAAATATGGTCTTTAAATTTGATTTGGGCTGGTCTTGTGTTGTTTTATTTAAATTAATCAAATTGTAACAGCTCTGTTTCATGGTTGTTTTGCTGCTGCTGGCTGACATTTATTTTATTTGCAGGAAGAGTGCGATGAGTCTCCGTACGTGTGTACAGATATTGTGCGATAGACAATTCAATTACAATTATGTCAAATGAATTAATTTTACAATTTCTGTGGGTTCTGTGTGTGTGTTCGGCTGGAAAAGCATAATTGGCATCTGGGTAAAATGTTGAAATGCAATTATCCACACAGACGGACAGAGAGAAAAAAGAGGAGTGGGAGGAGCTGCAGTCATGCTTTGTGAACTGCTAATTGACAGGTAATCAGGTTTACCAGATTAAAAAAAATTACAAACATAATTTTCAGATGGGATAACAAGTAGAGCACACATTACAAGCGCCATGGCCAGTCCACAGACTTAGAATGAAAAAAGTAAAATGCAAATGAGATTTATTATTTTGTACACTCCAGAATCAATGCTTGTTTTCATTGTTTTTCTTATTTAATTTATAGCTGCATTCGTCCAAAATGTTATATATATTTTGCAGAAAATAAAAAAAAAGGCTTTTAAACGCTCAACGATTTTCCTAATAAAATTCTCATAAAAGTTAATCATTGTTAGCCGTTCTCTTGTCAATAAATAATTACATTAAGCTATTATCAGATAACCATACTTATTCAATTTACATTAGCACTTAATTATAATTCAATTTAAAGCAATTGAAGCAACAGCATGCCGCGACAGGCGGCGCGGCGCGCTCTCGAGTGGAAGCCGAAGAAAGGAACAGAAATAGCAAAACAGAAGCAAAACAACAGTTAGGGCACGCAAGAAATGTAAGCATCATAAAAGAAAGACTGAATTAGAGATAGAGCTGCACAGTGGCCGGAAGCGGACATAAATATGGAGAAATAAATTAAATAATTCTGCTGCCTATGGATTTCCAATAGGAACATAAATCCGGACTGATTAAGACTGTTTTCGTTTATTTATTAGATAAATTAAGAAGTGGTATTTCTAATAAACTAACAATTATTTAGAGGGTGAGTCAAAAATTAAAACACCTTACCGAATGCCATGAACACTTTTACACTTGAAGTAATTGGTGTTCAAAAAGTTTTCAGAAATATTTCATAATTGATTGCGCCCTTTCAGCCCACTGTTTTGGTCGAAGAGGCAACGACAACAAAATTGATGATTTATGTTTGACAATCGACTTCAATTGTAGAAGGGGACGGCGAGAGAACATTTGCTGCCCGATGCCATCGCTGAACTTGAGCGTTGATTTCTCTGTTTCTCTTCCCCTTTTGCCCTTTGTGGGTGTTTCGTTCCGTTCGTTCGCTCGCACTTGCCTTTGAGTTTTTTTATTTGCCCTCCCTTACTGCAATGCGCCAGCAAAAAAATGTGTGTAATTTAATTTTCTGGAATTTTTAATTAAAATAGAGAGCGTTGCGAGCTCACACAACTATCTAAAGCACGTAGCTTGGTAACATTGAAAAACTGTCAAACTGCCATAAATATTGGTAATATTCTCTTGCAGTTTCCCCTTCTCACCTGCCATATATCTATTCATACATATGTACATACATATGTACATATATGTATTTATCTATCTTTATTTCTTTTGTTTCTATAGGCGGGAAGCGGAAGCGAACATTTTTTACAAGAGGTAAAGAGTATGGGATGGCACTCTGAAAGCTTTTTAAGCTTTCCTGTTTATTGCTACTGATAAGTTTGGGACGAGGGCGTCAAAGGCGTGGCAAACTATCTCGAGGCACAGTGAAATCTGCTCTACAACGACTGAACAACTATTTCTTTATTCTAACTTATGTATTTGCTGTATAGATGTACTGCCTTTTGAGGTTAAGAGCAATCTTTAGATTATTATCCAATGTTATTCTCTTTCGCAATGCATGTTCATGTTGCCGAATCTCTACTGTATTCTATACAGGTTTGTGCGTGTCTCAGGGTTAACTGCACTTGTGTACAACACTTAGCACGCTTGTTGAGTGTCATTGGCAGGCAGCAGCCCCGGCAACATAGCGCGCGCACGGCGCACTCTAAAAAGCGCAAAGCAATTAATTTGATGAAAATCTGTGTCAACTTTTATGGGAAATTCTTTGGCCAACGCCGCCGAAAGGCGGAAGAGCCAGCAGAGCCCCACTAAAAGATAACAAGATCGAATTGAACCAGTTTTGCACTTGAAAATCAACATTTTATTCCACTCTCGAGAAATCTCTCTGCACTGTCTGTATCTGTAGCTGACAATCAAAGTTTCGAAGCAATTTATTAATGAATTGGCGGCTGGCTGGCTCTGTTGGGGCGAAGGTCAGCAAGCCCCCCTCCCTCAACAGAGCACTCTGATCAACTGTGACTACTACGACAGCAAATACTCGTATGGCATAAATAGCTATTGCAATAATTGGGCAACAGGCAGCAGCGCTGTGACAATGCTTACAAAATGAAATAGTAACACAAAATGCAATTAAAAGTGCAAAATAAAATAAACAGAAGTGACCGAAAATCGAAGATTTTGATACCCTAAAAGAGCGACTATTACTGGGCCACGTCACGACCTGCTCTTTTGGAGCATTTGCTAGTGCGTCCTGAGGGAGAATTTGGGAGGAAGATTGATTGATCGTAACCTTTGAAGGGAATTACAATCCAAGGTAAAACTTGTTAGGAGCTGATCCCACCAAGTAACGCGTGCCACCTCCACAATTGGCAGTGCCACATCACACGCACGACATGTGTAAGCGTATCGTTCGCTCGATCAACGTGTTAAGAACACAGTTAAAACATTTGTCACATGCTAAAAAAAACACCTGAAACTACAGATTGTGAGGTTCTATTGGTAAATATAAGTTTCTTCTAAAAATATGGCTGAGTTTTATACGCACTGTTTCTATAATATCTATGGTAATTGTACAATTTAACGATTGCTTAATTTATCTTTACACCAAAACGTATACCCTATGTAAGAACTATTTGATCCATATATAATGGATTTATTTCATATTAGAACACAAATTTTCACATTTCCTTCTCCCATTTATAAAACCCTATTAAAATATCATGACCACCCATTTGAGAGGGTATACAAAAACATCAGCAAAAAATGAAAGCAAAACAAAAGACAGTGCAAAAAACTGTACAAAACAATTTGGAGAATGCTAGCAATTACATGCAATTAATGAAATTGTACAATTAAGAGAGTCGTTGGTTGACCAGATGATGATGACTGGACCAACCAACCGACCGACCGTTTGAGCAGGCCCCTATTATTATCGGTTCCCAGGAGCCACTCGAAAATGACAGACGACATCTGCTTTTTGCTTTGTTTCTTTTTTTTGCAAAAGCGTCCGCGGCCACATGGGAGGGATTCACGTTGAAACAATTTATCACCCATTCATTCAATCCCCGTTCCATTTAGCTTATGACACCTCATATGCCAGATCTCTTGATTCCTAAGTGTATGCGTTCAAAATGTATTTCTTTTAAAGGATCCGTCAACTGACTTTATCGAGAGGGGTCGAGTCCTTGTCTTTCCATGGAAATTCCGTGTAATCCACATGGCTTCCACAAGCTGATCTGCATACGTGAAATACCTGCTGCACACATCCAGATCCATTAATTAATCATTTTGATGCCGCAGCATGCTGCTACTCTGCCCCCCCCCCCCCCCCCCCCCATAATAAATAAATCACTCGAGTTTAAGTTGAGCCACGAAAATACTTTGTATAATTAAGTGCGCTCATTTGAATCATACATCCTCACACATACGGCACGGCACATACCCACAAAAAGGAATAAAAATGCAACATAAATTTAAGGCATGCCGTTGTTTTCAGACGGTAATGCTTGTCTGTTGTTTGTGGGCGTGTGTTAGGGGTAAGCGGCCCTGCACTTGGCACTTTAATGATCTGTGGCTGACTGCCAGCGCCAGCCGTTCCCCAAGCTCCCGATGACTTTATTCTAAAGTTCTGGAACTGTTGTGGCCAAATGTGAAAGGCGCGTAATTTATATTGCACACAAATAAAATTTATTTCTGTTTCATGTTGGCATGCAGAAAGCCAGCCGAAAACAAGAAAGGAATAATTGCTTTCGGAGAGCAAAGCTTTCTACAGATACTCTTGAAAATATACAAAAAAGATTCTTGTGAGGATTCTTGAAACAAGTGCCACTGCATGCAATTTTATCAATGAAAAGGACATTTTTTATTGAGTCAATAAAATAGTTATAGAGTCAACCGTTGGTAGAAACAAAAAACAATAAGCGAAGAGCTAGTTCCAGAATTAAAAATCGCTATACTCTTCTAAAGGAAAGGGTACAAAATGATACAAATTAGCGCTATAAATACGTCGCAACAATCACTGTATAGTGTACACACATACGATCCACAATCCACAAAATAAATTCAGTCGTCGGCGCTCCGGACTGCTCTGGGAGTCATAAAAACAAATGGGAGGTCCGCTGCTGCCTCTATTGCCGTATACTGTCTACTGTCCGTTGGGGCAGGTTAATGAACTAAGACGTCGACGACGACAGACGACGTGGTGACGATGACAACCAACGCCTCACAATTTCTGCTAATAAAATGTTAATTTTTACCCCCGCAGCCAGCTCCCTCAGCTCCTGAGATGGGCGGCTTTTGTTTTTCTCAATTCGTGAGATATAAGCAATAGCAATTAAAAGAGTGCCCCATCCGCCCCAGTGGAAGAGAAGATTGTGGGCAATGATATCAGGAGAGTGTGACAACGTGATTTAAAATGTTAAAGATATTTCAGAAGATGCTTTATGCAGCTGATTATAGCTGAGAACTCCAAGAACCTAGACGCACGTGGGTTAAGCGCTTCATTAAATAGGCAAACCACAAATACAAACTCCAAAAGAACATTTATTCTTATTTGTATTTCCTTTTGTAAACCATTGTTTATATCAATTTAAATGATTCGTTAAACCATAAACATTTTCTTCCTGACAAAAAACCACAGAAAACAGATAAGATTAATGACGAAAATGAAAGATTCAATAGATAAGAGAAGTGAAATTCCAAAGAAAAACGAAACCGAAAAAGAACCTGTCGCCTAATGAAGAGAAATGTGAGAAATTGACAACTGAATAATCTTGGGATATAAAGCCATCGACATGCCCGTCATTATCATTTCCAACCATCAACTATTCAAAGCTCAAAAAGGGGATTTGTGCGCTAATTTTTTTCGAGCTGAAATCTTTTGGCAAAGTAGCAAAAAAGGAGATAAAGAGATTTCATGATACGCATTTTAATTAAATGCAAATAGAGGGCGTGAAAAAGTAGGTAACACAGATAGAGAGAGAACAAAAAACGAGAACTTAATGGTTTTCTCTCTCACATTTGTATGATACGTTTGGAAAGGCTTAAACGAAAAGGAGAGCAATGGAAAGCGGGGTAGAGTTGAACTATATACATATATATATGTAGATAGATATGGGATACCCATTACATGTGTCTACAAATTAACTCGAGTGTTAATTCCTATAAATGTTGATACAAAATGTGCAACCATGTTGGAGTAGCCCTATCGGTTGCATCTATCTATTCTATGTCTTTTCTCTTGTCTCAGAAATAGTTTAATAATTCTTAAATGCTTGGGCGTTAGATAAAAATGTATTCCAAAGGAAATAAACTCCAGAGATCCATCACATTTAATGTTAAATGGATATATCTACCTATTTCACTTGACAATTCCAGGGTATTTTATGTAAAAAATGTAAGGCAAAAAGAACGGAGAACTTTGTTCCCTTCCGATGCTGCCACTGCTGATTCGGCAGTGTTAAATGTAGCAGAAGAGCCAGATGGAAGTCCAACAGAACTCTAGACCAGTCCAGTTTAGTCCAGTAAAAGTTTCGAGCTGGCAGGTGGAGGCGTTTAGAAAGCAGAAAATATGCTAAGCGGGCGAAGCGTTTGCATAGCAATTGCTCATTTACAAGACTTCAGTTCTTTTTAGTACCGTTTTTTTTTCTTTCCTTTCTCAAAAGTAAAGTTGTTTTTTTTTCTGTCTTGTATTTTTTTGCTCCTGCAATTTGTAAAACTTTGCACGAAGCTGCTGCGGCGGGGGAAACAAAACCCAAATAAAATAGAAGAATGTGCATAAAAGGGAGACGGAGCCCGGAAAAGACAAATAAGTGGAACAAACGAAAAACTTTTTTTTTTGTGAGGTTTGACATTTGGAACAATGTTAATTTTGCGGGGATTGCGGGGAGAGTTCATGTCCTCCGACTAGGGGTTTGACCCGCATCATTAATTTGTTGTTTCTCGTGGCTCTCCTTTGTGTTCTTTGGTTCTTCTCTCATTAGGCATCGACGAGCATCGTTTATGCGATTCAACTAATTACGAAAATTAAAGTGGTTTCGACTTAATTAGAGGTACTAAAAGTTACAATTACAATTATAGATGGGAATATTTTGTTGTTTAAAGGTGAAGATATTTCACTACCCATTGTAGAATATTGTGATTTGTGTTTAATTTGCTGGCGTTGCTTGGGCAAGGGAACCTTTCCAAATAAGCCCAAAGGGATAGGCTTTTATTCGTATTGTTCTTTTTAGCTTTGAACTAGTTTTAAAATTAAAATCAAGCCTAGCCCTAAAATCCCATTACAAATTCACGTGCTTATCGCGATTAGCAATCACGCATGAACGCACACGAGCTTAACAGATGTGCTGGGAAGGGCGCGAGCAGGAGAGGGGATTCGACTGTTTTGCGGTTTTTCGTGTAATCGACAATCCCATGCACACACACGCGCATATATGTATGATGTTCGGCTGCTCTCACTTTATTCCTTTCCTGTACTCCCTTTTCTCCTCGCCATTCCTATACGTACACACTGAAAGCCAATCTCCTCTTTATGCCCATTAAAATGTTATTTCCTTATTATTGCCTCAACTTAATCGTTTTCCTTGCAGCAGTCGCCGCCTCAGAAGCACCCAGCTTCATCATCTGTGCCTTCTCGTGGTTCCTTCTTTCTTTTATCGCACTCTAACGTACGCGACATTCTCCCCCACTCACAAGCCACATGTCGTGCAATATGTATGTATACATGTGCACATGGATATATAGGGGACATTTGTGAGCCACTCTGATGGACTGCGGGACTGGCGCCTGCCCAATGCAATGCGAATGAGGCATGGCCCATATGGGATGCGTGATGCGTGTCCATGACAATGGAATACAAATTTCTATGGCATACATTCGGTTATTGTAGGGTGGAGGTGGAGTGAGAGAAGGAGAGAAAGAGAGAGATCCCCAATGGCTTACACAACCGCATAATCTTGAAGCGGCAGCCCTGCACAAAAACCAATGCAAATGTGTAAATTCTCCATTCCTCCACCCCACCTCTTTTTAAACCAGAATGTTTGAGTCATATTTGTTTGTTATATTTTTACAGCCATCTACTACAGATGGCATACATAGAGAATGCAGACAAAGAGAATTTACTATTTTTTATCATAGGATCATATGGATCAATAATTTAATTTCTGTAAAGCTGATTTAGGTGTTTTAAAAGCATTAGTATGAATGAACGAAATAATATTTCATTCATATCTTTTTAGTAGCGCTGTAAATATGTGAAAAGCCATTGAACTCGGTGGTAAAACTTGTGTAACTTCTAGATTTTCTTAAAACTAAGACCATTTTTTATTGTTCTCATAAATATTAAAATATACAAATGCAAAATAGTATTTAAGAAAATTGGCATGAAATTACATTCCATTTTCCCCTAGATACTGTCGCAAATGCAATCGAACAAATTAAAAACCTTTGCGTTACTTTTAGTTTCAATTAACAGCGTTTCTTTTCTATTTCTGGCTACGTATACTGCCTATACGACTATGTATGTACATATGTAGATTGTATTGTTCTGTACTGTTGATAAAATGACAGACAGAAAACGAAACCGTGCCTACGATGTGGCAAAGCATTCTGCCATTCCATGTGGCATTCAACTAATTAAAAAGAAACGCATTGCGTAACTTTTAGTTTCAGTTCACAGAGAGTCCATAGAGACCAAGCAATTAGTTTGATGGGCCCTTAAATCAAAGTCAAGTTGACTTTTTGCCACGTGAGTAATACGCTTTGGTTCCTAAATAGAGTGCAAAACAATGTTTACTTATGTTTGGTCTGACTCTTTGCCTATCTACTGTGCGATATGCATACATATGTTTTGCGTATGGGCCGATAACAGATAGAGAATGGTGGAACCTTCGTTTGTGCCTGCTTTCATGCACTAATAGTTTATCTGAATTTATGGGGCACACCACCCACATTTTGCATTTGCTCTGCCCTGCTCGCTGCTGCCTTGAAAATGTGTTTCGCTGGCAGCACTGGCTGTGAAAATTTGCTACGCTGGCAGCACTGGTCGGACTGTGTGGACCTTTGTCGCTGCTGGAGCTCTAGCTCTGGGGCTCTGACTCTCTGCTCCACTGGTTGGTTGGTTCGCTGGGTTTTGGGTCTCTTGGTTTTGGCTTTGTCAAAGTACTACCCGAACCAAACCGAACCCAACCGACCCGACCCTGGGGGCATGGCTCTTAAATTTCCCTCTGCTGCTGCTGCTGCCTGCCTTTTGCAATATAAAATATATGCAACATAATTGAATTACGCTTGTGGACGGTATTCTCTTTCTCTGTTTTTCTGGGTGTGTAACTGTGTGCAGCGTACTGTTAATTTTTAATTTATGCTCATAAATAATCAAGGCATTTTCATTAGACAACACAAGTTTTTTGAAAAAGAATAAACAGGAACAGACAAAAAAGAAGGAGAATAGAAAAAAGAATATAAAAAATCATGACTATAAACAAAACAAGAAGAAATGGCAAGAAAACGAAATACAAGAATGTGGCTATGTGGTAGGGGAGTGCGATACTAAAAGATACCCCGCTTTTCATATGCTAAGCAAAAGTCTCATTTGGAAGGTACATATTAGAGATAGCTAAATATGCTACCAAGATGTGTTGCATTGCATACAATTGCATACAATCATTTTCGTTTCGTTTGCCAAGACTCTACAACTCTACTCAACCAAATAATAAAACCCATCATACTCTTCCTTCATCAATCCTTTTTATAGGGTACAAAAACTTTGTATGCGGGCCCGCAAAAGAAAATGTGTGGCTGTTTCCTCTTTTCCGTTTTATTCCCCATTCTTTCAAGATGCGTAAGCAAAATATAAGAAAGATGATAAAAGCAAAAGCAAACAAGAACAAGTATCATATTGTCTGGGGCCCTGGCTTAGAGGAAATATGTATGTGTGTTTGTAACCACAGTATTTGCCAAAAATAGAAATAAAAGTTCTATGTTTACGAAACTGGAGCATTTTGATACACTTGCTATGTGTCTTATTGACTCATGTCACCAGGTCTTCCAGATATTCCGAATTAACGCTATACATGTGTTATACATTTTGAATGATATTCAAGAAAACTTTATTCCTTTAATTATACCCAGCACTCATTTACTCCTGTCAGACTGGCCTGCCTAATTCGCAGGGTATCTAATGATTCGACCTAGTGAAACTTAGTTATTTTTCTGACTTTGTACAGGGAGCAGTGGCAGCGTGGAGGAGAGGAAGTGTCCATGTGTTAAATGCCGCGTAATCATTTTCGGAAGCTTAAAAGCGCTTAAGAAAAAAAAGCAATAAGAGTGGGAGAACGAGAGTGGAGCAGTAGCATATGCGAGGGAGAGAGTAAGAGTGGAGAACAAGAGTGGAATGTGAGAGCAGAGTCAAGTGGAGCGCGAGATATGGTGAGCGAAGGCGATGGGGGAGATGCGAGAGAGCAATTTGCAGTCAAATTGAAGTGCGAAAGCTGTACAAATACCGTTATCCGCTACGTCAGCTGTGCTTTATGCTGCCCTTGTAAATGTCTTTATGTATTTGCAATATGTGCGTGCTTGTGTGTGACGTTCATGAAGATAAAACAAAACAGCAGTTTTCCAAAATTAAGAAAAAAAGACAGAAATAAGGCCAATGACGCTTGTAATTGTAGAGTTCCATTTTTATTTGTTGGTTTTCCAACTGCTGTTTCGTTTTTTTTAAAGATCGGCTTGTTTTTGGATTGAAATTTCAAGGCCCACTTTTGGAGCCACTTGCTCCCACATGAACAAACACGTCGGGGAGGGTGGCCTTAAAACTCATTAACGTTTTATGAAGAGAAAATTCTCATGTTGGACATTGTGTGTGTTTGTGTGGTGGCATGCCCCTGATGCACACTTACTGCAGTCAATCAGGCTCGAAAAACACACACAACGAGGGAGGGAGGGAGTAGAAATGGCAGTAGAGATGCCTCATGATGAGTAGTTGGTCTTCATCTGGCCATGAGTGGCATACAGACAGACAGTGTGGCAAACAACGGCAACAGGAGGCCGCCCATAAAAGATGACAAAGACAAAAGCCACCGCAATATTCGCAACAGTGCCAGCTTTTGGCTCGGAGACCACAAAAAAGAGGTAAAACTAGTTGCTTAAACTTTTTTATACTCTTAAGGACAACACCATGAGAATGTTGATTCTTAAGGCCTATGAGAATATCAATTAAGAGAGATTTAAAAGAGCGAGAGCTACATCTTCAATCTCTATTTTGAAGTTCTAGAAGAATTTTATCTGCACGTTCTTCATCATTAGCTTTGGCTATTCTCATCATTTATTTCCCATCAAAAAAAGGTGTCCGATCATTGGGCTTGACATGTCCCACATTTCCACAATTTCATTTTGTGACCAACTTGTATCTATTCTTTTTTTCATTTTACGTTCCACCTAAAACCGCAATGACAGTGCTATAAAAAAAAGAGTATTTTCATCCTAGAGACAATTAAGATGCGAGTAAAACCAGCTTTACTATGGGGAAATCTTCCAGACTATACAGCATCGCAATGTTGATGCTGCTCCTTCTCCACGTCCTCCTCTACTTCCACTCTGCTACTTTTTCTAGCCATAACTGTAGTCGTTGCGGCAGGTGTGTGTGTTCTGTGTGTTAGTTTAGTGTTGGTTTCGAGGGAATTTACGGAGCGTTGATGGCTTTCTCTACCCAAATAGAGGGGCGAGGAGGGGTGCTACATTGCTACATTGCGCTGATGAGAGCAATAGAGGGAGAGAGAACAAGAAAGAGAGGAGTGTGTTGGGGAGATCATCATCTCTCTGTAGTACATTAAAAGTGGTCCAAAGAAAAAACAAACAAAGTTTTTCGTTCATTTATTGGCGGCATGTGGCAGTTTTTGGTATTAAAGGGTAGACGGATATGAGCGGATATCAGTTCTTCGTTTCAAATAAATTAACATATGTAAATCTTACAACACAATGCAAAGATACGAAGAGAATCTACTGCCAATCTGTGGTTTAATGTCGGAACTATCCAGATTGGCAATATAAATAGGTTTCTCTCCCACTTTAAATCACAGGACTTCCACGATCGATCTGCAAGGGTATCAAACGTTTCAGAACCGTTTCGGATGGCGGCCTTCATTCTTCCTCTCTATCTCTCCCACTCCTTCTTTCTCACGTATTTACGGCTTAATTTGCAAGCAGACATAGATAGAAAAAAAGAAGTGTAGACTGCTGTAGAGGCCGAGGGCAAGGTTAATTTACAGTGGGCGTTGCTTATCAATGCATAACTGCATGGAGCGGAAGAACTACTTGCCGTAGATAAAGGTCAAGAGTGACTAAAATTTCCACAGAGTAATCATACATTTTCGGTAAGTGCTCAATTTTGGCTGATAATCACTAAAATGTAGAGTTTTTTTTACGTTTCTTTGGAAATTCTTCTCATAATCTCTTATTTGCTGTTGTTTGTGTTCACGATCGCCCAGAGTCGCGACCCAAGCATTTCTCTCTGACGGTCACTATTATCATCGTTGTCATCATCATAACACTGAGGGCACTAAGTTTGTACGTGGCCCATCGTCATTAGTTTGCCTCAACGTTAATTACAGTAAATACCAGTGCCGACCTTAATGCATTTAGTTCCACAGTGCGACAACAACAGTGTGGGCTGATAATATAGCAGAAAAAACAAACAAAAAAGAACGGAATGAAAAAACGCATTTGCAATGGCCAGAAGCGGGCAGTCGATAGGCCAGCAAGAAAACAGAACATTCCAAGAAGAAACAGGGGAGAAAAAAACCAGAAATGACTTAGATATTCGAACAAGAGGATACCTCTCAGCTATTTCCTTAAAAACTTATTGGAATACAATCTTTCAAGGGGGGGGGCCGCCTTCGCAGAAATACATATACAGAATCGCACATCCCCATGAACAAAATATACCCTGGCTAAAAACGACTGAATCATCAAGAAAAAGAAGAACTGTTGGAGGAGCCTGGCATCTTCATCGGATACCCGACATCGGACTCCCAGTGCCATTCCGAGAACCGGTTTAATTGACACCGACCTCCAATAAGAATCAAGTTCAGGAACATATTATACTGAAATGTTTTTGCGCCGGATTAAGCCCCCCAAATGAGGAGCAAGTGTGCCGTGAATGGGGGAGAAAAGTATCAACAGTCGACTTACCTATGGAAAATATCTCCGGTGTGCGTCGCTGCTGGATGGTGATGCGAGGAGATAGTGGCTGCTGCTGATGCTGCTTCTGCAGGGGGAGGAAGAGCAGGGCGTCAGGATTAACTAGTATGTGTGTGTGTGTATGTGGCGAATTAAATTGAACAACAAAATCTGGCACGCACACTACAGAGTGAACAGAGAAAGAGAGATTCTCGAAAATTAAACACGTTTTCCGCAATTCTTACAGGAGAACAAGAGAGCGAGAGCGAGCGGGGATGAGTACTAGGAGGCGCCCCTTGAATGTGGGCGACCCGGTTTATTTACACCGACGTATAGTATACCCGCTACGCTACCGATTTGCTTACATATATACTTTATCATGGACCGCGCCTGCCTGCTGCTGCACTTTCTACTACTACTACTTCTACTCTGTGTGCGTGTGCGGCGACCATCAAGTGCACACGTATGCATGTATAGGTTTTCCTCTATCAATGAGCGCGAAATTTTATCATACAAATTCCCGTGGCCCGGTACTCACACTTGCACTGCACAAGCACTTTAATTTTTTTTTCTTTTTATTAATAATTAATTCATGACCGACACGACATTTCTTCGGCGGCGCAGCAAAAAGTTTTGTTATTTGTGAAGCAATGTGTTTTGTTTCGTTTTTTTGGTATTTAATCGCTACAGCGAAACCAACGAAACTATCGATAAAATATACCTAAATATACATAGTCATTTAATATACTTCCATATATTGTTAATAATATATTATATATCGATAGTCGGTGCGATGAATTAATTACATAAAACAAATATGCAAATCATTTTCCTCGGTTTCGATGTTATATTTAATATTACAAGCTAGATCGAACTCTAAGCGGTATATCTACAATTTTATCCATTTTATCAATCAATTCTACACAAGATTGGCGAGTTTTCAAAATATTCTGAAAAGTATTAACAATGAAACAATAATTTCACCCGATTGAAGAATAAATAATTATTTTTATTAGATTGTATACCCTATGAGCATATGACAACTACTACACATTTTCTACATACAAATAACATACTTAGCAGAATAGCCAAATAATTAACAGAATATTGTCTACTTAATATTAAAGATACATATAATTAAATGCGTATGAAAATTAACAGGAACACCTTAGAGCCTTTGTCTGCCATTATGGTTATTTGGCTATATAAATTGAAAAATTGTATTGTATTCACTTTGAGTGAGATTGCCATTTTAAAATAACAATCACACTCTAAGAAAAATTATAAGAGATGGACATTTGAATTATATGTTAACCTTACAGGCGTCGCTTGGTGGTTTTTTTTACTGCTTCACTCCAAAGGACAAACGCCAATTTTAAAACGACGCGCGCGACACTTTAAAAACTGTATTACACATACAAACATATGAACTTTATGTAATTTCATACGCACTTTAGGTACACATGAACAGCAATATATACTTCTATTATACAGATTACAAAGGTAAAACGTCAGTCGAACGTTAAATGAGTTACAGGGATACAGGGAACACATAACACGTCCGCATATTTATCACTTCTCACTCACCGATTTTCTGCCATTGTCTATTATCGTCTTATTTGTTTTTTTAACGGTATATCATTTAAATTTTGTTTATAAGTTTCGTTTTTGGTTTCTGGACCCGTTGATATTTTAAATTTATATCTCTAAGTAACAGGACTTTCGAACGGTTGCATTTTTGACTGGATTATTCAGTATTTTATGTTTTTGTATTCGTCTATACGTTCACACTTACATATCCAAGCACTATTCCTCGACATGGATCTTCTATATGATATTACTAGCTAGTTAGGAGTCTCAGCGCTAAATCTATAATTTTATCCGATGTATCAATCAATTCTCCACAAGATTGTTTGGTTTTTACGACTTGCTTTTCCTGGAATGTTTCCAAAGTCTAAAACTAAAAGGGTCAACCAACATAAAAGACCTTAAATGTTACGTGAGTGGGAACGGAAATGTAAAATGTACATGTAAATTAACATTAAGCCTCGAAAAACACGCTTGCTAGCAAACATAAGCTAGCGAAAGAGTACGACCAGAGGTGAAAACCGCAGGCACTTGGGAAAGCCGCTTTGTTTTGAAAATTTGTGAAAACAACATTGAGTAAGCCCATATCTACAGGGAAAAAACAGGAGGAATATGTGTATATTTATGGAAACCCATATTCGTGTTATACAAAAGAGTATCCCTAACAAGCTTTATAAACAGCTAGAACTAGCTACAAAAAAGCTTACTCGGCATCATTGTCTAAAAAAAACCGAACGTGTCGTGTCCCAACAGAAAGTTCTTCGCTTTAAAAAATCATAAAACATGACCGAATTACAGGTAATCTATTGACTAATGTCTATATTCTATATAATATTCTTTAATTCCTCTCTCTTGATGTACGCCGCAGGAATTCAATCAAGCTGCCGAAGATGTCAAGAATCTGAATACCACGCCCGCAGATAATGACCTTTTGGAACTCTACAGCCTGTTCAAGCAGGCCACGGTGGGCGATTGCAATACGGGTGCGTGAGAGCACGAACACTTGCTTGATGAAGAAATGTATGAATTATTAATGCAATTTATGGCTTCCAAACACTGCAGACAAGCCCGGTTTTCTGGACTTTAAGGGCAAAGCCAAGTGGGAGGCATGGAATGGACGCAAAGGAATGAGCAATGCCGAAGCGCAGGGCGCGTATATAGCCAAAGTAAAGGGATTGATTGCCTCCGTGGGACTGAAGTCTTAGGATGGATATTATGCTTATACGCTATGATATTATTATATGTATGCATTTTTTGGAATCTCACAATGTCGTCAAACGCACAAAGTCTTGAGTCTTTTCCGCACAAAAAATATACTCACACACATTGAAATGTACATATTTAATTTTGTCATTTAGCGGGAATGTACATATACATATATATATATACATATATACTGATTTAGGATTGCTGCTGTTCGACCTCGGGCGAGGCGGCGGCACTGTTCTGTGACTTGCGCTGCCTCTCGTACACCTCGCGCTGCAGCTCGCGTAGATTGAGTTCGAGTGTTTCCACCACCTCGAAATTCATGTCCTGCCGCGCTTGCTTAATGTAGCCCTTTATAATATTGATTTGTTCAATCAGGGGATCGTCCAGGCTGGACTTGGAGGTGGATGTGGAGGCTTGTGGCGCAGACCAGTTGTTAATGGATTGCAAATCCGACTGGAAGGATTATAAATAAGCGAAAGGCCACAGGTAAACGTTTGTTTACTCACCCCCTGAGCAAAGGTGCCGCTTTCCAGACCACCACCCGACTGTATGGTTGTGGCGCCCAGTCCGTAACGTTCGTACGCCTCCATGGCCATGCGTTGTTCGGTGAGTATTCGCTGCTCCGTCTCCATACGCTTGCGTTCTTGTATCTGCTGAATGTGCGCCTCATTCGGCAGCGGTGGCAGCGACAACATACGCTCCTTGATGGCCTGAATGCAGCTCAGGCGAATGGCCTTCTTCAGCGACTCCTCACGACTGCCGGGCTCACAGTAGATGGCCAGAATACGCTTACTCCGCATATCCATGGCCTCGGCCACCTGACCTATCTTGCCACGCAAGGCGCTGGCATCGGCAATGGTAAATATGGTCTCTCCCTCGTGCAGGCTGTTGATTATCTTCAGATACATGTCCAGATCGGGTGTGACATCCTTTTGCAGCTGCCGTATCTGCTCGTAGACCTGGACGAGTAGCGGGCGGCACGTGCGGCTCTCGTGCATGTCCCGGCGGGTGTCCAGCAGCCACAGGCAATGCTCGCAGAGGCGTATGGCACTGTCGCCCTGATGCATGTGCTGCATTGGTTCGCTTCGACTGGTGGAGAGGCTGGCCAATTGCACTGCAAAAAGCAAAGCAAAAGAATAAAGGAGTCACCTGGGGATGAGTTCTCCGACTTACGGGCATTTTCTAGGGCTAGGAACTTGGAGCAATCATTGCACATAATGCCACCACACAGACGACAGTGATGCTGCCTGCGGGCAATGTGGAAACTCTTGGCGCAGCTGGGGCACAGCTTCACCGAAGTGCCATCCAACCAGGCCACCGTCTGCTGTTCGTGCTGCTTGCGCTGCACCGAATCCGTGGGCAAATCCTTCAGCAGCCGATGCAGGCGTATAATCAGCTTGTTCGTCTCGCTCGCGTAGCGTTCCAGGCGTGGATTGCGCACGGATTGAAAGTACTCAAAGTGCGAACACTCGGCGCCAACCTGCTGCTTGGACATATAGTTGAAGACATTAAAACGCGAGCGGGCATTACTCAGCACGCGCTGATCCGCGCCGTTTCCATTGGCAGAGGACGAGGCGCCAGCTGCCGTCGAAGACGAGGAGGAGCCCGCTGCTGCACCGTTACGTTCATCTTCAAAGTTGTTAAGAATTTTCTTCTTTGCTTTTACAAATATGTTGAACACAGACTTGAGGGTATCCTCCTCCTCCGCGTGCTTCCGCGCAAAATGATCCGTGAGCACATCAATGGATTTCAGATCTGCGCGGCAAATCGGGCACAGGAAACCCTCTAGGATCTCCCCACTGGCCGTGCCCTGATCCTCATCGCTGTCAAAGGGATTGCTGGACATATTTTGGACGATGAGTAAGCACTGGAATTGGTTTGTTCTTTTTTTTTGGTGGGTGTGTTTGTCCCCGAACCTTCCCGAACCTAGAATTGGTACACTGGCATGACTAGCTACTGCTTGGCGGCCACATTCAGGTAAAGTCGAGCACTCTTGTTACGTGACTGCAGTCCTAGAAATGCATTTTTGTTACATTTTAAATAATGATTTTACCAAAATAATCAAACCTGCTGCAAACTCTGCTTTTTTCCACCAGTTGCCATTCACACGACGGCGCACTCACTTTAAAAGCTTCTTCGCGGTGAGTGTCAGGGTAAGAAGAAGTCGCGTTGCAAGTTGCCTGCTTGGAAGTTTTCACGGGCATTTTCAGCTGCCAGCCTACGCCTTTAAAGCCAAAGACACTTTGCTCTTTCGACAACAATTAGCCCTGAATTGAGGCAGCCGCACATACCGAAACCGTTAGGAACAGTGCTTTGACGCGAACGCTGCCATGTCCGAAAGATCCAAAGGTGACGTGTCGTCTCGCGGCGTAAACAACAATCCAAATGCGACGCGTGTCGTTAAAAATTCATTACTTAGCGCCTCGGTAACCGGACTCAGCTACGAAGACTTTCCCAACAAGCCGCAACTATTACCCGCCGCACCGCCCGTGGTGCGTGCCCCGCCGCCAGCACCCACACCAGCTCTCATTGCTGGCATTCTGAATCGCGGTAAGTGTGTCACAGCCACACAGCAGAGAGATGTGATGTTGGCTACCGCTCTCGGTCCGCTCCACTTACTTGTTGCTTCCCATTGCTGATAAGACCTTAATCGATAAGGTGCTAGTTTTTATAATGTTGCTAAAAATGACTTTCAAATGGCAAATTTTTATTTGATATTTTGTCGCTTTTTTTTTGGCACAATTAACGTAACAATAAACCCCCTCCCTAGCGGCCTGCCTACTCCATGCTGCGCGTCGAGTGCGAGCGATAGGTGGGCAGCTCCAGCGATACCTTCCGCCTGCGGCAGCACCACACAATGCCCCAAATAATGGCCACAATCAGCAACAGCAGCAGTATGGCTCCCAAACAAATGGCAGCAATGGCTCCTTCGGTGAGCACGACATCGCGTACGTCTATGTTGATGCTGCGCTGATTGCCAGACGCATCGTAGGCAGTGATCGCCACCTTTGGCTCGCAACAGGAGGCCATGTAGGTGGCCTTCAGGGGCTCTGTGGTGCCGGCTGTGTAGTAATTTCTGTAGAACAAGCCCTCCGCTGGCGTTGTCTGCAGTCGCATAATGCCCGATTGCCAGTCCTGGGCCGTCAGATCCAATGTCCAGAAGCGCTCGCCGCAGGTCAGAGACTCGGGCGTCAGATAGTCGCAGCGGCTGCCAAATTCCCACGAGAGCGTGGGTCCAGTTGTGTCCTGGAAGAGTTTTTACTTTAATTTAAGAGAATTCCCTTGTAGTTGGGTGTTTGTTGCACTTGCCTGTGCATCTATGCTGGTCACAACCTTCAGGTTGACTGCCATTGTCGTTGTTTCACGGCCATAGTTGGTGAATGTTATCCTATCCGTGGTGCCCTGTGCTGTGCCCGTGGGCACCAACACCGTCAAACGCACGGTGCTTGTCTCCAGAGCGCGCTGATTTAGTCTGCAATCGGTAAAGAAATGTTTCATTAGTGGTACAAGGGTCTAGAGATCTCCAACCTACCTTGTGGGATTCAGATTGACCAAAAATCGTCGCTCATCTGTCACCTGTATGGTCGAGTAGACCGTCTCCGTGCGCATATTGGTCACTTCAAAGAGCAGCGTGGCCGTCTGGCCAGCTGTCACCAGCAGCTGCGACTGTGTGCTCAGCTCAATCTTTGTGCCACAACGCTGCTGCAGCATGGCATTCAGCGAGCTGCGCTGCTGACCCGTGGCGGCGGCCAGCAAGGTTTGATTCAGACTTGGACTACTTTGAATTTCCTTATCGGAAAACGTTTCAATTTCGCTTTTGGGCTCATCCGTGTCCTCTTCCAGCTTCTCCCTTTCCTTCTCGGGAAACTGAATTCTGGCCAGCCGCGACGAGGGCTTGACTTGTCCATTCTTATAGTAGCTATCAATGCGTTTGATGATGTCGCCTGTAATGGAATGCAGTGAGGGGGGTTAGATGTTTGCGTCAATGGGCAAGGCAGAGATGACGCTCAAATCGACTTCCTCCTCTACCTCACACCAAGGTTGACACGGTTATCAGTACAGAACAGATCCCGGGCTGCTGTTATCTCCCTTTGGCAGAGACAACAAACAATCATATAATTGCTTTACGGTGTGCGCGCTCAGTTTAATGCGAGAATCGATCACGCCCGGTTGCCCATGAACAAGTCAAAACTCACCCAAAAATACATCTGCTTTGCGTTCGGCGCGTATGAACACATTGTAGGGCTCGTCGCTGTTCAGCTCTGGATTTAGTTTCAGTTTAAAGATTGTGGCCTTGCGCAACTTGTTCAGCGGTACGTAGGCATCCAGTTCGTTGTTATTCGTTGTGCCCGTGTCATTTGGACCTCCAAATTTCACCAGTTTCCTCAGATTAATCTCTAAAAGTGTGTGAATACGAAAAAAGATAAATATTTTTGTCTTCCACTTTGCCGTTCACAGCACAACGTGCACAGCTGTTTTCACAGGTGTTTGTTACGGCGTTGCCACACCGCCACATTTCATTTGTGTTTATTTAATTAAATATTACGAGTTTGTGCAATAAAACGTACCATTCTTAATAACAAATATAGTTTTGCTTGTGCGCTCCGGTGCTAATAAATAATTATCAGCAGCCGGCTAAATATACTATTTTCATACTGACAAAAGCTTTGGCTCCGCCTGTCACAGCAGCTGCGCATTGGAGTCTCTTGTTGTGAAAGAAAAACACGTCCGAAAAAAAAGATTCAACACAAAAACAATTGTTTTTCATTGTGAAAGAAACAAATTATGAACAATTAAGTGCCGCTAAAGTGTTTGCCAATACACATTTCGTTTGACCACAAACTCCATTAGAGGCGACATGGACCGCAAGTCCTAAAATATTGCAACTCCATTTCGTGTGAGTGTTTTTTGTTTGGTCAGAGGCCACTTTTGAACTTGGCAATGAAATGGCCGTGATGTGGATTGTCTAATTTTTGTTGTAACTCACTCACGTATACATATACTTTTGTGTAAGAAATGTGCAAAAATGGCCGCGATTTACAGTTTTAACGCGGTAAAAGGGAGCGGAAGGTGCCACAATTGTTTTGATATTGGGGCAGGCAAAGAACCACCCACTCTACCCTTATTAATTGATTTCTTCAGAGTGGAGCAGTCGCACCACTTTGAGTACTTCCGGAAAGCTCTGCCGATTACTCGTATATATGACCGAAAGTTTTTGTTTGTTTTGCAAAAAAATTGTGGCATGAGTATTTTTAGCGGCGATAAGCCGCCGTTTGGTCTCAGAACGAACGTCCGATCAATGAGCTCTTTGAGTCATAATTATTTTTTGTCTGGCCCCGCGGCTCTCCACAATCTATATAACATGTAAAACTGAACTTTGCCCCTCAACTTCGACGTGGCGTATGATTAATCCGACGGAGTACTGTCGTCGTTTGTCAGTAGATCCAATCTAAAGAAATTCCTCGTTGAGCGGTTTGGGTTAGTCAAGAACAGCAATTTGTGCGGAACAGTTGATAGAGAAAGTGCGCTGACATTTAAACAGAATGTGCAGTAAAATTACGAAACAAATACTTACCATTTAAGGACGAAACACAAAAGGACAACAAACTAGTGCTGGGGAAAACATTAGAAAAGGCGTGTAAAAGTCCCAAAAAGGAATATCTATATTTTTGCTGGTTAGTTTGGTAAATAATTTTTGATTTTTCTTAGTTTTTCGTTGGTTTTTTGTTTATTTTTGTGTACCCTTAATATGCTAAAACATTTATTACTTTTTATTGTATAGATAAAACACAGTAAACACACATTTATATGGAAAATATTCTTTTCTTTTGTACTACAGTTAAGTATTTGTTAAATTGTATTTTGTTGAGCATTTATACTAGCGTTTTGGTTAAGGAAAGCGTTGGGTTTTCAGCTATATACAAGGATCAGCAATGCTGAACTGGGTTTAGAATAGTGATTAGGGGGGCTTGGGGTGTGGTTAGTTAAAGAACTTAAAGACTAAAACATAAATTATAGATAAGTACAGTTGACATTCGGTTTCGTTTTCTTACACTGAAAGGTTAAGACACGCTGTTTAAATTTAAGGTTTTTTTGTTACTCTGTTTATACGTTTTTGTGGGGAGCCTGGATGGGTAATATTAGTTATTTAACATTACTTTCGACTTGCACATTAGTTGTGACCATGAAGCACGGGACATTTTATCGATATGTTGAGGCGCAACCAACTTAACTTCGTACGAACAAAAAAGGAGGCCCTTAAGCACGGCAACCCTGGTCAATTTCGTTTACAAAACTCTAGAATTACTCAAGTTTTTCGTATAAACAGAGCAAAAAGACTTAAAAACTAATTGTGGGAGGCTTGGCACAGACTCCTACTGTAATTATTATGCTTCTAAAAACTAAAATACGAGTACAACCCTGCGTTAGTATGTGTGGAAATAGCAAATAGAGTTGGAGTGTGTGCCCAAATATAAGATCTAAGACTGAGAACTAACCACCATTTGGCGTTTCCAATGTGGCACGTCGCATATTCGCATCGATGCGTACATGCAAACTTGATAGCGTCGTATCCACTGGCAGTTCCAGTTCCTGATCACCCCGATAGGCATCCGCCACTAGAGTGAGCTGCAAGACAGAAATGGAAACAAAGAAAAAAGAAGAAAAAAAAGAAACAGATCGAGATTCATGAACATTTTTGGCATTTGTCTAAGTTTCCTTTCTATAAACAAATTTGCCCTTCACTTTTCTTTCCATAACCTAGTTTTGCCAGCACCAGCAGCGGCAACAAAAGATGCACCATCATCAGCAGCAACAACAACAAGTCTCGGGGTCTTGAGCACCACCTGCCGCTGTCTGCCTGCCTGCCTCCCTGGTAATCCAAGTTGCTTCGGTCTCAGTTGGCTGCTTGGGCAACACTTTATACGAGTGTAGTATGCTGCTGTTGCTGTTGCTGTTGCTGTTGCTGCTGTTGGATCTCGTCTTGTCGCCACTTTCAATTTTCAACACTTTTTGGTGGGCCAGACGGAAGCCGTCTTCGCCTTCTCTTTCACTCTGTGTGTTTTTTTGCACACCAGCCACACCTCGCTTTAATTACCCCAATTACGGGTCAGGTTTGGCCTTTTTGTTTTATCATCGTATTCATATCTCACCGTATTGCCTGCTATATGCTGACCATGCTCTGTGCTCACAATGTGAATGATTTCGCCACCAGAGCGAATGGCAACCTCGCCAAGGATGCCACCTACAGCGTCTTCTGTCTCGTTCTCAATGACTGCTTGCTCGCCATACCACAACAGGAATAGCTGTAATAAAAGCGTGGCAAAAGAAACAACAATTAAAAGAGAACTAGCGGATAGTGTACCGTTAACTACTCACTCGGATTCTCTTCTTCAGCAGCGTAATGGCCGCATCCTGCACCAGTTCCGTGTGTGGTGGAACAGCAGCTGTCGATATGAACACTGCACTGTCGTAGGGCACTAGTTCCGCTGCATGCAGCACGCCCACAAATGAATTGCCGCCCTCGTGCTCTTTGGTGCTGTTCAAACCAGCTAGGAATTCTCGTGTGTTGTTGAAACTAAAGGCAGAGGGTGCACCTGTGCAGGGGAATAGGAAAGTGAAGAATAACTGCGAAGGATTTCCATTTAATTTGACTTACCCGCCGCATTGAGTGTAACGAGAACAATTTTAATGTCGATATTCTTGTCCTGCAAGGCATCGATGTACAAACGCTTCGCTTGGTCCAAGCAGGCAGACGAGGGATCAACAATCACCGCCAGCGGCATTCGTATGTAGACATCCTTGATGTAGTTTCGTAACTGATCCGCCGGCAGGAGTTCCGGCTTAGAGCCAGCAGACACCTGTATATGTTTGGGTTGCTTGCGCGGCGGCGTTGGCGTTGGCGTTGGCGTTGTCGTTGTTGTCGTCGTGGTTGTGGATGTGCTCGTCGTGCTGGTTGAGGTTGTGGCTAGTGCCGGCGCCTGTGTGGATGGCCAATTGAAGCCACCAAATCGAGCACGTAGTACAGGCAGTGGTTCCTGTGTTGTGGTGGTCGTCGTTGTGGGATCCGACTTGATATGAATCTCATCGTAGTAATAGTCTTCGGAGGAGGTCTTAAAGGGATTTGGTTTACTGCGGCTGGGTAGTTGCTGGACCTGTGCCTGTGGAAACGGTTGATGCTGCTCGACATGGTAGTGGTCCTGGTCCATGGTTTTTACCGGCTCTTCTTCCACATAGTCGGAGAGATCGTGTTCGTGGCTTTTCTGGGGGAACCGCTCCGCCTTTGGCTTCCGCACATACTCTGGGATCATGGTGGTGGCTATCCTCGCAGTGGTTGTGGGTATTTCCTCGTGTTGCTCGTCTTCGGGTCCCTCCTCGTAGTAGTAATCGTGCGAGGACTTCGTGGGAGACTCTAATTTGGTCACTCGCTTCTGTGTGGGTGCATTCTCCATTGGTTCTACAGCAGCGCTCTCATCCCTTTCGCCCGAACCCGAACCAGACTCCGACCCAGAGCCAGAGCCATAGTACGGGGACATAGTATTAAATCCACTAGGTCTCATGGTGCTCATTTCTAGCTCAATGCTGATCGAACTCTCTGTGTGCGTTGGCAGATCGGTGCCGTCTTCCTCCAAGCTATTGCGATGATGATCGGCCTCCACTTCCGTTTCCACCTGTGTCGGATCGTAGATGTCTTCACTGTGTCCACCCATATCCATGGCATAGTCGTCATCTTCTGCGGACGCTCCTGGAGCAAGGAGCAGCAGAAGCCCCATCATCAGAAAGCCACACAAAATCTTTGTTCTAAGAATCATTTCGTTGGGGTTTTTCTCTAGCAATTTGTCTGTCTATTCGTCTCAAATCTGCAAGGGGAAACAATTCATGAAATTTCGCTATAAATAAATTAATATTTTTGGAAAGCTCTCAAAGGTTCACTGATTGATTGATGGATTGACATCTTTTGCTCATTTAATTGACGCAATTATTCACTATTATGATTGTTGCTCTTTTTTGCGATTTTCTACACCACTTTTTTGGGGTACAATTTTTTGCAACACTTTCGCTGAAAGTGGTTTGATGGCTCATTGTGGGCTGTATTATGAAAATCATTTGTTAATAATTATCTGACTGACAAATTGAACATTTAAAGGGCACAATTTGTAGAGAAAATGCAACAAATTGGAGGAGAGTATATTTCATTTACATAGAATAAACATTAGGTGTTCAGGCAGCTCTTGATTAAGTGGCCGTTTGGGTTTGAGAAACGATTACAATTTGCTTTTGAAGATGGATTTATAGAAGATAATTGTAAATTTTATAAGAGGTTGGAAAGTTCTGAGATCGATATTTAATGCCTAAAGAAGGATCACACCATTCTGCTTTCTACCAAGTAAGGGGTAACCACTGTCTCGATCAGCCGCTACTTAAAAAATAATCTCATTTTGTACCTTATTAAATTTACACACGCTTCCGCACATGAATCAAACAATCAGATGAACAATGAGATTAAAAACGAAAACAATATTAACTTTGTGGGGAGGTTGGGGGGTTGGGCGAAAAAAACGAGATTACAAATTGTTTATTTTTTGTGAATTACAATATTAAATGAAATGTCATGTTCAGGGGCATGCAAAAACGCGTAAACATGCCCCAAAGATGAAGTTGAAGAAGACTAAAGACCTGTGCCACCAAAAATAATTAAAAGAAAGGCCAAAAACAAAGGGCAGACAAACGACAACAGAAACCCCGGTAAACACTCGTATAACACGATATATGGTCAAGGTTTCTTGGTGGGTTTTTGGTTTTTTGTTCAAAATAGAAACCAAGAAAAGACACAGACGAAAGACGATGACAATAAAATGAATAATTCTTGTAGGTGAATATATATTTAAACTTGATTAAAACTGGCAGTAAGCACGCCAACATTTGTGGTCTTCAATTTGCTCAATTTATAAGCTTTAATTAAGCGAAAATATAATTAACACTTTGATTAAAGCGTCATGCAAACCGTTTCTTCTTTACATTTTTGCATTGATTTATTTACACACTATTTTTCGTTGTGATCGTTGTTGCATTGCTGAGCCCGTTTTGTGTGGGATTTTTATTTGAATAACAAATTACGAACAAATCAATTTGAGTGATTGATTTCTTGGCTCGAGATTTTGTTCGATTCCACTCCTCGTGATGCGATGCGATGTGCAGCATGAAGCGGGGACGGACGCGGACCTCCTCGAAATACAAGCAGCTGCCATTAATTAACAAATATGCAAAAGCCACATCAACACACAGAAAATACAAACAAACTTTTATAAAAAAATCAATGAAACATTAAAGGTAAATATGTGTGTGTGCGTTTGAAGAGTCGCAGCTTTGGATACTCTTTCGAGTGCATTAAGACTCAAAAAAATAGTTTCCTATGCCATCAAAATGTTATACTCTCCATTCCTAAATACCCCCCCAAAAAAGAGTACAATCAAATATAAATTCAAGCTTAAGATTCCAAATGTATCTCATTGATGCGTCAAGTGGAAATAAATTAAGTTAAAATATTCTGTCTTCGTTTTTATCGCCTAATCCGTCTGCCCCGAAATAGATGTTTTTACATATTTTTAAATGCGTTGCAAGGTCAGTGCGGTAGGAGGAGAATGCAATTTGATGATAGGCCTCCCTCTCTCTCTCTCTCTCTCTCTCTCTATCACTCTGGGTAGGTCTCTTCTGCTCTTAACCATGATACAAACATGGATTTGCTACCAACTGACACGTTCGTCTGTCTTTTCCATATTTTGTTTGTTGTATCAAAAGTTGAGCATTGTACAATGCTCTTTCATAGATCACCTTTTGCGAGCAAATGTTTCAGATCATTATTTCTTGGATCGGATCCAGCTGGTCACGTAATTCTCAAGAAGATTGCGCCCGCCGGCGGAACCCAAGCGGATCTCTTCTCTGTGTGTCTTTTGCACTTGAATGTGAAAATGGAAAGTTAATGGCGACGAAAGAAAGCTGGCAAATAAATTATATATCATAAAATAAGGCAAACAAAATTCTGAGTACATTTAAATGTGGGTTCCCTTTCTTTTATATTTATATTCTTCCATTTGATAAGATACTTTCAATCTTTCAACTTTATTTACTTCTTTGAGCGCCACAATATAACTCGATAAGTGGCCAAGTGAATTCTTCACTCAAGATAAGATTATAAAAGTCAGGAAATAAATGATAGACTAGAGGGAGACTCCAGACAAGACATAAAGCAGTGCGGAAATAATCTCATTAAAGTAAAGGCTTTAATTGGTTTAATTAAAATTGTATTTTAACTATATAGATTATAGATTATATCGACAGATGATAGATCGAAAATGTTCTATTAATATCATTGCTTCCTTTCAACCAATGAGGAAATTGTCAGTCACGTTTTGCAATAGCCCTCTACTTATACAGAATATTCAAATGAATACCTCATTCATTTGGTTGCCCCTTCTTTGTCAAGATTCAAGCGACCATCCAACAGAGCACTCAAATCTCGTAAAGAGACAAATCCTGAGGTACACCGCACTCTGCGCTGAACTCTGAAGTTCTTTATTATTTATAGGCAATTTATTTTGTAATTAAAGAAAAGTACTCTACACGGCATTAAAATCTACAAAACCCCGCTCTGGCATTTCATCAATCAGGCGCACAAACAGCATGAGAGACAGCAGCTGATTCGCGTCGGATCATAAAAACAAAACAGAAAAAAAGAGCAACAAAGGTAAGGTTCTATAAACAAATTAGAGAGGCAAGCACGTTGCTGGCGGTTTTTTTCTTACTATTTATTTACATACACCTCTAGCTGTTTTTTTTTTTGCAATTACGAGAGTCGATTGTGGAAGCGGCTGGCTACAAAGTTATTAAACAAACGCGTAAGCATTTATTTTCGCTATGATTTTTGTATCACTCGGAACGTTTTTATGGCTCGAACAAATTAATGAAAAATAATTGCGAAAATTATAAATTCAAATTGCGTTCGCCCAGACCGCCCAGCCCGCCCTGATCGCCTCTCACCCACCTGATCAACTCATTCTAAATCTGATTCGAGTGAGCGTGCCTTAGAAATCGACTTGAAGTGCACTCTAATTGTGGCAGCTTCATTTAACGATCATTGTAGGAGATGAGAAACCCTTCATAGAGATAGATCCCACGCGGTAAACATTTGATTTTCTTGACATTGAAACAAACAAATTATAATTCATTGTTTTAGTTTTGAAGTGAGCTTTGGGGAACGATAAAGAAGGATTCAAAAGTACGACTAGTGACTCACAAGCGAAGGCTGCTAAAGAGAACTTGAATTTTGTTGATAAGGATTTATTGTTTTTGATTATTCCCACCTGTAGAATCTACTCAAATGTTCAAAGCAAACTTCAATCTCTAATTGAGACTTGTTAATAAATGACAATCAAAATTGATTTCCACATTTCAAATGGCAGGCAGCGACGTCATATGAACAGAACAATTGACTTGATTTGATTTATGATTTAAAAGGTCTTTTATAGAAGTGAGAGAGAAATCTATATAATATTCTTTTGTTTTCACATTTGCTTAATTAATTCTTTCACTTGCCTTTTTATGGAACTTTTGTTCGTCGACGTGGCTGTAGCTCGTTAATATTATATTTTTTAATATATGTATTAAAATATTTTATGTATTTCGTTTTGTTGAAATCAAAACAAATAACTTAGGCAACAAACTTGTTTTCCTCTCTCTCTCGCTCTCGCTCTCGCTCTCTGAATCTTAATCACACTTTATATTTGTTTCGGCTGCACTTTATTTATGAGTTTTGGCCACTTCTTTGCATTGTTTATCGGACGAAAAGCCTCTGCAGATGATGCAAATGACAGCAACTAAAATAAAACACACAGTTGCATTCACTCTTCACTTTTGCGAACGAAACCACCAAAAAATGTACACAAAAATTAAGAGCGTTCAATTATTTCGAGTGATTTTTTTTGGTTTTTTCTGTATTGGATTAACCCGTTTAAATATATTTCTCATTTGGACACACGCTGCCTGTGGTGCTGGCTGGAATTGTTGTTGCTGCGGGTTTTATTTTGTTCGTTTTTAGTTTGGTTTTTTTTTTAAACTTTATTGTGGACCTGGTGGCTGGCACTCGCGTCAACGTCTCAAATGAAACTGAAAGCAGAAACACCAGCCGCACACCGACAAGCGACAATCGCAGACCCAGACTCTCAGCTCTCAGCTCTCAGCTCTGGCGCTGGCTCTGGGCTCGTTTCAGCTCTCGAATCGGGCCCGACTCTCATCAGCAGCAGCAGCAGCAGCAGCAGCAGCACAGTTGTGGAGTTGTGGAATCTAGAAGAGCGTGCCACTGATAAACCAAAGCCGAAACAACGTGCTGGAAGCCGCAGCTGAATGGATGCCACAAATGGATATGTTCATGACATGATTGTTTATTGGCCGAGCGCGCGCTGCTCTTACACGACACATTTTCCATCAACGCTTTTTGCAAAAAGATAAACCAAATTGAAGAAACCAACGGTTGAGCGGTACAGTATAGAGCTCGGGAAAAATCATTCATCTATTATTTATAGCATCGGTAAAAATCCACTTTACGAAACTTGCATTAAAAGTGCTCCCGGATAATGCCAGAGCAATGGAAATCTCTTTGCCTGCATTTTTCCCCATATGCTTATCAAGTTGTTATGCAACAGGGTTACCGGTGCTATATCTGTATACAATATTCTATCAATTCTATCAGCATTTAGTGGAGGATTTCATTCTGATTCCCTTTATTTTGTACTCTTCTAAAATGGTACTTATTTATCCTTTATTTGATGCCCTGAAGACTCTCCTAAATAACTATTATATCTGTTGCTGATTGATCTTTAATGACGCATCTAAAATGACACCTTTTGGCGCATTGAATTTAGTTGGAGTTGGGGGCATTCCAGCATGAGTGAATGGATTAATGGAAGTCATATTCTTCCTCAAAATTAATTCTATATGCGACCTAAGTATGCCCCCTAAAATGTCCAAGCTCTTGCAAGAAGAACCTTAAACATTAAAAAATTTCTTTCATGCAAAAACTGAAATTAGATCTTCTTTCGCGCAAGAAGAACTGCTTTCTATGTATGTTTGTGTACGCGATATTCTCCTGATATTTCAAGTTCAAACTTTATATTGCCACTTGTGACATTTTTTGTTTGGTGTTAGCAAAGTTCTTTGCATGTTGACCTTTCCCTGGTGTTGGGTTTTATTTATATATTTCTTTTTTTGCTGAATCGCTCGTTTGCCGAGTCGCAAAGTGAATATAAATACTGGTCGTTTCTGGGATCATCAAAATTCATGCACAGACGTTGACCAACAAAAAAAAACAATATATAATAAAACTGTGAACTTGTATAGGAAGTTCGACTACCCGACTCTGATTATGTGTGGCTGTGTGGCGTACTAAAATGGAGCGTGAAATGAATTTAATATGACAACTCCGGTTCGGCAGCAATAAAATCATAATAAATACAAACGTGGACATATAGTGGGTATATTTAAATAATATACGCGGAAATGTTATTGATGGTTCCCGTTCCCACTCTACCCACACGCAAGTCTTTCGTTGGCTTTCGGGTGAGTAATGGAAGGGCCTGACTGCCTGCCTGCTCACCCGTCTGCAGCCGTCTGCCTTCTTTTCTTTCTTTGTACCTATTTATACGTTAAGAATTCTTTAGAAAAATGTGTGTTGTTTGTTAGAGGGCATTTGTCACTTCCACTTCAAGGCTGCACTTGAAAGCAAACAAATGAAATGCAACTAAATCATTTGGCTATGAATAATGACATATGACAGTTTTGGCTTCATTTTTAGGCTACACTTAAAGTACAATTTGCTTGAGTGATAGTCGATCTTCTGCATAGCTTTTATTCTCGTTTAAAATCCTGATAATCTTCACCTATGTATGTACATTATGTACGTGCGTTCGTAGAAAACTTCCTGCATGTCGTGGTGCTTAAATCACTCTACATAAGGCTATAAATGGCTTTGAGAACGTTGAAATATAATTAAATATTAATGAAATCCTAAAGAAAGAATGTTCTATGATAGAGAATATATTATTATAAATTTCATTTAAACAAGGCATATTTTTAGACAGTAATTTTAGAATCGTAATTACGATTTGAGGGTTCGGAAACGTACATAGATAGTTATACCTACATTTAGGATTGATTTTCTATCTTATCTATGGAAGATCTATGATAAATATTCGCATAACGACAACTAAGAAAGTTGATGAACTAAAGCGCAAGTTAAGAAGGGATTCCGCCAACTAAGAACCTATTTAGCAATCCTTAGATCTCGGCAGAAGCTAATTAAAATCTGCTTTGATTTATTTTGAATATTAAATAATTATAATAATGTCCAGGATATGGAAATTGTCGAGAGACATTCAATTACGGCACGCACTCTCCTTCCCTACCCAAAATACATAAAAATTGAAAACAAATTTATTGCATTGAGAATTTATGCAGCTCACGCAATTTTCACTTTGCGTTTAACTTTTTTCTCTCCTGCATTTTTTTGCCATGCTTTCGTTAATAATTATGCAATCAATTTTGTCTTGTTGCTTGCTGTTTTTGCAGTTGTATTACTCGTCGTAGTATTTGTTGCTGCTGGTTTCTTGTGTGTTGCAATTAACAACTTTCTGGCACACAGGAAAACCCTTTTAATAAACCAAATTAAATATTTGGCAATCGTTTTGCATCGTTTTGAGTCTTGATTATCGTTTCCATTTGCTGCTGGCTCTGGCTTGGGTTTTCGGCCGCTTGGAGGCTGGTTCAAATTTATTGATGAATATATAAACACATGTGTACGATGTGAGTGTCCCCCGCGTCCCCGTCCCACACCAGAAAAGTGTTAATTTAAAGTAACCAACTTGTTTTCAAATGTGACAAACAGACGAGCCGAGCCAAAACGAGCCGCAAATAGAAGAACTGGTGCAAGGCGGTGCCTAGTGTTTGGTGTTTTTTTGGGGAATTTTGTGGGATAGCATTTGATATTTTATGTTTGATTTAGGTAGGGGTAAATATTACTATTTTAATGGCTACACATTCAAAGGGAAGTCGTGCTTTGGCTTTGGATATTGGGCTATAGTTACTAATAGATTAAAACAGTTAAAAGCTGTAATAAAATTGTGATTTAATTTGTTTGTCTGCAACTCGAACTTCTCCATTATAAACACGATTATTATCCTTTAATTTGCTTAAGCAACAACCTACACAAAAGTACTCGTAGTCCTTTGAATGGTTTTTGTTTCGTGAACTTTTCGTATCCTTTTGTTTTCCTCTCACACTTGACACTTGATGACGCGCACTGTTCTGTATTTTTTTGTTGGACAGCTCCAGATCGTTTCGCGATTGAGACACAACTAAAAAAACTCCACTAATTACTGACCTTTTTGTACTTTTGAAAGTTGTGGTCGGCTTTGTATGGCTGGCTCATAAATTGTTTAAATATTGAACAATTGGTTGCAAATGGCAGGGTAGATACGAGTGCCTCGTTATAGTTCAAACAGGGCACACCTCATAATGTCGCTCAAATCGATAAGATAATATCAGTGGAATCGTATCCAGAAGGAAGCGAGGCGAGAGATTACCGCAGATGTGTCACTTGGTACTAGGACTGTGGGTGTGCCGGCGGCAGTGGGTGTTTTGACATAATTAGCATAAATGGTAGGGTGAGGGGAAAAACCCCGAAAAAAATACTCACGAAAATATGCATGGATCACTTTTCGGGTCATACATTTTTCAGCTAAACTCGCGGCTACCTGCGTTTGTTGCCTAAGTCTTTTGTTTGTCCTGTTCTGGAATGAGAGATCGATGCGGGCAGAAATTTCTGGAGGGTAATACGATTTTGCGATGGGTTTGGCACGCAAGTGATTACCAGAGTTAAGCCGGGGATGGCATGAAGAAGGGAACGCAAAGGACACTTGTGTATTTTCTGTGCCTAAAGAAGGTTATTGCTCAGGAAACTCTGTTGACATTGAATTATATAGATGGGAAACTGTGTGGTAAGAATTCATGCAAAAATCAATAAAAATACTTTATCACATTCTACATTTTGCTCTCTGAATAAATCTCTAAAAAAATATCCCAAACACTTCACTCTAATGTCCGCCTTCTGGCACATTCCTCGCGTGTCTGTAGCACCCTTTCGGCAAGGGTATCTTGAGATGTGCACACATTTTATTTATAATATTTAGCCGCTGGCACACCGGCAGACATACCGTCTCGAGCAGCTGCTCTTCAGACTTTTCAGGGGTCGGATCGGTAGGTCCAAAAAAGCACGAATTTTGTATTGAGATTTATTTTGATTTCATTTTGGTCTGGTTTGGTTTTGCTTTTCTTGGTTTTTTTTTTGTTTCTTGTTGTCTCTGTTTTGCCCGAGGGCTCAATGCCAACAATTTCGCTTGTTGCTTGGCGTTTGCTTCTTTTTTTGGATGCTCACAATTTTTGGCATGCGACCTGCACGAGCCTTTTGCTCGTTCGTTTAAAGCCAGCCCCTAAAAAAAATGGATGGCAGTCTGTATGGAGAGAGAGGCTTGTCTCTTCTCTGTATCTGTGTATCCTGCAAATGATTTCATCTTCATGCCTTGACGTGCTTATGCGGGCCTTAATTGTTTTATTTGAGTGCCATTATGTGCCACTGGCACTGGCAGGCACTTGGTCTCGAGTTGGAGTTGGAGTTCGTCTTCATCATCATCTTCTGCTGCTGCTTCTTCAGTGTCTCGTTATGATGTCATGTTCAGCATTCAAACATAAAGAATTCTTCCACGTTTTTTTTTTTGCTGTATGTTTTATGTTTGAACAAAAAGGTTGTTCTACTTTATTTCCACATTTTTTGCGGTTAGACAGGCGTCTGTCGCTCTTTATTTATTTTAACACATTTGTCGTAATGCGTCATTGACATTACAACAAAACACAACAGAAACACTAAATAAAAACCCCACTAAACTTAAAACAAACTGGAATTATTTGTGGGTTTTTGTTGTTGCCGTTCAATGTTTTCCCAAGTCAAAGTCGAAGCCCCACCTCCAGAGTAGTTGCCAGTGCAAATCTTTGCTTAGACATTACCAAATGGATGACCCCTTAAAAAAGTGACAGCCTACAGAGCCAGCAAAAAAGCAGCTAAAATATTAAAAAGTTAGGCTAGGTTTTTGTCGATTTGTTGATCAATTAAAATGGGTTTGAACAGTGTCAAAAAATATCTCTCCTTTAGAACATTTATATAATTTCGATTTTCTTTCAATAATCGCAGATTAATCATCACAAAACGTTCAAGTTTCGCTGTAGGCCTGTCTCTAATGAGGCATTATCTTATCTTAAGTGACTAATTATTGTCCATAAGTGAAGGCTACGGCAATATTTGGTGGAACCTTTTTGGTGGTGCCTCGAAAGCGAAAGTGTGGAAAACCCGGCACGTAATGAACAAAGTTTGTTAGACTTCAAGAACAACAAATAATAATACAAATAAATGTACATATTTATGGCATAATCTGTATGCAAATCAGGGGGAAAATCTCTGGGATGACAGCTAACTTAACCCTTAGAACCGCTCGCAGAAGCTTGGGTTTCCCCATTAAATTCATTTTCCCCTGTGATTATATTTTAATATATTTCTCTCTAATCATATGTCTTCTTACATCAAGAAGATAAATGCCAACAAATGTCAATTACTTAAGCATTACCACTTAACATTTATGAACTGCACATTTGTGGGATGCAATATTAAAACATTAAAATACTCCCAAGCAGTTGATTAATATCCGTGACTATTCCGGGCGCATCTGCCTTGCATCTCGGACCTGATCTATCAGCGACTCTCAGTTAATTCTTAGACCTCTCTGCACTTTCCTTGGCATCTTAGTGTCTCTCTCTCTCTCTCTCTCTCTGTCTCTTGCTTTGGCCTCTAGCTTTTGGTCTGAGAGCTGGTTATGCAGCTGCGGGCACAAAAATTCCAAACTTGCGCTTAAATATGTACAAAATGCAGTTCTTAAAATAGTTGCCGGCGGCGGCACCATTGCACATTGAAGGTGTGAAAACCAATACTAACTGCAGGCCGCCCAATCACGTTTCAAGATCGAGGTGAATTCTTTGACGTATTCGCTGTCGAAATGACACGTCTTGGGCCTGCATTTTCCAGCATTTATTTATGTAGTTTTATTCCAGAAAACATTTTGCCAGAGCCAACCGTCAAATGCCATGACATTTGTGCGCTGCCCGCCCTGCCGTCCGATTGTATTTTTCTTTTGGCTAATGTCAAGTTTTGGCTTTTTATGAGGCGGCTATAACGTGAATTAAATTTTTAATGTGTATGAAGAGTGCTGATTGTTGAACTATAAAAATTAAATCATTTCAAGTCAAAGGAGGAACCTGAAGAATAAAATATGAACAAAAAGCAAAACATGAAGATTTTTGGTGAATGAAAGAAAAGTTTTATTTCAAATATTTACTATAAATCTGCGCTATCTGTAGTAGCTTATCTTTTTGATGGGATTATAGACTCTAGTTCCATATGATTTTATCTTGATCTTTAGCTTTATTTCTAAACAACACCAAACGTTAAAAGTTATTGTAAGCCTTCATACTGCGGCAGAGTATATCCAACAGAAAGATTAAGAAAAAAAAATTAATTTATGGTTGGAGGGGACCAGGCCTAATGATAATGTTGCTGACTTTGTGGTTGCTGGTTGCTGGTTTGCTGCTGGTTACTGCTGCTGGCCTAGTCCAAGCAGCGAGTCTCCAAGTCCGAGTCCAAGTCCGAGGCGTAAACCAGTTTGGAATCAGTTTGGCCGGTGTGCCGTTTGTGTTAATTGTGTTTGTCAGCTTGAAGTCGGTTTTAATTTGCATTTATTACAGCTCTCGTCAGAGAACGAGAATGAGCGCCAACCACCCACCCACCAATCTAATCGAAATCTGTCTCTTTTCAGAGCCAAAAACATTGGTTACTGTGGGCCAACCATCGGGAATCGATGACAGCGAAGCCCTCGATGAGATCAACTTGAATACGAGCAGCGAGGACTCGAGTGGTGCATTATCGAGAGCGTATTTGCGCGGCACTGGCGATGGTAATGCCAATCCCTTGCTGGAACCACCGCCCGGTCAAGGAAACGATTCATTGTTGAGTCAGGCAGCCTCATCCTTCACAGCATTGCCCGCAGTGGCATCCAATGTCTTTTCCACATTCTCAAAACGAATCTACGCGGGCACCAAGGAATCGGAGGAGCCGAAATTGGACATACAACCCACGTACATACAGCAGGCGTCACACTACGCTCCACCGCCAGTAGCTGCTGCACCGCCACCACCATTCTATGCGGCACCACCCACGGCAGTGGATGAGATTGTTGCTGCCCCAGAGCCGCCCAAGTTCTATGCGCCCACTGAGGTGCCAGCAGCGAGTGTAGGCATTGCCAGTGCACCACCCACAGCGGCGGGCAATCCCAACACTTATCGGCTCACAGCCAGAAAGAAGATTTACGCACCCATTCCGGGCTTCACCGCCGAGCAGTCGGCACTGGGCCCACAGGCTACATCAACGCCACAGACAGGTCTGCCCTTCCAAACGCCACCATATCCAGCACCAGCTCCAGCTCCAGCTCCAGCTGCAGCTCCCTTTGAGATAACTGCTCCAGTAGTTCCTCCCACAGAGGAGCGCAAATCCGGAGGTGGTCTCTTTTCTCTAACCAATCTTGTGCCCACTAGCGTGCTGCAAAATATCTCTGGACTTGTACAGTCCGCCACAGGCAGAAGCAGCGAGCAGCCCTCCAGTAATCCACCAACAGCTGGCGGCAGCTACTTTGACATCAACACAGTTGCTCCTCCAGCACAGTCGAGCAACTATTTTGGGGCACCACCAGCAGCAGCGGGAGGCTACTTTGTGCCTGACTCAGCAACAGTCGGAGGATTCTTTACACAGCCAGCCAATCCGCTACCAACAGCTGCTGCTCCAGTAGGAGGATTCTTTGCACCCTCAACTGATATCAATCCAAACTCGGCGGCACCACCAATCGGAGGATTCTTTACACCAGCAGCAGCAGCAACAGTTGCGCCCACAGTTGGAGGTTTCTTCACGCCCGGTCCGGCGCCCATTGAGGTCAATCGTATTGCTGAAGCAACGCCAACAACTACGCTTGGAGGAGGATTTACTGCACCTCCAGCAGCAGTGCCAACTTTGACAACATCCACAGCAGCAGCTGCTTCAACAATTGGCGGTTTGTTTGCCCCAACTTCAGCACCAAACACCTCATCAGCTGGAGGATTCCTTACACCAGCAGCAGTTCCAAGTGTTGCTCCAGCAGCAGTGCCAACTGTTGCTCCATCTGTTGCACCACCACCAGCCGTTCCTCCTCCATTAGCAGGAGGATTCTTTGCACCCGCAGCAGCAGGAACACCATCATATCCAACCCCATTGGCTGGACCACCTTTAGCAGCAGCAACTCCACCTGCTAGTGTCTCTGGACCACCACCTGCAAGTCTCGCTGCACCACCACCGGCCGCTGGACAGGCATCGTATCGCCTGCAGAAGGGCACGCGTCTCTACAAGAGTCCATTGAGTGCACAGGAAACAGCCACATCGTCAGCATACGGCACGCCCTTTGGCACCACAGCAGCAGCTCCAGCAGGTGCCATATTCAATCCATTTGGCGCAGGCGGCACTGCCGGAGTATTCAATCCAGCAGCTCCCAATCCACCAGCTGTTCAGCAGGAGAGCGAACTAAGCTCTGGAGTTGCACTATTTGCGCCTCCCCCACAAACGATTGATCAAGGACCGGCTCCCCCAGCTGCCTTTGAAGCGACCAATCAAGGAGCTAACTTCTTTGCGCCACAGCCAGCACCCAAGGCAACGCCATTCTTCATTCCACAAGCGGTCGTAGAGCCCAAACAGGAGGAAAATCCCGTGCCCATCCAGGCAACATCTTCCAGCCAAGGCATATCCTTCTTTGAAGGCGCTCCGTCTTCGGACATTGGTCTGTTCACGCCGCAAGCCGTTCAGGAAACAGCAGCAGCTCCTACCACATCCACTGCTGAGGAAATAAAACCAATTGAAACACAAGGCATATCTTTCTTTGCGCCACAGCCAGCGGCCCAAGAGACTCCACTGTTTGTTCCGCCAACAGTTGAGGCTCCTGCCTTGTATCCACCGAATACTACACCAGTGGCAGAGGACAGACCCGCCGCTGAAGCGCCATTGTTTGTGCCCGTGCCAGCAGCAGCCACAGATCAGAGCCAGGGAGTGCCGCTCTATCCACCAGAGGCCAGAGACGCAACATCTGACGTTCTCTTTGCTTCAGCGGAACATCAACCGAGTGCACCAGTATTCGAAGCTGTTCCAACATCATCCACTGAAGCAAGCGATTTCTTTGGAACTGCAGAAGCTCCAGCAAGTCTCCCATTTGCACAGACGCTGGCAACACCCTCCCAAGTGCTGCAGACACCACCGACAGCACAAGATTTACTGCCACCGCCCATAGGATTTGTTGCGCCACAAGCAGCAGAGGCACAGGCAGATTCACAGGTGGATACCGCCGCACCGCCAGCAGAATTTGCAGGAGGAGTTACCGCGGCCCTAGCCCATCCACCGCTTGCACCATCGCCGCTACAGAGTTTCTTTTCGCAGCCAGCTACAGGCGCGGCTGTAGGGGACTTCAACTTTTTTGCACCGCCTGGCAGTCAGATATTTCCGGAACTGCCAACACAGCGGGGCATTGCACCGCCTCCTTTGGCACAGGAGCCACCAGCAGCAGCAGCAGAAGCTAGTAACGGGCCAACAGGACTCGGGTTTGAGCAATTGTTAAGCCAAACACAGCAAGCGCCAGGCCAGAACTCCATTGAAAATTCGAACGAGAATACCCAACAACCAAATTCAATTGTGAATTCATTTTCGGGATATTTTGGGGCCACAGAAACAGCAGCAGCGACGCCACTTGCTGCACCGCAAACGAACAGCGATCCTTCGCATTTCTTTGATCAAGTGCCACAGCCACAGGCAGCGACAAACGCAAACGAGGATCAGCGCATACAGAACTTCTTCAACAATCCGCCACTGCAGGACCAGCCAGCAGCACCGGGCGAACTCAAATACGATATTGTGCACAGCGGATTGCCCGTCAAACAGCTGCAGGCACGCTCTCAGACACCCATTTCCAATTTGGTGGAGCCGCCATCTTCCTCTGCCTGCTCAGAGTTTTCCACACTGACATCAGCAGCTGCAGCAGCTCCAGCTCCAGCTCCAGCTCCAGCAAGCAATTCAACAATCGAGCGTCAAACGGGCGAGGATTTACTGCAGTTGCATCAAGCTGAGTTGCCGGAGGAGATCTTGAAGGAGCTCAGAATGGCCAACGCAAACGCAACGACAAGCGACAAGGCAGCCACGCCAACAGTTTCTATAGTGAGTGCGGATGCAGCTAAAAGAAGGAATTGAATGAATTTAATCAACGCCTTTCCTTTGTAGATTTATACGCCTGTGGTGGCCCATTGGTTCTACAAGCGCAGAGTGGACACGAAATTCATTTGGACACCATTCAGTCACTACGATTCGGCGCTGCTTGAAACGAGTCTCCATAATGGTAGGCCCTCGAAAAGGTTCTAAAAAATGTCTATAAATAAATCGCTTTGCCCTTGCAGAAGATTCCACATTGATTATTCCCGTCGAGGGTGGCCGCTATGATGTCAACATCAAGGAGCGCACCAAGACCCCCGTCTATTGGGAGGGCAAGGGCATTGAGGTGCGTCGCTGCTCGTGGTTCTACAAGGGCGTAGACTCCAAATATGTGCCCTATACCGAGGACACTGCCGCACTGCTGGAAGCGGAGTACAAACGTTCGGCAGATACTGGCGAATGGCATCAAAAGATCATGCTGGCCAATGGTGAACAGGTGGTCTTCCATGGGCCCACGGTCATCGTTCACTTTCTGCCACAACCCAACTCAGACTCGTGGGGCGCCAGTGCACAGAGCTCCATGCGTCCGCGTGTGGTTAAGCGGGATCTGGATGACTTTACCATCGAGCAGGGCGAGTCGCAGCGCGTGGATCATTTATTGTTTATGGTCCATGGCATTGGCTCGGCTTGTGATCTGAAAATGCGCTCAGTGGAGGAAGTGGGTAGGTCCACAAATATATTTTATAGCTCAAAGAATACCACGCTAACCCTTTGAATTCCTTGACAGTCGATGACTTCAGGAACATTGCACAGCAATTGGTTCAGTCGCACTACAAAAACTCCACAGATATGGGTCTGGTGGGTCGCGTGGAAGTCTTGCCCATATCCTGGCATGGCCATCTACACTCTGAGGAGGAGGGCATTGATGAGAAGCTGAAATCCATTACCCTAGAGTCGATTCCCAGGCTGCGTAACTTCACCAACGACACGCTTCTGGACGTACTCTTCTACACCAGTCCCAAGTACTGCCAGAAGATTATGAACACAGTGGCGGATGCCCTCAATGAGGTCTATCTGAAGTACAGATTCAGGCATCCCGAATTTAATGGCGGTGTCTCCTTGGCTGGTCATAGTCTCGGCTCATTGATCCTCTTCGATTTGCTGTGCCATCAGGAGCCACTCAAAGAGAGCGAAGAGGAAAATAAGGTAAACCCAGCTTTAGATTTAACTTTAAACCAGAATTAACTTACTTTTTGTTGCAGGAGAATCCCGATCAGCTGCCGCATAAGCCAGAGGACAGCTACAAGAAGGTGCAACTGCCATCCAGCGATCTGCTGCCCAAGGAGGTCAGCTACACCATGGGTCCGGCTGGCACCGGGCAGCCGGTCATCAACTACACACAGCTCATCTTCCATCCGAAGAAGTTCTTTGCCTTGGGCTCGCCCATTGGCATGTTTGTGACCATTCGGGGCATTGATCAGCTTGGCCTGGACTTTCATCTGCCCACATGTCCGGGTTTCTACAACATATTCCATCCCTTCGATCCGGTCGCCTATCGCATTGAGGCTCTTGTCAATGCGGATATGAATGGAATTCGTCCTGTGCTCATACCCCATCACAAGGGACGCAAGCGCATGCACCTGGAGCTGAGGGAGACCATGACGCGTGTGGGTGCAGATATCAAGCAGCGATTCATGGACACATTCAAGACCACACTGGATAGCGTTAACTTTTTGGCCACAGTGACAAAAGTTAAGAAAGAGGCAGAAGAGACGCTTGCAAAGCAGGTCTCGTCTTCGTCAACGTTGTTCCAGAAACAAATCGAGGATGCAGATGAAAGTTCTGTGGCCAGCACATCTACAAAAACAAGAAATCGCACCGATTCCAACTCGACAACGTCCTCAGATCCAGAGTTCATAGAACTGGACTTTCCGCTGGGCAAGCTGAATGATTCGAAACGCGTTGACTATGTGCTGCAGGAAGCACCGCTGGAGTTTATCAATGAGTACATCTTTGCCCTGAGCAGTCATGTCTGCTACTGGTACGTGTCATACACTCTCCAGCAATCTTAGCAGCATCATTTAATCATAAATTTCTTTAAAACAGGGGCTCTGAGGACACCATACTGTTTGTGATGAAGGAAATTTATGCCAGCCTCGGGATCAGCACCGACAGCCAGGTGCCGCAGCAATCCATGACCATCGAGAGGCCCGGCTCATTTGATGGCAGTAATGCCAGTCAGTCGCTGTTGCCGATGTAAACACACACACATACAATTATATTAGAAATATTTAGAATCAATTGATTTATAAAGATATTGTTTTGTTGTTAGTGAAATTATGTGCGATTGTAACGATTCACTTAGTTGATGGTAATTATCTCTGTGTAAAACGTCCTTTTATCATCCGAATTAACATACTATCTGCTGGGGAAACGAAACATTTTTTCGAGCTTTATAAATCAACATTTATCAACTATTTACCTGATGAGCCACAGATGTACTCTTTGTTATTTTTGTAATATTGTGTTTATAAAATTGACCTTTGTAACATTTATGATGAAGAAAGTGTATGTCTAACTAATATCTTTAATAAATAACTAAAAAAAAATCATATCATATTTCGCGAATTTGCCTTCGAAAGTTGTGAGAGCTATCGATGCACACACAAAATCATCGATAGCTATCGAGCGCCATGGCAAGGTATTTTTATTTTACATTTTCATGTAATTTGTAATTGGTCTAGATGGGTTAAAAAAAAACGTTAAAATGGTTAAAGTTCGAAAGATAATGAATTTTGGTTCTGAAATAATACATGTGTCTGGTGAAAACCAAATAAAGAAAGTTTAAGTTTGAAAATTGTTTTGGTTTATTTATGCTGTCAGTCACTGTACGTTACGTTTTATGCTTACTTTGACTGACCTTTTTAACTTGAACCTTATTTTGTAAGCAATCCAATACAACGAAGTCATGAAAACTGGCCAATCTCATGGATAATTGATTGATGAATCGAATAAAATTATACTGTGAGCACTGTGAGTCCTAACTAGCTGGTAAAATTAATCAGAATATCAAAATAGAAGAATAATATTCATTATTTACCATAGATGGTATATTTAGAAATTATATATTTGGTATATTTTTGAGGGTCAGACGGTATATTTTATTGACTAATCCGCGGCCACACTGCACCACTGAATACGGAAAACTTATTTAATTTTGTTTTAAACATTAGTTTTAAAAACATCGACTTGCCAGTCGTGTTGTAGTAACGCGCGGAAAATGGAGCAATGCAAAAAAGAAACAACAAGACGATGAGCAGAAGTCAGCAACCAAGACGATGACGACGACGACGACGCCAGAAACGAACAAATACCAATTCATCAGGTGAGTGAGCAGCGCAGCAGCACAGCACTAACAACAATATGGGGACTGCCTGTTCCAAAACATACATACATACAAATGTACACACACATTTGCATCATAACTATGTCATAGGCGTGCACTTGTTGTTGCTTCTGTTGGTGTGGCGATGCACGTCACGACATTGATGAAGCGAATATTCGTTAACTTTATGTATGTTTTCAGCTTTTAACTATATACGAGAATACTCACACACACAAACATAGCATAGTCTATCGGACATAAGCACAAAAACTGCGATAATATACTTACAAACACATGCCAAATTGAAGCGCGCACACACACAGACAGAAGAGCGAGTTATCAGCAAAAGAAACCAAACCAACAATCTTTGTGCTGCGGAATTAACCAAAATGAGCTGGCTGCGGTCTAGTCCGCTGCGTCAGAGTGGAAACGGGGGCGGTGGCGGTGTCTCAACGGGCCACTCATCCACGGGCAGCCTGCGACAGAGGCCCATAGATGCAGCCACCGACTGTGATCCGCGCGCCTGCTACGACAGCTTCTGCAAGCACTGGCAGCAGGCATACGACATCATCCAGCACTATGCACCGCCCAGCCATGACGATGTCCTGGGCGTGGTGTCGCATCTGGACTATATGGTGACGCTGCTACTGGTGGAGCTGCATCATTGCAACAAAGTGTCTTTACCCTCTACGGACGCGAGTGCGCCCGCAGCCCCCTGTCTGGAGTACCTGCTCAGCGAGAATCTGTTAGACAAGCTGTACGAGTGGGCCTGCACAACGGGCCGATATGCCAATGCGGTGAGACTGGAGCAGCTGAAGCTGTACGAGCTGCTCGTCAGTCATTCGCGGCATCAGCTGCTCTGCCACGAGCCCTTCCTGAGGCCACTGCTCAAGATACTGGCCTCCAGTCAGGGTGAGATCTTTCCCCCCGATCTGGAGAAGCGACTGGTCATCTTGCTGAACCAGCTGTGCGTCGTACTCATGCAGAATGTCCATCTGCTGGATCTATTCTTCTTTTCCGCGCAGACCCAAGTACAGGAACAAATACAAAATGGCAATGTGCCGCCCCCCAAAAGTGGAACCACCACCAAGTGAGTAGCAAATCCATAGCATTGTTGTTCTCTCAGTAATTCACATTTAACTACTTTCAGTTTCATAATTTTCTCGCTGCTCATTCCGTATGTGCATCGGGAGGGAAGTCTCGGCCATCAGGCACGCGATGCTCTGCTCCTTTGCATGGCGCTCTCGCAGAAGAACTCCAATATTGGCACCTACATAGCACAATACTCATCCATCTGTCCGCTGCTGGTGACCGGACTGGGCGGTCTATATTCCCGGCTGCCCAACAGCATTGAGATCAGTTCAATCGATTGGCATCGCATAACGCCGGATGATGTGACGGAGATACCAGAGCTCACATTGTTCATGAATGCCCTCGAATTCTGCAATGCTGTGGTGCAGGTGGCCCACGAGATGATCAAGCAACAGCTGCTGGACTTCATGTACCAGGGATTCATAGTGCCCGTGCTGGGGCCAGCCGTTCTACAAGTGAGTCTCGTCACGTCTCTTGTCTCTATTTACGTGCAAAACTTGTCTTCGATGCATTTCTGTGGTGTTGGTTGCAAGCGTATCATTTTGTGTCCTCTGTTCTCTGTTTTGTTTTTCTCCTTACATTTCGATGCTTTTCATGTGCTCTTCGTTCTGTTCTGTCCAAGACGAATGAATGCTGCTTGATATTGCAGTTTCTTCTGTTTGTTTTCTTCTTTTCTTTTTTTTTTGTTGTGCCTTACCTTAAACACACACCCACAAACAAACACACACCTCGAAATCTCGGAACAACTTTTTGCGCTCCCTTTTTCGCAGACACTGAAGGGCAAACATTTTCAGACGAACATCGACTCACAAATATCAGCCATGTCGTATCTGGATCTAATACTGCGCTCCATCACTGAGCCCGGCCTGCTGCGTGCTTTTGTCAAATTCCTGCTGGACACGGAGAAGTTCGATGGCGAACGGATATTGGACTCGTTGGTCGAGCGACTCAACTCCCCAGATGCCAATCTATGTATGGTGACGATGGCTTTGTTCGACACGTTGCTGGGTCTACACTGCGAGGATCTGATGCTGGAACTTTTGCTCAAATTCATGCTGCCGGGCAAGCATGTGCCCATCTCGCATCGTCACAAAATCAACAAGATCGATCCGTATCTGAATAGCAGTGATTTCTTTCTGGAACTCTCACCGGATGTCTTGAAGCGTGCCCGGGACCTGGCCAGGCCAAAGAGTTTCCACGAGCCGCAGCCCGCGTCTGGAGGAGCTGTTGAGCAGCCAGTGGCATGGCCCAGCCTGCCCTCGCCAGCCATGAGCAAGACAATTGGAGCCAACTGGAACTACTATGGCCTGCACACCGGCGACAGTTTGTATGCCAACCTGCAGGCGTATCTGTTTGAGGCGCACTGGCGCATAGCTCAGTGCCAGCGGGATTGTCTGAAGTGGGCGAATAGCTATCGGTATCAGAAATGGCCTCGCCACGGACAGGCACGTGTCCACGCGCATGCCCTGGAGCTGGCCAGGCAGTTCTTCAGCGAGTTTGGCGGTGGCCCACCCGCCATAGCCAGTGAATCGGCGGGGGAGAAACAGCTGGACAGCCTGCAGTCTATTGGCGAGTCCAGTGGCTATGAATCATTCAAGTGGCGGCCTGCCGATGAGGAGAGCGATGCCACTGACCTCACTACGACAACAACAGCAACGACAGCGAGTGAGGCGGATCTTGAGCACAATAGCAGCAGCATCAGCAGCGGACGACGGGCAGAATCTTGGCGTATCTCGCACAACAATCGTAACGAGCTGGTGCTTACAGATTTGGATTTCTCAGAGGATTTGTTTGCGCAGGGCACCGTAAGCTTAGGTAAACATAGAGAGGAATGAAAATCACAAATATAATTTAACTTTTTCGATGCATTTGCAGGTCCCTTTCTCAATGCCATTTGGGGAAAACTGCAAACCTTTACGAGCAACTCTTTGTATGTGAATTTACACCTGACTGGGCTGATTACACGCCTGGCCTGGTACCCGCTACCGCTGATACACTCGCTGCTGTTGCGTTCTGACATAGCCATCACCTCGGACACGCCCTCGTTCCATCAGGTGTTGCGCATTTTGAAGCAACAGATCGATGCCGAGCTGCCAGTGACCGAGGATTCGCTGGAGATAATCGATGTGGCACGCTCGTCGCTGATTGATCGCGAATTTCGTCTGGTGAATGCCCGCAAGGGTAACGAGAACTCTCCCCTGCATTATAATCAGCATCAGCAGCCGCAGACGACATCCTCCCAGCAGCAACAGCAGCAGCAAGGCCAACAACGTTCCGCCTATGCGACACTGTCGGCAGCCACACCTGTGCAGGCCACACCAAGCAGCGCCTACGATCCGTTCAAGCGAAGTGATAACAAGCGGAAGAGCATCAGCAAATCAATTAGCAGCATGTTTAGCAGAAGATCCACACCCAATCCCCCTCCCTCTGCCGGTGAGTAGTCAGCCTAGCAGCGCTTTCTGCGTAATTTCTGCACAATTTGTCTTTTCAATGAAAACAAGAACTCACCAACTATACAAAAAAAACTATACAAATCTGCTGCGTTGGATGTTGGAAGAAACTTGGTTTCGGGTCGTAATAATCACAAAGTCAGACTCACACACACACAATCACATTAAAGCACTGCATGAGCCCACAGAGTGGACCAAAAAATGAGAGTTAAATGTATCTTTGGTGACCACTAAAGTCTCGCTAAAAACGAGTTTTATATGCTTACAAAAAGTGTTTTGGTCCACTTGGCTGAATCTCATGTTGGGTTTTCTGTCTTCCTCTCTCTCTGGTTTATCACACACACACATAAACATCTTGTAAAATGCCCGCTGGCGTCGTTTGTTAATAATTAATTGATTTCTTTTGTTTACTTTTTTTATTGATACTCGTACAACAATCAAAACAAAAAAAACAAAAACCAAAACAAATCTTAGCTTCATCTGGCTTATCACAAATTTACGCATTCTTCACCGGTAAATATTTCACGCTTGATAAAAAGTATTTAAAGTTTAATTAAAACTAAAACCTAATCCAAAAATTATAAAAAAAGTATTGCTAAAAATTATATTCCGTAGCTTTGTTCCCGTAGCCTGTGTAGAGGCTACGTACATAGTAAAATGCTAACCCACCCACCCCCACTAAAATTTAGAATTAAAAAAAAAGAAAAGAAAACATTTGAGTAAACCCATTTTGCTGTTGGTTGTCGTTGTCGTTGTTATTGTTGTTTGAATTAACCTACCCAAGGACTCAACATCGCCATGAAATCTTGCTAATCTTGATGCTGTCTTTTAGGAGCTGCCTCAACGCTGGTGGGAAACAACAACAACAACAACAACTCCGGATCTGGTGGCCAAGCGCAGGCATACCCTGGCCCTGGCACCTGTGAGACCAGCCTGAGCACCCACCCGCAATCGGGAGCAGCACGAACAGCAGGCTCAGCGACGCCAGCTAATGGAAACAACAGCAGCAACAGCAACGTCAGCATTGGTGGATCGACGCAAACTCTCTCCGCCCACTCCAATACCACGACACATTCGTCAAGCACATTGCATGGCCTTGATGGTGGTCCACAGACGGGCAGCTTCAACTCGGAGCCAGCTTCCCTCGATTCGGTGGCCTCCATGGGCATTATTGCCAGCACCAGCGGCACGGAGCGCACCCGGGACGTGGCTCTGTGTGCTGTCCTGCTAGATGAGTGGCTCAAAGAGTTGGCGGCTATTGCGCAGGAGCAGAGCGTTGTGCTGGTCACCGAACAACTGCTTTGACATTACCGCAGAGGTCCCTTATGATCGCATGTACACAATATTTTACGGATTTGTTGGCCTTTATTTATTTTAATCGTTTACTTTTACGAAACAATTAATTTTCATCTGTTAAATTATCGATATGATATTGTTTTTTTAACCTAAATATGTATGTATATTTTTAGCAAACCCCAACCCCATTTTAACGAACAATGCCGCAGTTTTTGAATACATTTATACACAGATAAATGTTGCACACTTATGTAAAACGCGTTAACCAGATATGATTAGGATTAAAGTTGTAAAATCCCGAATAGTACGGTGGATTCTTAAGTGTTCAGATGTAAACCATTAAACTAATTAACATTAATATGCAATATATACAAAGTTTATAGAGAGAATTTATATACGCAATACATACCATGTACACACACATACATATATGTATTTTTGCAATATATATTATTCATATATTTTATGCTCTTACCATGTACATACACACACATAACATATACATACAAATTCGAGATCAAAAAGCTTACGTTTTATAGCCAACTTGAAAGTATTAAATCGGTCCAAGTTAATGCACATACCATCCATGAAACATCACATACTCTTTCATTTGAGCAATATGTATTTACATATATAGTGTATGGGAATTAAACTCTACTTTGTTGCTGAAACTTTGCCGTTCGTTTGAGGTTTTTGTGCTCTTGTAGACAAAGTAGACAGTAGTCTTGGGGCCACAAACATTAATCTCGAGGAATAAACTGGAACAGGCCTATAAAAATGATGACTTTTTGGCTGCTTAACCCTTAAGGGAGCATGCAGTAATGGTGAATATAGATTACGTGCACATATTTTGATCAAATGGTGGACGAGCTCGATATCCCTAAATAATAGCATTGGAATCTAAATAAATAAGTACATTAGAGCTTGACAGCTATCTTCTTTGATTTGAACTTCTGTGCAATGAATCGTCACAACAACTTTTCCACATCAATCCTCCTGTTTATTATCAAGTATTTTTACTTCAAATATGTTACAGTCAAAAAGTTGTGTCACAGAGCCAAGACTATAAGTCAGGCCTCTAACAAAATTCAAAATTTAAAAAACTTACAACTTTTCGATCATTATCCAATCATGTCCAAGGGCACGGGACCTTTGTCGAAATTGTATAATGTTATCATTCTCAGCGTAGACAAGTTTGTGCCCAAAAGTGCTCAGCCGCTGTGGCAGTCACCAGCAGGTAAGTCGAATATGTGCTGTATGTAAATGATCCATAAGTGATCGAAAACTCTTTCGTTAGGACCACGCACAGTCTTCTTTTGGGCCCCGCTCTTTAAGTGGGTAAGTAACAAACTATAATACGGGTTGAAAACCGTATAAATGCTGTACATTTAGGGCCTAGTAGCGGCTGGTTTAGGCGACACATTGAGTCGCCCTGCTCAGAATATTTCGCTGAATCAATGCGGCTCCCTGGCGGTAACTGGCTTGATCTGGTCCCGCTACTCGGTGGTTATTATACCCAAGAACTACAGCCTGCTTGCTGTCAATATTGCTGTTTTTTTCATCCAATCGTTTTTGGTGGTAAAACATCTGAGATGGCGCAACGAGAAGACCAAGAATATGGTTTACAAGCATCCGTACTATCCCATCTGGTCGGGTGATGATTGGTGATGATCTGTAAAGCCACAAAACTCATTTGATGATAAATAAAAAACAAAAACACTTTTGGTTGCCGCTCTGGAGCTTTGCCGGTTTTATTCCTTTTTTTTCTTACGCATTTCGTGAAATCTTCATTATATTTTTATATGTTGCATGAAACTCTAAGATAAATATAAACTAATTTTTTCACGCCCCCCGTGCTGATGGTGTTTCGGGGGCGTAGGCTTGGGCATGTGACTTACGACTAAAGAACTACAATATTTTATGTAACTAAGTATTTCGTTTAAATGTTGGATAGTGCAATCAGCTTGAGTCCTCTGGCTGGTCCTGCTGCCGTGACTCGTGCCGGTGGGGGGCCTGCAGGGCGGCCGGGATAGTGCGCACAAGCTCTGTTGCGATTGGTCGTTCTGTCGCCAGTCGTCCTGCAGCCAATGCGCTGCCTGCAAAGGACTCATCGTTCGTGTTGGGGGATGGTTGGGTGGGGAGTCCTCGGGTCGGGGCTCGCCACAGGCACAAGTTGAATCGCAACGGGCCTGCAATGCAGTTGGCAAGCCTCGTGTTCCTCGGCACACTCACACACACACTTAAGAGGTCGTGGAGGCAAGGACTCGGTGCCCGGCCAACAGGCGTATGGTTGATATATTACTTAAACGTCTTTCCATGCGCATGTGAGCGAGGCAGGTCAGAGAATTACTTGGCAAACTTGCCACCAATCCCCGTGCAGCGTGTGAGTGAGTGTGCAACTTCCTGGACAGCTTGAAATGTTGCCAAATGCATTTGCGCGCCGATTGTGCTGGCTCTGTGCTTACCCCGCCCGCAGTTCCCCTTTTGCATCAGGCTTCAATTCCGCACTGAACTGCCATTGGTTGGTCAGGCCTGTGATAGTTTCAGTTTGGCTCTCCGCCTGGATAAACTCCCCAATTGGCCAACGAGGTTTCCTTTGGGCCTAGTCGGCTGCAACGACAAAAGATGAAGAGAAATGGAACACATTAGCTTGGGGCCAGGCACCAGATACGTCAGCAATTTAGGACACCCATTAGGAGGAGTACAGTGTACAAATAATACAACTATGAAACCCTGTGGAAAGTATCAGTAAATCAGTGTCCACCTCCTTCTCCAGAGTCCACCTATTAAATTCAGTTAAATACATATAAAATTTCGAAACTCTTATCTCTGATTTCAGTGTCAGCTAGCATCTGGTTCCCTTTTCCCGTATCCCTCCATCATCTATTCTTATCTCACGTTTTTATAGACCTAGGCCACTGTGCCACCGTGGTGTTGTGGAGGTGGAATGGGTAATGGGCCTCTGCCAAGATGGTAGCTTGCCAAAATCTTGACTAGAATTTTTCTCACGCTCGCTTCCAAAAAAACCAACAAAAAAAGACATGAAATGAAATGAAAGAAAGAAAGCATCTGAGAGATGGCGGGATGGCAATGAACTTTATTGCGTAATGCAGAATCTTGGCAAGCGGCTCGCTCGAAGGGGGATTCCCCCATACCAGTCAGAGTATTTTCCGAATAACGATGCTACAATGTAATTAAAGCGCCACCTGCCGATGGGGCCCTGCCAAACGCCTGATGCGTAAACAAAACGAAAGCTGACATAATTTATGATCATGGAGTTTTGCCAATAAGTTTTCGAGATGCCGGCCCCAGACACACTGTCTGCTTCGATCAGCATCAGCATCGGAATCGGAATCAGCCTCAGAGTCTCATCCTCATCCTCATCCTCATCCTCACCCTCATCATCATCATCCTCTTCATCACTGAATGACTTCGGGAGAGTTCTCGCATTGCCTAAGGTCAGGTCGATGGTCGCTGGTCTTGACGTCACAGAATTGTGTTATTGAACAGCTGCCAATTGCGGCCCACCACAAATGTTACTCAGTCCAGAAAATGCCGAGTTTTACTCCCCTCTCTCTTTCATTACCGATGCACGTGTTAATTGAATTATGGCCATCGGAACTGCTCCAGTGAGATGGTACCATTGGGGAGGCTAGGCCAACACGTGCTCTTAATTGCCTTTGAGGCAGCTGCTCCAACTTGGTTAAGTCAATTTATGAGCCTAATCATTGCCAAATTATGACAAATTATCCCTGCATTTATTTTTGTTTATGGTGATTTCATATTCATTATTCACTCTAGAACATGGTCGACAATTCTTTAGCTTTGAAGTGTGTGAAAATGTAAATTATGTAAGTGAAAGGCTCTTTTGGGTATGTGCTTTTGTGGTTTATCTAACGTAGACATCATCGTTGGATCAATTTTAAAATTAAAGTCAATAAATAAGGTTTTTATTTCCTACCAAAATTCCATCAGAATATCCCATCTTTGAGGCCTTCTCTGTATCATACATATATTCCAATGATCTCACCCTAGATGATCTCATTTACTTTACTATAGATAATACAATATCTTAAACCAATTGGTACCAAACGAGTGACCAAAGGAATGTGTTCATTAAATATTAAGAAAAATGATATATTAATTTTTTTATTGTGTTAAATTCGTTGCTTTTTTTCTTAAAAAAATCATCTTTTATACAGCATTCAGACGGAACGAATTAATAACTTAGATTTCTATATAGATCGTAGCCACTACGATGGATCGTCTCACGGACAGCGCAAAAAGTACGAAAGTCTTTGGCGTTTTAAACAAATTTCGCTGTCCAAATCGTTTTTCCTATTTCATTTTCCTTCTTTTTTTTTTGGGCTTTTGTTGTTTCTGATCTTTTCACTTTGCTGTTGTTGTTTTTCAATGTTTTTCCGAGGGAAAATTGCTTTTATTTATTTGTTCTAGAAGCTAAAAGTCGGCATTTTGGTTGCTTGTATTTTTCTACAATTTTTTTTGTCTGGCTGAATTTTCTTGATTTTGCCTCGCTCTTGCCGTGTAGAATTTGTACATTTACCTTGCTATTTTCGGACACACTTGACGGGCGGCCCGAAGAAGATCGAAGACGAAGGCGAAAGGCGCAAAAAGCGATAAAACCGTCAAGAGCCGAAAAGAAAAGTCCGAGAAAATTGCGCAGAACTGTCGCCTGCCCTTATGTATCCCTCCGGGTGGTGCGGTAATGGGGCTGCGGCAAGGGGAAACTGTGTTATATACCATATATAAATAGGTATGTAGACTGGCTCTCGTATGTGTTCTTGGATCTTTGAGTTGCGATGACGCGCAATTGACGCGGGCAAAGACGCGTTGAAAGCGTCGCCGCTGCGTCTATTTTTGTGGACACAACTAATACTACATCCACTCGTAGAGCGAACGCTGCAAAAGATACATTTACAGATACAAATGCATCTGGTAGTATATTTCGTTTTTCGTTTTAATCTATTTCAGTTGCTTCATCGAAAATGTATTTCGTGTGGCACTGTGGTCTGTTCGCTCGGTCTGATTTTTTTTGTTGCCTCTTCCCTCCATCTGTCTGAATCTGTCGTTTTTGTGTCTATAGTCTATAGGGCGATGCGGCACAAATTGTAATTAGTGTTCGTTTTTCTTAGCTTTAATTCGAATTTTTTTCGTTAATTTGCACGTTTTCTGTGCATGTGTTTGTGCTCATCGTAAACAAATGAACCTTGAGATCCGCAGTAAGACTGCAGTTTATTTATCTGATAGTGTTGCAAGCAACAGATTCGGGGCTCTAATTGGGTTATACTAGGGTACATAATGAAGGTTGCTGATTATATCATAGATCATCAACACAATTTATGCTAATTTAAGCTGACATTTTATTGAAATAAGTACTTGGATCTTCATGTGGTGCATGTCTTTACGAAAAGCTTTACGATAATCATAGTTAGGGATCTATAAATTTTGCTACGAGACGGGTAGCACTGTCAGTGGACGTGTTTCTAAACCAATTTTTATTCAAACAAAAGTCATATTTATTTCCCCTTTTGTAAACATCGAACCAATAATATTTTTCAGTGAATGAAAATTCTACAACTGGAGAGAGAGAAACAAGCAAAATGGTAATGATTATTTTGCGTACATTTTAGAACAACAGCAAACGTTTTTCAGCGTGGATTTATGTGTACAAAAAGTGCTCAAGTTGTTTTGTTTTATTGACTACAGCTGGAGAGCTCAAATGGCAGTGGGATGACTCAGACTTCACTAACAGAACTTTCACAGCTGTCAGCGATGTGTTCGTCTTGAAATCTGATGAAAACTGAAAGTCAATCAAAAGAAAACAGAAAATGAAGAGCAATAGAAAGATATAATGAAAATTCGGATTCGGAAACGGAATCGGAATCGGGAAATTGGCAAACAAATCTTTGAATATTAACTGTCTGCCAAAACCACCAAATAGAAGAGGGAGAGAGAGAGAGGGACAGACTCAAAAAACAAAAAATTCTTTGAATATTGGCCAATAAATTTTACAAGACGTTGACATTTGGCCAACCGGCAGGCTGAAACGGCCTTGCCAAAGGCCAATCAAACGTCATTATCTGGTTGCATGCACATAAATTTGATAAACATACAATAATCATAATGATAATTGGACACCTGTTGGCAAGTGCCAGCAAATTTCTGGCCAAGAATTTTGTTGTTTGGCCAATTCAACCACAATCGAGCAGCAACGATGACGTTTTCCGAGCGAGAGAAATACTGGGCAGCTCGTCAAAAATGTGCGTCAGCAATTAAAATCATAATGAGATTGCCAAGTTAGAGGCGCCACCGGCTCGATCCGTTGCCAGACACGCGACCCCTGGCCACGCTACTGCCACAGCCCGGCATCCCCCACACAGACGCACACACACACATTCCGCAGGATGCGTTGCCAAAGCTGCTAAAAATCTTGGCAGCAGAATATGCCGACTGCTGGCCACGTTTGTTGATGTTTATGTTGCTTGGGATTTTTGGCTTCCAGAGGCGAAGAGGGCCGGTACGGCCGGGACGTGGGCCGGGCCCAGTGATGGTGCCAAACAGGAAAGGAATAAGAATAGAAAGCAAAAGAGGACGTAGATCCAAAGCTGCCACAGCGAAGTTGGGATACGCTATAATTTGAGGAACTTTGCTAGAAATTCTGTGGATGCTTGTGACGACTTGGAAACGATCTTCTGAGAATTTGTTTAGAGCACTTTTTAGGCGACCAAAAAACGAGGGAAATCGAGAGGTAGCTACGGATATTCATGCAGACATTTGAATCTGCTTTGCAAACATCTCTTCAAAGTCGGAATACCCCCTGGCAGAGTACAACCAGTAAACCCTTTCAGAAAGAATAAAAATAACCCCCACCTCGGAACATGTCTTGGAAGATGGAACATCTCTTAAGTGTTGACTGGTGGCTGCTGACTGCAGGCTTTTTCTCAGACTGGTAGGCGCTGCCAACTGCAAACTGCGACAATGCGGCGTATACGTAATGAAGGAAGAGAAAACTGCATCCCCAACCTCACACCCCAGAGCACATAACGTATACGCAGTGCTGGACCAAGTTGCGGACCAAAATGCATAACAAATAAATAACAAAGGCCTGGACCATCATTATAAAAAAAGAATCAAAAGGGAAAAGAAATGAAAAACTTGGAAAAAAAAATATGGAAAGAAGAATGTCCGCTCAAAGTATGGCCGAGCGGGCGCACTAATAAGTTTTAAGAAAAATGAGAATGAAAAATCGTTTGTGCATTTTTATAAGTGCAAAAATATGCAAATAGAGTAAATCATTACTGGCTGGATACGGAATACTGGACCAAAGGGCAGACAAAGTTCTGGGCGGCTCTGATGACTGCAGGAGGACCACGCGGAGCACCACTGAAATCATAATTTGGCGATTTATCTGTTTGTTTGTTTTATTATTGCCGCCTGTCTAGGCCATTGAGAATTATGGTTTTCGACTGTCGGCAAAACTGAATCAGACACAAAGTGGAAAGGAAGGAAGTGGGCAGAGCCTAAAGGATGTACAACTTAAATTCTTGGCTGGGAATTTGTATTTAATGTTCTTTGACAAACAATTTCTCACTGGCAATTCAATTAGTTTTAATTGCTCGACTTGGCGTTTAAAAATGTCCTTCGCGGGCCATCAATAAAATCAATGCAGGACATAAATCTTCAAGCCTTTCATTGCACAGCGAAATGCAAAATGGGAATCGGAATTTGAATCCCAATCTCTGGCGGAAGCACTGATAAAGGGACAGAGCAGCGAGCCGGGGAGAGAGCCTTTTGTTGGCCGGACATATGCAGCCAGTCAAGGAGAAAAGACACAATGCCTTGGACTTGACTGAGTTTGGTTTAGTTGCCAATTTCCGGGCAAACTGACAAAAAAAAAGAAAGAGTGAGAGAAAAGGGATACCCCGAAAAAAAGAGAATTATTTGCCAGGATGTCCGAAACATTGTTGGTGTCAACAAATTCCTTTTCAACGGACTGCACAAAAAAAAATGTTCGACCATTGCCAGCAGAAAGGCAGCAGGAAAAAACTGAAACCAAGTGAAGACAAAATTAATGTGGAAACATTAAGGAATGCCCGGAGAGTTCTGCCCTAAGTCCTTGGCAATTAAATTTCGTGTTAATTTTTTGGCTCTGCCTCGGGAAAGATGGAGAGAGAGTACTTCCCCTCTTTCCGGCCAATTAACTATGGGAGAGGTTGAAAGATTTTTAATTGTTCTAATGGCTCGTAAATCTCTTTTTGTACAACTTTCTGATTGTTGGGACTTGTTGTGTTCCTCCGCACTGCAGACAGTCATAAATTTTGAGAATTTAAAATTTCGAATTCAACATTCAAAAACTATGAAATTTAATGGCTCCAATTGGGAACTACAAAGGCAGGCAGACACTCGGATATTTAACCAAAATTAATTGTCCAAAGTACAATGTACTCTGGCGTGTTCTGGCGTTCATTTTTTTTTTGCTTGCACGTTCATAAAAAAAAGTAATCTATCTATGAGATTAATTTCTGATATATGATTTTCGTTTTATCTTGCGGCAAATGTTTGGCGGGGGAATGTGGTCATGGCTCTTGGTGTGGAGCTCAGTCTGAGACCCTTTCCCGCACTTGTAACTCATCCTTTTCCTCTGTTCATTGAACCATAAAGGCAAGCAGTGATAGAGATCGAAGGAGGCTGCTGGTATACCAGTATGAATCCCTTGTTGTGGGAGCGAGGACTTTAACATTTTTGGGGCCAGGCCTATAAATTCGTTTGGGAGTCCGACTAGATGTTGGATGACTCTTCTCCGGACACGCCCCCCTATGGCGCATTTAACATTTTCGTTGTCATTTGTGCACTGCACTCGGCCTTATTTATGTGGCGCCAGGATGTGGCTCTGTGAGCTCTTCCTATGCGGGATTTTTGGGTCTTGAGGATGAGAGGATGAGATTTCACTCTTTTGGCGTACGATTATCACCATGTGGCAACAGCTGGTCTTGGCGTGTGAGAAACGGGGTGTTGAATGCTGTGTATGTGTTTCGGTTGAAAGGTTATCATAAGCTTTGGGTGGCAGGCTTGGCCTTAGTAAAGCATAGATTAAATGGCAGTAAATGTTTTGGGACGAAATTTAAATATCTACATATTGGCAATAAAAGCAATAATTGTTTTGGGAATACATTTAAATATCTACATATTGTGATGTAATAAATGAATGAATTCATAACTTATAACTTTTTTATGCATTTATTGGCTGTTAAGAATTTGGAGTTTCTTGCATGCAAAAATCGGAAAAAAATGCATTCGATCTCTAAAGATGAATCTCGCATTTACTTTCTTTCATACTTGGTAAGAATTTAATTTTGGATTCCTCTTCTCCAAATCTGTTATTGATTTATTTCAATAAAATACAATTAACTAGATAAATCCATTTGATATTCTGTATATCTTTTCTATTCATTGGGCTTGTTTTAGAAATATACCTTAAGGTTTGAACTCTGACTTAAGTCATCTTAAGTCTATCTGCCTCTAATATATGTTCCTGATTCATTTATAGTTTGAGTTTCAATTCTGTGAATTTCTCTTATGTTTATCCCACTCCCATGAGCACCTAAAGCTGTTGTCAGAATCCCGTTTAACTTACCATTATTCTGGCACTCTTCCTAACTCAGATGTTCTCTTCTCATCCACTTCTCTCCACTATGTTCAGCTCCACTCGTTCCAACGGTCCAGCTGTGGCATGGCGTGTCATATAATCTTATGCTCGACGAGACCAGAGAAGTTCCCCGTGCTGATTGAATTTAGGTTCGATCTCAATCGAACAAATAATTGTCTACAAGTGCTGGTCATTACCACGTATTCGATGTAACCAGATTTGTATTATACATTTCACTAAGAGTTTAGGAGTATTCTTTGTTCTATTGTTGTATTTATAGAAGTTGATTAAGTGTCAATAACGTTGTAGTTATAGTTATTGCGGGGATTAAGTATTCAATATAAGTTATTGCTTTCGGTTGAGTATTTTATGTGTGATTAAATTAAATTTGATTATTGTTCATATATAGAGTAGAGAGTTTTAAGCACTACGTTCACTATTTTGAAATGTTTATAACTTTATTTGTTATTTTTGTTTGCTTTGAAGTGCCTCTCTGTGGATGATGTTGATCCTTTGAGGCTTCGCTGGCATTTGCCTGGCTCCGTTGACGTGCTGATGGTACAGGACGATTCATTACATTAAGTCTGGTCCGTTGAAACAATCAACATTGCCAAAGGTTGGTTGTTGTTCCTGTCCAGTTGCACTTTTTTGTTGGTTGTTGGTTGGGTCCGAGCCAGGCCTCCTTCTCTGGCACTCTTTTTGGCACCGCATGTTGGTCAGTCCACACACACTTCAACACACACACACACACACACACACTTTTGGACACACTTTTGCACCACAGCAGCAACTGGTTGTTGGTGTTGCGGAATGATGCTCCTCCTTCTTCTTCTTTTAATTGATGTTATTTCTGTATGATTGCTGTATGGTCGAGACGGACATGGAAGAGCATCCAGATGGTGGGGTCCTCTGTGTGGTCCATCCGTGTGTCCAATCGCGTGCGGTGTGGGTCTGCGTGTCTGCGGAGCTGTCAATTGGCCATCAACTGCTGTTTGGCCCTGCTCGATCTTGGCCCTGATGTTTGAGTTGGCTAATCAAATGGCGAGTGCGGCCAAAAAATTACGCTGCTGCTGCTGCTGCTACTGCCACTGCCACTGCCACTGGCACTGCTTACACTCCACATCCTGGCTGCGTGGCAACGTCTTCTTTGGGCCACCTTCAGGCTCAGTGCCATGGCCAGGGGGTAAGGGCCAGTTGTTGTTGGCCACTTTTCTTGGCTGGCTACGCGTCGCTCAAACTCAAACTCAAACTCAATTGGCAGTCCACAATCCGCAGTCAGAACCGGTGGCCAAGGGTCCGTCCCGGTCCCGGTTCCCGGGGCCGTGTAGCCCCGGTCCGGTCCGGTGATGGCTGCCAGCCTTTTGTTGGCTCGCAACACCAGACGCTACCAGTTTCTTGGCCAACTGACTGACGACTGCTCGCACGGGCTGCCAAAAAGCGCACCAGAGGCCCTCGAACGCTGCTTCTCTCTGTCTCTGTCTCTATCTCTGTCGTCGTTGTCGTCGTCGTCGTCGTCGCAGTCGTCTCGCTGCTTTTTGTGTCGTCATCGTCAGAGCATTTGGGTCGGTCCCATCGCCCACCGCCCCACCCCACGCTCATTCACACTCCACTCTCTCTGTCTCTATCTCTCTCTGGTGCTCTCCCATGTGCGTCGCTTGCAATTCCAACTGGCTGCGCTCCAAGCGAACGACAATCGCACAAACGGTACAAATGATCCCCCACACCCCTGACACTCTACACTGACTTTGCCGCTCGTCTGGGCGTTCGACTCTTCGGCAAATTTTCGTCGTCAGCGTCACAGCAGAAGCAAAAGCAGCCGCAGCAGCAGCAGCAGAAAAGCTTTCTCTGTGTTTTTGTTACTGCATTTCTCTCTCTCTCTCTCTCTCTCTATCTTTTGCTCTTTCTCTTCTAATGTGTTCTCAAGTTTTAAAATTTTTTGGAATATTCACGTGCCCGCATGCGAGTCCAGAGTTTTCGGTTTGGCCCGCGAAAAAAATGAACAGTGCTTGAAGATTTATGAGAGCACGTGGTTTTGGGGAACATGCAGGGAACTCGACTGTGGGTGCTCCATCTTACATAGAGGCATAGGCTAGAATTTGTGCTGAGGATTTATTTTAAGTCAGTGATTAGGAGATCTGTGCAGCTGTGGGAATATACATAATTGTTGCTGAAAACCCTTTGACCTAATCAAAAGATTTCATAATTTGAAATGAAGAACATAGAGAATAACAACCGCCATGTATTTATGTATGTACATTAATATATTTTGCAGATACTTACATATATATGAATGAATAAAACGATATTATAATTATAATAGAACAATTGAGCCAACAAATGAGCCTGCTTGACTACAGATATCTGCAGTTTACAGAATGCCCAGAAGTGTTACCTAAAAACAAGAGCTTTAGATTGTAATTCGGCAGACTAGATTTTGATTCAATAAACAATATTAATACCATTCTATATGCACTGCCTTTGGATTCACAGAGTTCAAGTTCAATGCTTTCAGTAGATGTTAATTTGCGAACTCATTTCTAAAGCGAACTTATTTCTGACTTTGGTAATCTACAATCTCTAAGCAACAATGACTAACCTCACTAGTTTTATATTTGTTGTATATTTTAATACTATTTTTCCTGCTCTAATGAAATGTTCTGTGTATGAAACCGATTCCCTCAAGGTATACCCGATGACAATCTGTGCAACAATCAATTTCCCAACTCCAATTACGAGTATGAATGCATATGCAATAGGAAAAAGGAGCAAGCAGATCTGAAAGAAGATATATAAATAGATGGGTTTGCCTTTCGACAAAAACATAAACGCAGTCATAAAATTAGAATTTAAATGAGGCAGTAAAAAGTGCAAAAGCTCCAAAAGCAGAAGGGATAACCTGAAAGTCTTTCTCCAGCAGCTCAAGGGAGAGCTTCTTGAAGAGCTGCTCGAGTTAAATGAATGCAAATGGTCAACAGGTTTTAGCACATGCAAGGACAGCTTCGGAGAGCATATCGATGCCAATCAGAATAAGTGGAACCCTCCAGAACACACACGCACACACCATGCATGGTGTCCCTGCTCGGCTCTACTCATCCTGAGTGGATACTTTGTCTGAGTTATGAAACGAGTGGCGCCAGTGTAAAAATTGTATGCAAGTGCAAAAATGTCCGATGTAAAAATGTAACCAGTGCTAATAAATTCCTAATAAATGCATGTTAAATAAAGGCCACAATGTTGTACATGCACTTGAAGAAGGGAAAACTTATTTAAGAAAATTAAAGACTGTCTGAAGTGGGCACTCAAGCCACGATGTTCGAGCCACAGTCAAAGATGGTTAGGCTTATCAGCTTTTATTTATAATAATACAAAAAATCCTGTGTGCAATTCAACACAAACTTTCTCTCAGTGTAGCGTAGGCAACCCTGTAGGAGGATACCCGACCGGCGTTAATTGAGCACCGATTACGCTGCTATTAATGGAGGGCTACAGTTCGAAGGTCGGACGAGAGTTAGTTAACCGCCGAGCGAGCGGGAGAGAAGAGCAACAAAAACTGTGACAACCATGCGAGCCACACGTTGACCACAGCAGCACGTGCTGCCAGCGGCAAAAACAAGCTAGCTCTCTGCAAAGCTCTCGCCACTGTAGGGGGTGGAACTGCTGTTGCTGTCGCCCTGTTTCCGCTACCCAACTAAACGTTTATTTATTGCCCAAACAGCGCCAAAGGACAACAAGGCCCAGCCTCCAACGAGCCAGCGTCCTCGTTCCAGCGGAATTCCAGCACCACTTCAGCTAGACAAAGGCCAGGCCAAAGATAAACATACGAGTACGAGTGCAGGACCACTCGGATAGGATAGGATACCCCCCATGTTGCCAACAGTTCTTCAACAGCCTGAGGAGAGGCAACAAAAGGCGTGGAGGACGCCACACATCTTGATTTTTGCCAAACAAAACATTTTTGTCGAGCACTCCGCATGGCTATAACTGTATTTGGTTATGTTAGTCACGTGGCCTTTACTTGGTTTTTGCCAAATTGCTGGACAGAACGGTCTGCACTGGACTGGCAGGGGAAAGGGTTGACTTGCCTTGGCAGGCAAACCGCAGTTTTTATTTTTATAGTGCCAAACCGAATGGCTCCAAGTGTGTGCTGCTCAAGGGAAAGTAACTAAAAAGTAACCAATTTGAGGATAACATTTAAGCGTTTATAAAATCATATATTTACCAGTATTGCAACTGCATTCCTAAAGGTTCTTCCATTCATTCCATTTATTCTCAGCTATTTGGCCACATTTAATCCTGGCAAGCTTCACTCTTAGCCCTAATATGTTTGCCTGTCAGCCTTATCTTTCACTACTTTTTTTGTCAACCCGAAAACCCCTTGGCTTTTTTCTTTGTGTTTTAATGCCGAGAAGGAATTTCTAATCGTTTTCCTGGAAACTACCTTCCACACATTTCTCCTCGTTCTTTTTTGTGTGCGAAGGCGTCGAGTTGATAATTTCCTAAGCCCGCACAGTGCAGACACACACAATGAAGTGGGAGAGAGTCACCCACATTATCGAAAAGTTTTCAGGTCATTAAGTTTTGTCGAAGAACAGAGAGAACAGAGCCATTCTGTGGAGGTGTAAACTAACCGAGCCCCCAACCAGACTTCTGGCAGCGGAGGCCAATAGTAAAGCAATTGAAAAAACTAAAGTGGCAATTAAAGTATGTTTTAGAAATACTTTAGAGGATTTGTGCGAGCAATTTAATGCACATATGCCGAGATTTATGTGTTTTGTTCGCCACGCTTGGAGAGAAGTGCAAAACAAAGACAAATTTCGCCTTAGACAATATTTTTTCTTTTTGGGGGAAATAACCATTTATGGTATGGGCAATGCTGTCTCTTCGAGCTGGAGCCCTGGTCCGTGTCCTCCCCTCTTCAATCTTTATGTGTGCGAGTTTGCTGGCGTACATTTAAATGTACGAAATTGTTTTTGCTGCTCGCTGGCATCCTCTGACAGGATGCGAAAACGTTTGAATATTCCTTCGTCCCGAACATTGTAGTATTTTATCCTTTTTTTGCTGTAGTTTTATATTTATTTGGTCTTGTCGCTGGCTGTCAGGGACAGAGGGCCAGGGGCTGGCGATTTTTTGCCTGGCCGCGTATTTGGCATCGCGATAGCGCCAGGAAAATGTCTGCCTCGAAGAACTAAATGCAGTTCAAATATCGGCCAGTGCGTCAGGGGGGAATGTCTATAAGAACCTCGAACCTCGACTTAGGCAGACACTATCCGCATATTAATTTCATTTACTTCACTTTGTGCTTTGTTGACTGTCGGTCAGTCGTCTTGTCTGCATTCAAAATGCGTTTTCCACATTGCAGATAAAACAATAGCCAGAGAAAAGCAGCGAAAACATTTTTCAATTTGCATTCAACGGTAGCTGCAATTGAACTGCGCCTGCTTTTGGGTTTTCTTTGATTTTCTGGTTTTGCATAGGGATGGGAATAGATATAGATGGATGGATAGTTATTCTATGAAACCAGGGCACACCGCACATGACGTGAAAGTTTAACTGTTGCCAATGCCTTGACTTGTGCCCCAACTGGCAAACAGAAATTACAACATTTGATTGATGCAAATCCTGTTCCAATGACTCAAGAGGTTATTGTAGATTGGAAAAGCTATTGGTTGAGTCTGGAAAGCAGATGATGAGAGCTCTGTGTTACTGTTTAGTTGCCTCAATTTCGGATACCAATTGATTCGAATTTATTAAGATAAAAGACACAGTGCCACACAGTGTCTTCCGTTGCGGCCTTCCTGCTCTTCTCCGGATTCTCCCTTTACCTTCGTAGAGTGAGTAAAATACTAAATTATCCTGCTGCTCAATTGATAACTTAATTCACATTTATTTTACTTCAAGATACACTTTTGCACATTTTTTAATGACAAAAGACGCCGCCAGTCAACATTTGCTGACGACATATTCCCAACAGGTGTAGACGCCGTGCCACATCCAATTGCAAAGCTATTTTGGGCCATGAGTCGTCTATGCAACTCTCTGCCCCCTGTGCTGACTGGGCTATAAATATATACATATGTATGGTACATACGAGTATGTTTGGTGTGCCTGGAGTGCAGCTGGAAAACTGTCTAAATGCAGTGGCAGGGAGATGGCGAACTCTGCAGATGAACTTTAACCCGCAGGAATCGGAAGTACCCCACAAAAGGCATTTGCTCTCGATTGTTATGGCCACCGCAACATTGCGACACAAAACACTTGAACGAACAGAGCATCAGAGAGCATCAGAGAGCATCCTCGCTTCTAGCGAACATTTTTTGTTTGAGTTATTTTACGAGTTTTATTGGCTTTTATTGGCAACGAGATTTGAATTTTTCAAAACGACACTTGCCGTCTGCTGCGGGTCCTGGCCGGGACTGGCTCTGACTCTGGCAGTGCTCTCCTTTCTGGCTTAATCGTTAGTCATTTTTTATGGGCATTATTGTTCCCGCAGGGCGTCTAACAGGTGGCGTCCGGACATGTGTGGCGCCCGCCTCCTGGACATAACTTAGCCGCTGATTGCACTTTTATGGCCAAAAGTTTACTCTGCCAGCCAAAACAAGCAAACAGACAAAAATTCATTGCGATAACAACAAACTGCTAATTAACTTTCGACTAAAAAACCGCTTAAGCCGTTTAGCCATAAATGTCCAACCATCAAAAGAAGAACGGAATCCAAGCATCCAAAAAAGCGTGAAATTCAACCATCAAAAAAGTGGGAATGCCATTCAAAGTGTGCCGCATAATGGCAGACCACAGACAGACAACTTGCTAATTTTCATGCGCCATTTAAGGGGCGAATCCTGGCTTGGAAAGGACCTCCTCCTACTCCGCCTGGCCGTGTCTGTCCGTCTTGCCTGTCACGAATTCACTTGACAACTCTTTTTTCGCTGGGGCATCTTTTTTTCCTGGTTGCGACAAGCCCAGCCTCTTTGGTAGCTACTTAAAATTCAGTGCCTGGCATAAACATCCTTAAGCATCCTGCTAGTCAACAGTCGGCAGTTGGCGTTGCCAGCAAATGCGCTTTAACGATATGTCAGAGATTAGAGAGCGTTACAAATGAATGCTGTGGCAATTAATTGGGGGAATTGCGAGAGGAGTGGCAGCATCTGGGAGTGCGGGATGTAATGTCTACGAGGGAATGTTCTCAGCAAAGAAAGGAGTTTTCTTAGAAGATGTTTGACTCAATCAGATCTATATGCAGATTCTTGTCAAGAATGCAGATAATAGAAGATCACTCTCATATTAGCAAGAATTGTATCTTTAAATTGTATTGCACAGAGCTCTAGCAATTGTAGCGGATCTCTTCATGAGAGCTTGACTTTGCACAAGTCATTTCGTTTTGGCTTCCCCCACACACATCATCCACGACACAAATGCAATAATAACCACAATAAAATGTTGTAAAAATGAGCTTTACATGTGAATGCTCAAATAGTAATCGTAAAACATATAAAAGCCAACAGAATAGCCAACGGCACTCGGAAAACAAAGCAAACAATAATTTCCCTCATATATAAAAAGGCAGCAAGGACTTGGAGCCAAATGCAGGAGCAGCAGAAGGGGGCCGAACACTGTTTTGGGCCAAGAAGTCAAAGCGGATGTACAAATTGCAAAGCATAATTCAAATTGTTTGACTTTTTGACAATGACTGCGCCCACACCCACACCCCAGCCTGCCCTTCAAGGCTCTTATCTTGGCATATGTGCCATGGAGAACTGGTCGAACTGGCGCCATTCGTATGCAATATTTTTGTTATTCTTGGCTATTTATTTAAGCTCTAGACTGCACTCGCAGTGAATTAAGGCCTGACAGGACACAGTCCTTGCGGATCACAGTGCGTATGAGTCACATTAATTAGCTGAACTGCCAGAAAGTGCGCTTAAAAAGCAATTAAATGTGATTAGCATAAGTTCCCTCTCACTCGTACACACACACACACACAAACGCACATCACACACATGTACATTTACAAAAATTGCTGCATACTTTCGGTTGCCGCGATGCTCGAAAAATCGTTGCATACTTTCCGTCGCTGCCATTTAGTTCGAATGAGTTTTTGGCGGTTTTTTTGGGTTTTTCAGCCTCTGGCATGGCCCCATTTGACTTAATTAGTTGGCCGACGCCAACAGTCGACGCCCTCGCCTTACCCCGTGTCCCTCGTCTTTCTCCCGATTTTTTGGGGGCCGAAAAACTATGAATTTATTTGACACTTGAATAAATGCGGTTTTTGCGGCAGCCAAAAACGAGGAAAAATGGCAGAAAATATATTTTTCAGCAGACAAAAGTCTCAACCATCCGATTAACCCACACCCACAAGCAGGGTGTCGACAAACGCTTGCTTGATATATGTATAACCCATGTCGTGGCTCTTGTTCCGCAGTTCGATTCACAGCTTCGCATCGCAATTTCCGTTTCCTGATTTCCTTACCCTCTTAGTCCGTGTCCTGCATCCTAGTCCTAGTCCTAGTCCCTGGCTGGTCTAGAGCCTGGTTTGGGGGCGTGTGTGTGTACTTAGCGTTTTGTGGAATACCATGGGGAGTTCTGGGCTCTTCCCCTAATTTATGAAAGCCGCTGCTAAGTATTCGTCGCTCTGTTGGCAGGCGGTAATTGTGATGTGTGTGTGTGGAGTGCATTTTTAGCTTGGTTTGGAGATGAACAAAGGGTCCAACAGAGAAGTGATGTCATCTAGGGGCGGTGGAGTGGCAGGATTAGAAGGTGAATGAACTTGGTTATACTTAAAGCCTCCTACCCTCAGAACTCATGACCACCTTTCGAAAAAGTCTCCCCAGCTTGAACCCTTGAGATCCCATCTCTGCTCCCTTTCTGAGACCCCTGACCTTGCCCAAAAATGCCAAGCGCAATGCACCTAAGACCCAAACAAACCTCGCTATACCCACAATCCACCAATACTCGTAGCTGCCTATAATCAATCGATTACCAGGCACGAAGAGGCGCCCCAAACGATTAGGAATTCCATAAAAAAAGAGCGTAATAGAAATATTCCTCCGCTCGCACAATTAACAACAAGTCGAACACCTTTAGATTGCTTGGGACCTCAGCTAATGTATGCCATTTAAATTCAGCCCCTGCCTTGGTGTGTCGTCGAAATAGCAGCGCTATCACAGTCCATTGCAGGGAGTCGCACAGCACAGTACTAGATCGAGTGTGCGTGGAGAATAGCATTAGTAAAAATTAAAATGTTTGCCGCCGTATCAACGTTCCTAAATTTTGTGGGCTTCTACGCACTGACTTGTTATCTGTACGAGCAGCTGCGAACGCCCTACAGACTGATAAAAGCTCGATGGTTCACCGATGAGAAGGAGCGGCCTTCGCTCAAAGAAAAGTTTGGAGAATGGGCCGCCATCACGGGCAGCAGCGATGGCATTGGCAAGGAGTACGCCAAGGAGCTGGCACGGCAGGGAATCAATGTGGTTCTGATTGCCAGAAATCAGGAGAAACTTCAGGCAGTTGTGAGTGAAATTGGTGAGTGTTTTTCCTTGATAATTGTCAACGACTCTGGAATGACTCTACCAAAATTGTTGCACACAGAAAGCGAGTCCAAGGTACAGACCAAAATTGTGATAGCAGACTTTACCAAGGGAGCGGAGGTCTATCAGCATATAGAAAAGGAATTGGCGAGTTTGCCCATTGCCATTCTGGGTAAGCAGAGACAGTATCAACATATCAGGACTATGACCATAATCTCTGTCGTCTCCCACAGTCAACAATGTGGGAATTGGTAATCCTGCACCCATCTACAAGTGGACACAGGAGTCCACCCAGAACATCATAGAGACCAACATAATGGCCGTGTCGCAGTTGTCGCGTCACTTCTTTCAGCGCATGAAGGCGGAAAAGATTAAGGGAGCCATCGTGAATGTCAGCTCGGGCACAGAGCACCAGCCGCTACCCTATGGCGCCTACTATGCCGCATCCAAGGCGTACAATCGCAGCTTCACGCTGGCGCTGCAGTGCGAGGCTGCCCCGTACGGCATCCATGTCCAGCTGCTGTCCCCTGACTTTGTGGTCACAAAAATCAACTCGTATTCGCGGGCCATCATGAAGGGCGGCCTCTTCATACCTCCAGCAGATGTCTATGCACGCAGTGCCGTCAACCAGTTGCGGGATGGAGCGGACGAGACTCCTGGTTATCTTTGGCATCATGTGCAGACTGCTGTCATGCTGGCAGTTACCTGGCGAATTCGTCGTTTCTTTGCTCTCAAGATGTTTAGAAGCCTGAAGTAGAAAAACCAAATAGCAACCAACCACACAAGTTGTTCCCAGGCATAATGTATCTTTTCTTGATATTACAAATGAGTATTTGGAAAAATTGAGTTTGAATGTGGCGCGCATTTTGTTGTTCGATAGCTATATCGATTGATCTATCGCATAAGTTCCATCACCAGAAAGTCGGCACGAGCTGCAAAACGAGAATACGCTAGGTGGCGCTTCACACCTACATAAGTGAATACAAATGCGACAGGTGGAGCTGTTGATGGTGTGAAAACTTAGACTTTGTGATTAAAAAATTGTTTAAATCAGCATTGAAAAGTGAGCACGCATTCCCTCAATCAATAAGTATGGAAACCCATAGCCCGACTAGCTATGGCCCGTCGTCGCGTCGCCTGCCGCCCAGCAGCGAATTCATTCTGCTAGAAAGTGCTGTCCAGACCGGCAGGGCAGGGACAGCGACGCGCTAATATTGATTTTGCATTTGGTGTTCAACATTTGTATTCATTGTGTTCCTTGAACGTGAGTTTGAAAAATGCATCTAAGGTTTTAAAAACAAGTATCTTCTGGTACATATATTTCATTAAACATTTTGGAGAAATGCCTCTCACAGCTTGAAAGGAAACAACAAGTGAGAGTGCTAAATACATAAGACTGAGTCGATACAGATTGTGAATAATAAAATCATGTCAAAAATTAACGACAAATTAAATAAGTCAACAAATAATGACGTTACTTTGTCTGTAACTTTTATTTCTCCTGTTAAAAACCGGCAAAGCAACTGAATACATGGCAAATAAACATTTCTTGTCAAATGATCACTAAAATCTCGAAATCTCGAGATACAATCCCAAAATGTACTTAATTGCAAAACACATTAACCCAACATTTGCACAAATTACAACCAATATTTGCCTTCCCAATGTGTTTTTTTTGCTAGCCGGAAAGTGTAAACGGTCAAGTAAAAGTTAATTTAATATTCATCAAAGCCATTGAAGCCTTCCGTTGTGTCGTCAACTGAAAATGCACTTTGAAATATTAGTGTGTACTTTGTTGTTGTTTGTGGGAAATGTGTCTTTGGTTCCGTGGTTGATAAGCTACAAATAAATACTGCAGTGGCATTGAAATGATAAACGATAGTACAAAGGAGAAAGGTTAAATGAATGAGAGAATGACCAGCAGAATGCACGAAAAGATTATGTGAAACAAGTAAATGAACATAAATAAATGTGAGCTATGTAAACAATTGATACAGAATGTTCCATAATCCATTCCCTAAAACATGACCCACAAAAATCAGGAAACGTTCAAGGGCACAGCAAGATTTTCAGACATAGACTTCCCCAAAACCTATAATTATTCCAGATCCCTTTACGCAGATTGACACATTTGACACGCACAAAAAAAAAGCTAATTAAATAGAGTACTCGAGTACGAGTACGAGTATAGGAATATGTAGAAAAAAAAAGAGCCGCCTCAGGTGGAGACGGGTCATTGCATGTCAGCGGACAATTTCTGGCATCTGTCGCTTAATTGTTTTCAATTAGTTCTACGCCACAAGTAAGCTCATTATGCACTTAGCAAATGAACCGAAAATTGCTTCAATTTTCCATGGTGGAAAAGTCTCATGTTGGAGAGCGAGTGACAGATGTCTTTGGGTCAGCTGTCCCTCATGGTAATTAAATTTGAAGACGCGGGGATTTTCGTAATCTTTACACCAACCTCTAAGCACTCGACAGCAAAACAGTAAAAGCCACAAAAAAGTTTATGATATAATGAACCGACGAAAACTGTGTAAAACCATGCAAAAGAGGCAGAAACTGCAGTCGTCTGGTGGCTCTTTTACTGCGCTGCTGCTGCCGCTGTGGTAAGTCGCTTTTTTTTTTACAATTGTTACTGGTTGCCCGAGGCCCGAAAGCCGAAAAATTAAAGCTCCAATCGGTGTCCGACGAACGAAGCCGCGTTGGATCCATTCAGTGCGTGATCCGCGCTCAAAGTTACAACTTGTGCCACGGCAAAGAGGCAATGTCCAGAGTGCGCGAATGAGACGCCGATTTTGTATTTATACAGATAAGAGCAATATAATCCAAAGAGTGCCAAGTGATAGGCATACGTTCCACAAGCCACTGCAATCCAATCCACACTTTCTGTTATCACCGACCCGACTTACCCGTTTTACTATAAAAGGAGAACTCTCTTAACCATGCAGCCAGTACTGGAATCAACAATATACAAACTGCTAAGAATGGCATCGATTTTGGAACTTATCACCGGCTTCATCTACACTGTTGGGATTCTAACGATTGTCGCCTTCCTCTACGAGAACTTCAGATCATTGGTGGGGATCATCAAGGCCGTGCTGGAACCGTATTTCCAGCCCCAATTACCAAAGACTTTGCTCGAAAAGTATGGCAAATGGGCAGGTGAGTTGTATAATCATCAGTGATGCAAAACTTTCACGCTTCCTGCATAAGTATGCATGTACATATGTAGGCATATATTTGCATCGATATTTGCATATTTGCTTGAACCCACGGCAACAGTTTATTTTGATTTCGTTGCTTGTGCTTGTTGAATTTGTTTGAAATGCAAATTGTTTACCCTAGGACTAGAGTGAGGGCTGAATCTATACATACTCCTATGTACTATGCTTACATTATCTATAAAATTCCTAAATCACACATCATTAGCTCATTCTGTGGCCAATCATACGCTTATGCCTAATACTTGATTATTATGTAAATGGCGTTTGCATTCAATCAATCTCTGTAATAGCTCACAATTCCCACATTTAATAAGAATTTCGTGAGTTTTATTCTTTCAAATCATTAGCCTAATAGAAGAGAGCGCTCTTCCTGTTCGTTTGTAATTTATATGTACGTCTCGTCTCTCTCGTCAGTATAAGATAGTGAAATTTTCACACATCGTTATCCCCATTAGATTGATCGATTAACTTGCTTTTGGTGACTGACTCTAAAGCTTTTATATTTGCATTAAATAAACAAATATTATCCTCTACGTTATTTTCTTTTAATGTCGTATAAATAGGCGTTAGTTTTAATTTCTTTCACTTTCGTTTTCATTTAGCTTCACATCTCCCTTGATATTAAGTTACTCTCAATTTCGTGGCTCTAAAGTTTCATATATTTTTATAGATTCTTCCTGATGAATAGACTTTTCCGTAGCATCAAGTTTCCCATTTTGTCAAACACTTCTTTTACTTTAGTTGGCTAATAGTATAATCAAATTGCAAAAGCTTTGTTGATATTTCAGTTTATAGAGCAGCAAAAGTCATTCAACTCGAAACTCAAAGCCGGTTTCGGTTTGCGATTTTTTCCTCCACATTTATATGTTCATTTCTTTATTGTTAAGTTTGTTGTTATTGTACGATTTCGCTTTCAGTCTTGTGCTTCTTCATGAACGAATGTTAACTTGACTGTCGCTTTCCCGCGCTTATTGCTTTAAATTAAAAATTAACCTTCAATGGTCACCCAGTGGGTGATCGTGATCGTCTTGTGCGAATTCTGCATATTTAGCCTAATTGAATTATGAATATTTTCATGCCTCGAAAGGCTGAGTATTCACGAATCAAGCTGCAAGCCAAACTTGCCCCATTCACGATTATCTTTCAACACGCAAGCGCAACAATCGATGGCATGTTGCTGGTCATGTTTCCGTTGCACAAATATTTGGTAACCCAAGCCGGCCTGAAGCCGGCACTACCGAACAGGTTTCGCTTCTGCCAGTACTTCTATTGTGACCATTCATAATGTTTGCATTGGTTTCGACAACCACCACCGGCAAGCATTGGTCTCGGTGTAAACTGGCAACTGGTGAAGCAAAGTCATTAAAAGACAGCAAACCAAAATAAAACGAGCCAATTAGCAGACACATGCTAATTTTTTGGAGATTTTGTACAGAGATTTTGTCAAAATTGCCAAATTATTGATCTTTAATTAAAATTCTTCCGTTTCCAGCGTTTGAGTCTCTTAGAGGCAGTTGCAGTTGTGCTTAAAGTCAAAAGTCATGCTTAGTGACCTTTCAGCGAGATCGTTCTTTGTTTTCCTTTGCTTATAACCAACCATTTCCCACGGAAAACTACTCAAACAAACATTATACACAACCTTCGCTCATCCTTGCCTTTCACTTCACAGTCGTTACGGGTGCCACAGATGGCATTGGCAAGGAATATGCCAGAGAGTTGGCTCGTCAGGGCCTCAATCTGGTGCTTGTCTCTCGCACCAAGGAGAAGCTGATTGCAGTCACCAATGAGATCGGTAAGCTCAAACCAAATCAAGCTCTATGCTTGCAGCCTAAATAATTTACATACTTTTTTATTACAGAGAGCCAATACAAAATAAAGACCAAATGGATAGTGGCGGACTTTGTCAAGGGTCGCGAGATATACGAGCACATAGAGAAGGAGCTGGCCGGCATCGAAGTGGGAATATTGGGTGAGTACGGGGTACATAGGCAGTGGCACTGTCGCACTGGGTCAGACAAGTGCTTCATCATTGTCCACAGTAGCAAATGGCAATCAACAGAGTGGCTTTTTATTTGTGTGTGTTCGGGTTTGTTTTGTTGCCCCCCCTCGGGTTTTTTATGTTTCTGTCAATGTCATATAATAATAATAATAATTGCTTGCAATTATAATGCCTCTTTTTTTGGTCTATTGGCGAGACGAAGAGTGGAGTTGCTTAGGCGGCGTTCAAGTACATCGGATCGCTGGATGTGGTTGGAATTTTAGTTGCCAAAAATTCATAAACGCTTTGACGCGCTTCAGCAATTTACATTTTCATTGCGTCTGGCGGAAAAGATGCATAGATACACGCACAGATACAGATAGAAACACAACCTTGTTCGTGCTTCAAGGCATTTTCTGATACGACCTGACATTGATCTTGAACATGGAAATTAATTTCCCACTCTGTATCTTGCAGTTAACAATGTGGGCATGATGTACGAGCACCCCGACAACTATGAAGAAGTGAGCGAGGATCTGCTCTGGAACCTGATGACTGTCAACATTGGATCTGTGTTGATGCTCACCCGCAAGCTGCTGCCAAGAATGAAGGCCGCACGCCGCGGTGCCATCGTCAACCTGGGCTCCTCCTCGGAGCTTACCCCACTGCCCTATCTGACTGCCTATGGTGCCAGCAAGGCGTTCATAACCTACTTCACCAGGGCGCTAGAACGTGAGGTAGCCTCCCACAATATTGACGTACAGCTGGTGCTGCCCGGCTTTGTGGTCACCAAGATGAACGCCTACTCCGATCGTGTCATGGACGGCGGTTTGATCTTCCCGAATGCCTCCAGCTATTCCCGATCTGCCGTCTTTACCCTGGGCAAGACGAGCGAGACCAATGGCTTCTGGACACACAGCGTACAGGTAAGCTCTGAAATATTTATGCAGATCTATATATTTATATATTTTCTTCCAGTACTTCTTTATGAAGTTGGCTCCCATTCGCCTTCGCATGGTGTTTTCTCATCTGCTCTCCACTCGCCTGAGATCCGATGCTCTTGAGCAGAAGGCGAGGAAAGAGAAGTTGGCGACTTAACTGTGTGTTTGAGTCGTCCTCACATCAACTGTGTTACAAGTCATGTATATATTTGGTTAGTAGTTTAAATAAAAATATAATTAATTTTGTACAAAGCAAAGAGGAATCAGAATAAATTAAGCTTAAATCCTGCGATTGCAATGCTGCCAGATGCATAATTTCCACTCTCACATACACGAAATGAATTTGTAACTTTTAAAACACATTTTGGATTTATAAAGCCGAGTCCTTAGCAAAATTTCAAGCAACATCAGACCAATTCAGAGTAGATCAGGGCTTAAGGGGTTCAAGACCTCGAATGAAATAAAAAATGCATAAAATTCGCCATTACTAAAGTGGCATAAAACCGCTGAAAGATGTTTTAAAAAATCTGCATACCCACCGTCTGCGATGTTGCTTGTGGTAAAAGAAGAGAAGTGAAAAAACCGGCTGGCCAAATCAATTGCCAAAATGCATGGAGCTACGGATCGTACATGCGGATAAAAACTCTTTTGGATTGCATAACCAATGCAATTTTGTTTTGCTGAAAAGCTGGGGGTGATCAGTGGGTCGTTCAAACCGGTTGGCCAGCACGAGTGCGAAACTACTGACCGACAAAGCGGTATAGAGCCTACAGCAGACGGAAGCGAGGAAGCCTCCAAAAAGCCCAGAGATGACGCTGGCTTCGCTTCATTGCATCCACTTTGTGCTACGCTTTGTGTTTATTTTTTGTGCATTTTTTCATTGTAACCTTTTTTAGCAGAAATTTAGGCTTCAATGTTGCATGCAAATAAGTTTCGGGTGGTTCAAAGGGAAGCCACTCATTGATCTTTTTGAGGAACTGCCCACAATTATGACCCGAGGGGATTTAACAATGTAAGTTGCCGATTATTGTGTCATGGGGAACCACCAGCAGAACTTGGTACTGGCTTATTGAATTACTTGGAAAAATAATACAAAATGTTTTCTTGATTGATTGATAAAAAGGCATGGCTCAAAAATAATATCCAGGTTTAATTCAGTTTTTGACTCAAGTACTGAAGATGTTGGCAACGTTTTGCTTGCATTCAAAAAATGACAATAATTATAGCTGCGCCCCCAAAAATATGCTGTTTTGTTCAGCTTTTTCGTATGGTCCGGTCCGTATGTAAAAATGTCTGGATTTACATACATAAATACATACATATGTGTGAATCTGAACAAAAAAGTCTCCAGGCTCCTTACTTTCAAAAGAATATTTCTCTCACTCGATCTTGGAAACGATCTTTCTTTGGTCACAAATAATAAAACATTTTCTTTCCTTTGTTTCTAGGTTTTGCTTTTATTCCTGCAGTAGGTTGCTGTTGTTGTTGCTTTTGTTGTTTTGTTGCATACGTTTGTTATTGACAATAAATTAAATCAAAGTCCAGTAAAATGCAGTTATACAATTATGTAAGTCTTACTAAATACGAATGCAAAATAAATTTGTGGCTAAGCAATGAAATTATAACAAAATTCTTGAATGTTCTTATTGATGGTTGTTGCTGTTGTTCTTGCTGCTGTTGCTGTTGCTGTTGTCGTTGGCATTTACTGTACATCATGGTCTATAAATTGTAAATTAAGTCAATCTCATTGCAAAACGTAAACGAAAAAGAAATCATAAAATAAAATTTATGATTAGAACAAATGACGCCGTGGCCGCCAGAGCCTTGAGAAGGGATCGCTGTTGCGCAGCTCTAAAAAAAAAATACAAAATTATTTGTCCATAAGTGAGCCGAATCGGCGGGAAATTGCATTCACTGGTACTTACCTCTCAGCATGGGTGGACCATACATCATCATAATGATAATGCTGATGTTGCCGAGCCCCCTGAGAACCGTGCTAAACTAATCGAGGGGCCTGACATGGGGCAGCTGGTGGCTTTGACGTCATCTGCAATGTGGGAATTATTTTGTTAAATACTACACATGTATGTATGTACATTGGGTGTACCATAACTCACAGATTGAAAGATTGTTTGCAATTGAAAACGGTTTTGGGACTTAAATATATTTTCGCTTTTACTTTCGCCTTTGATTTGCGTTTTGTTTATTCAAGTGGTCGAATTGGCATAAACAATGGCCATAATCTCTTCAAGGTTTATTTTTAGTTCAAGATAATTCATTGAGGGATTTGGTCTCTTTTCTGTATTAATTTTCGCTGAATATTGCATTTTTGCCATCGCAACAAAGTTTGGGAAATATTTAATAAAAATTAATTATAATTTTCCACCTTCAGCGTATCATAAATTCTGACCATAAAAAATGTCTTTGAACATTTTTATGCTTCTGTCGCATTGAGGAAATTTCAGGCAAGATTTGAAGCACAAAATTGCGAAATATCAGAGTGAAACATTTGGAAGAATTCAGTGTGAAAACGATTTTTAATGTGTCTCAGGGGAAGCGAGAGGTTGAGTGGGGCAGGAAGGTGTTTAGTGGGCCATGTCGAAATGTTGTCGTTAAAAAATAGAACAAGGAAATCTATTTATTCTTTTTGGAAATTATTATCGAGCTGCCAGTGCCAAACGGCGGCTGCCAAGAAATTTTCAACGATCGCTTGAGGTTCTCTCAAGGTTTCTCCCTCTGTCCGCTTGGCATTTCGAACGATTTTTTATTCGACTTGCGTGGGCGTAATTGACTTAATTAGGCGCAGCACTTACTAAGATGGGACTCACCTGGCTTAGGTTACTAGTAGAAATCCATTAAATGCTAACATCTTAAACGCGTAAGGTCCTAAAACTCCTCCTAGGCCACAAGTTGTTCATTGATTTGGCTTGGAATTGAAATTCAACATGTAAGCTATCCTTGATTTATTGATGATTGATTGGGTTGATGGGTGGGTGGGGTGGGTTGTTTAGAATGCGGCTTCGTAGAAGGCATAGAGCAGGAACAGCAAAAAGGCCAGGATCAGGAAGGTGGTGAACAAACTTCTGGCCTCATTCATTTTGATTGGGTTGTTGTTGTTGTTGTTGGTTTCTGATGATTACAATGGGAAAAAATGTGGAATTAATTGAGTTAAAATGCAATCCTATTGGCACACAAAAACACACACTTTTAGGGGTATAGCTAATTTTATTGGGCGACTGGTCCAACCGTTCGTAGCTAAAGGCACGCAATAACTGAGACTCTGAATTTTCGGATCTGAATCCGCTTCTCCACAAAATGTTGGCCAGCGCTTGGAACTATTGCTCTACCAGAAGACACACGCACGCCCATAGAATGGATTATATGTAGAGTATATTCAAAGATATATATAAAACATGCATATATTCAGATATTTTGATCGGGCTTGTATGGGTGTCCAGTTGTTGCTCATATTTTCTTCGCTGCGGCACAAATATTTCCCACATTTTTATGCACCCACAGCAGCGGGTACGTATACATATATTTAGCTTATAGTTTGGTACATATTCAAGATATATACGCTTGGATTCCATGGGATTTAACTTCATCTATGTCTCTCTCTCTCTCTCTCTCTGTCTCTCATTCAGCAATTATTCATTTACTGGACAAATTGGCTTCTCTCTCAGAATATGATTCGTGGACCTTGTCATTTGAAAACATTTTCCAAATAATTTTGTTTATTTTTCTGTGGTTCATGGAGGACGTAATCTATCGGTGGGCAGAGAGCGGCATTTTCTCCAGCAGCCTGTTTGTTGCCTCAAGATATATATTTGTATTTACTTTCAACCATCGAATGGATTCGCTTGTTTGCTGCCGCAATGTATCCAAATATTGATGAAATCTTGAAATTTCTCATTCCACATCAAACATTACAAATCACGGTCACGGTGCCCTCATTGAGTTTATGCACAATTTTTGGTCTTAATGAGTTTGATTGTTGATTGAATTGATTGATATTGATTTTTGGCTAATTGGATTCTTGCATATAGAAACTGAAATTATTTTCGAAACTAGCACCAATATGGTGTTGTTTTTGATGTTTGTTAGACGAATGTTCATTTCATATAATTATTATGGCAATGGAGAAGTCGTTTCAGGGACTCGCGGGCTATTAAAAAACTAAGAAATTTATTTTCTAACTTAAAAATACCAACAGCGATTTAATCTGGAATGTTATTCCCGGATTGAGATCTATCTATATAATTATTAGGTGAGAATCCTTCAACCACAGAAAGTCTTCTAACCAAAGAGTCGTGAGTTCAGCACAGAGTTCCCGACTTAAAGTTAATAAATATTTCCCACTTAAATTCGTCCAGTAGGACACTACAGCAGCCATTTCATCACAATTCTTACCCCATATTCCCGCTCTAAGGACCTCCTAGTGGGCCCTGTGTGTCTACAATACTGCATAGATGAGGTACAGGCAGAAGAGCAGGAAGGCCAGGATGCCGAAGGTGGTCATGAGGTTCTTTGCTTCGCTCATATTGATTGGTTTTGCTGAAAGAAATATTGTTTTTAATATACGTTTGGAAGGAAGCCAGACGACAAAGGTTGCAAATATATACAGGAAAATATGTGAAAGTCTGTTTTTATACGGCGCGTGAGAATTTTAATTTGATATAAACATTCAAAGGCGGCCATAAATTCCGGGAAAACACATATCATTTTGTTCTTTGTAAATAAGCAAATCTAATAAAATTATATTATATTTTATATAAAAAGATGTTTATATAAAGACAGATATCACAGCCATATGGAATATATAAAAACTAGAAGTCTCTTCATATCTTTTCTTTATATCTCTTCGAGGTTTCTTTTCTTTATACAATCAAAGAACCGCCTGTCTATATAGATGGGAATAATTCCAGGTTTTATAGATTGGAACAGTTCCAACAAATAAAAGAATTGATACAAATATTTATGAACACGGCACACTTGAATTCGATTTTAGATTTTTTCATTAATTGAGGAGGAACTGCTAAACGTAGATGAGGTCGCACAGATCCATTGAGTTTGCTCCTGGTTTACCTTTGATTTCTTTTTTGGGGGAGACACAATTTCGTGCTATTAACTGGTGAAAGCCTTTGGCTCAACTAAACCGAACCGTCCACGAATGGCACGCACTTGCCGTCCTCCCTGTGAAGAAAAGATGAAATACTTAGAGAGCTGCAAACACTGACATACACACTCAACCACCAGAAGATCTGACAAGTGGATATAGAATCACATACTCGTATACCCGCAACTATTTGTGTGTGTGCCTCCTGTGTATATAGCCAAACGTGCTGTAGCATTGGCCAAAATGAGACGCCGCTATGGTAGGGGGCAACAAGTGCAGACTTTTTGGAAAGTCGCTAAGATATAACATCGAAAATAAATAAAATAAATCTACGGCGCACATTTTGACAGTTTTCGAGCAGCCGTTGGCCGGATCCGAAGCTCAGCCATCAAGCAATAACAATACGCGTATTATAAATAATACTCGCACACCCAGAGACACACTATATTGGTGTTCCATTTTCAGCCACACGAAACACAAAATAAAACCTGAAGCATTTTTCTCCCAACTAATTGACAGATGGACTGATATTTTGGAAGCTCTTGCAAGTGCAAAAGAACGGAGAATATTTTGAGGTCATGGAAATACGTCAAGGGAAAATATTTCTTGTAGTATGTAGAAATGTCCCTTTTTTTGCCTGTGCAATCAGGCAATTGATTGATTCCAATTGTGACACGCATTTCGACACAAATCTGTACACTGTATTTATACATATATCAGGTCCATGACTTCTTAAGAGAAAATACACACTTTCCCCTAAGCTGACACTTGTCATTAAGTCAATTTGAAAATGCACTGCGCAAATGGCGGAAAACAAACAAAACAATGGGACAAACATTGTATATACTTATTTAAATGTATATATTTTGGACATAATTATGTGCAAAAAAAAGATTGGACCTAATTAGCAAAATAATTATGTGAGAAAATGTTCACTTAGTTGAACTGGAACTTTGTTGAAATCAGATGGACATTATTGAAAATTGCAAAAAGCTTTTGAAAATATTTCTTAAATTGCAAATGGATAAATGTATTGAAAATGCATTTACCAAAAATTTCGTTTAATGTTTTGTACGTGAGAATGTTTGCAGCTGTGAACACATGGCGTATGCGTTATGTTTCGTATCAACTCAGAAATTGTGTAAATTCTGTTTCTGGCTGGTTCAAAGTAAATTAAAATGTTCCCTCATTTTTATAGACCGTAAAAGTCAAGGAATTTTGACTGGGCTAACAGGCAATCAACGAGTACTCGTAATTATTTTTTCCACTAGAATAATTTTAGTTGAATTTTGTATGCTGAAAATCACCCAAAAACACTACCACATAAATATTTATAAATAACAGAGTTCATTTATTTCGTCATCAACTGATGTAAGGCATAAACAGAATTGTAAAAATGTTTAAGGTCAAGGCGGCTACGCTGTGAGGAACTGAGGCACTCGGAGAGCAGCGAGAACTTGGAGAACTCTGATAGAAGCTAAGCTCAATGCACAGCATTCGAGGCTTATCATTAGGGTCTCGGGAGGTCGCTCTCTCACTCTCTGGGATAGACGAAATTTTTGCGCAGTTTTCGCGAAACCAAAGAAACGAGCGGACGATTAGAACATAATGCGCTGGAAGCAACTGCTAACCGTGTGCTTAGTTATAGCCACCAAATCGTTGCTGGTGCTGGGAAAGAATGCGAAGAAGGCGGAGTCAGAGTCGGAGATCGAATCGGGGCAATTCTTTGGCCAACTCTACAAGAGCAATCTCCGGCAGATGGTCCGCATGAAGAATGATTCAGCCGATGCCTGCGATGACTTCTATGCCCATGCCTGCGGTAACTTTGAGCCATCTCTGGAGGATGAGGAGGAAGTGCCACCGTATCTGTACAACAAACAAGATCGAATGAGCTTTTTTACGGCACAGTATGGGAATTTCGAGACATTGCCAGGTCGCCTGATCTCCCAGCTGTACTCGGAGTGTCGTAGCCGAGGGGAGAATCATGTGCTGAGTGTGAGGCCCCAGCTGCCGCACTGGGAGCGTTTGCTGCAGGAGATTCCATTCTTGAGAGAGCATGGCGAAGTGCTCTCCACGTGGCCCTTCCTCCGGCACCAGTGGGAGCGCAGGCAGCTGGATGGGAGGCTCAATTGGATCGCTCTCTCCGCTCAGCTGGCGGCGCATGGGCTGCCAACACTCCTCAACATATACTTTGCCGTGCAGACCATCTATGTGAGTCCCATACAGAATCTGCCTTGTCCCAGCATGGAGGAGTTCCAGTCGAGTATGTCGGATGTCCTGGCGGGTCGCCACCGCAATGTGGGACACATAGTCGCCCACGAGATGCGAATCCTATGCCGTGGAATGAGAGGAGAACTGCCGCTAGTGAGGAGTCTTACAAGGAATGGCAGAACCACACTTAGACCCGATCAAGAGCAGCTCCTTCTCGACGACAATACCATGGAGTACTTTCAGCACTTTTTCGCAGCACTCAACTTCACGGAGGAGCAGCTGGAGACGGCTCGAAAACTCCCTTTGGATGTGGAGCAGATAACCCAAGCGTGGCAGGTCCTGCGGCAAACAGAACCCCGCATCGTGTACAACTATGTGCTGTGGCAGGCCAAGGAGCAGCTGCTCTACCCGGATTGCTACCAACTGGCCGAGGAGTTCGAGCGTTTACTGCACTCTGAATACTGGCAGTGGCATGTCCTGAGTCCTCAGGTCAGCCGAGAGGTGGCACTGGCCTCCTATCAACTGCATACCACACGATTCCAGCAGCGGCGACGCTCGACTCTGTCTCGAAGGGATTGGTATGGCCACCTGCTGCCAGCTTCAGTGGAACGCAAGGAGCTGCAGGTGGCCCGAGTGCTACAGTCCCATGCTCAGACCTACCTCAATATCACGGAACTAAACGATAACTACAGGGATCTGGGCTTCTCCAGCAATGCCTTCCATGGGAATCTTCTGCTGCTCAGACGAGCCCAACTTCGGCACAGCTTCAGCTCGCCCTACATCGACGAGGAGGATATCAATGGTCCGGCCTACTTTCTGCGTCACTTTCTGCACTTTGTGCTGCTCTCGCTCCATCGACCCATCTATCACTACTATGCCACCCAGGGCCTGGAGCTGTGGCGCCAGTCGCATCTGCTGCTGGACACCGACGGACGCTACACCGCCCTGGACTGCCTGGAGCGACAGTCGCTGCTGCACTACGACTCCCGTCTAGCGCCCATCTACCGGCAACTCAGCACGGATGAGATTGGGCAGATCTTTCTCTTTTATCGCTCTTTTCAGGCCACCCTGCGCGACTATCGCTTCTGGCTACAGGGCGAGCGCTTCGCCTTTGCGGAGACTTTTGTGCTGAAGTACTTTCAGCTGGATCCGCATCGGGTGCTCTTCTATGCAGTGGCACAGCAGCTGTGCAACCGTCAGACGGAGATCTTTGCCGCCCAACTGAATCGGGGATACTTGAATATGCCCGAGTTCCAAGAGGCGTTCAAGTGCGACCCGGATAAGCCCATGAATCCGCCAGCCAGGTGTATGCTCAGTGTGTGTGATTAATTAAATGATTTTAAATAAATATAATAAAAGTTCGAGCTATTTAAGTATTATTTGAGCGGTTCAATACGAACAGCCTTAAGCCTTGTACATATGTAAATACATATCCTATAAATAATTTAATGGAGCTGACGAAACTACCAATCTCTGGGCCCACATGTCGTTCATTTATGGGTGGCACGGGTGGCAAATGTGCATTAATATTGTATGTCTGTCTATTAATTCGCATTTTGTTTGACATTCCGTAGAGAAGATTATTGGTACACATTTATGCATGTATTTAGAGATAGATATAGAATATATATTGTTTGGATTTGGTGGGGAATTATCGTGGGTGTTCTAGACACACGTATTGGCTATAAATTGGAACACTTCCAGTTAGCTAAAACACACTTCTGGGCAGAGAGAATAAATATATATTCATGTACTAATCACGATAAATCACTTGCCATGACAGCCACACAACACCTAATTGTATCCATCGAGTGTGGTCTATAAAGTAAAATCCAACCAAAATGTTAATCTCATTCAGATTTGTTTTCATTGACCTGGGTCGGGACAATGACCGAGATATCTATGTGGGTTGTGGCTGCGAGTCTGTGTCAATAATGGTATAAGATTCTGGTTAAGGCCAGGCCCGATAACAACTGCCTACCACAAGACTTGGACATGGGGTTCCTATAAATTCGAAAGACAAGCGAACACTTGCCTCTGTACGTGCGCCGTGATCTCTGGCGATGGCAACAACAAAAAAGTGTTCATTCAGTAAACGCATTCTGCTGGCCATTGAAACCACAAACACGTAGGCGAGTGCAGAGCGGATCGGCGGAGTGTTCGTGAGTGTAAGTGACTCTTGAGAGAGAGAGAGAGAATGAGAGAGATTGATTGTTGTGCGAATGCATTTAAGAGTTCTGGAAGTTCTTTTCACTAATATTGAAATCTTTCTGTAAATGTTTAAGTAAAAATTCCCTCGTGTAAACCGCGTGTTAAAATCATAGATAATATCTCAGGCATTCGTTTGACTTGAAATTCTCTTTATGGTTTCACTTTTCCACCCGTAACTCTCACTTTATGGCCCGTACTCTCACTCATACCATTACCCATAGCCATGACCATGTCCACTCATTACAATTTGGCCAAAATTGTATTAACTTGCCCCGCCGGCCTTCAGTTTCTCCAACGTTTTCAGCCCAAGCGCTCCATGAAGCGCTAAAAGAAATTTTGTTTTGAGTCTCTGGAAATATCAAGCGGAACTTTAAGGAATAAGATGCATTATTTGTATCTATTGGTTGGACTGGCATTGGGTGAGTAACGATCAATGTGTGGACTGAAATTGCAGGAAAATAAATTCTCATCTCTCTTATCCCCAGTCAGCATTTGCCAGGCTGCTTCAACGAGGAGTTTTGCAACCAGCAAACCACTGCCCATCCATGAAGATGTTGGCTCCACATCTACACTGGCTCCCACGAGTGTCACGTCCTCACCTGCCAATAGAGACATTACTCTGGGGCCCTGCAAGTGGGTCGTGGGCCGAAGTTGCCCCGATCCGGATGTCAAGTATTATATTTACACGCGGCATAATCCAATGGATAGACAATGTCTGCACATCGATGATAGCCTGGAAAAGTCCAACCTGACAGACTCCTACTTCAATCCGCGACATCCCACAAAGATCATCATTCATGGCTATAATTCGGATATGTTTCTACATCCTCTACAGAAAATGCGAGATGGTGAGATTGAAATTACTAATTTGTACGCCATTTACGCCAACTCCTCTTTATTCCTAGAATACCTCTCTAAATCGGATTATAATATTATCTATGTGGATTGGAGCGTCCTGTCGCCGGGTCCCTGCTACATCAGTGCCGTGCACAATGTTCGACATGCAGGCACATGCACGGCCCAGCTAGTGGAGCGTCTGGTGGAGACAGGCAACACGGATATACATGTAATTGGGTTCTCCCTCGGGGCACAGCTGCCCAACTACATAGCGAGAAATCTAAGCTCGTTTGTGCTGCCCAGAATTACGGGCTTGGATCCGGCAATGCCGCTGTTTATAACCTCCGGAGATGCGGACAAGCTGGATCCGAGTGATGCCACATATGTGGATGTGTATCATACTAATGCTCTCGTTCAGGGAAAGTTGGAGAGATGTGGGCATGCCGATTTCTATATGAATGGAGGCATTATGCAGCCAGGCTGTAATGGGCAAAAGATTAGTAAGTGGCAGAGAAAATGAATTCAACTTGAAGATAAACGTTGGTTCATTTGTAGATTCATTTGCCTGCAGTCATCAGCGTGCTCCTGCCTACTTCCTGGAGTCCATACGCTCGCCCAAAGGTTTCTGGGGCTGGGCATGCAGCGGATACATCTCTTACCTGCTCGGTATGTGTCCACCCACGAACTTCCTGCTGGAAGCTGGTGACAACATTCGTTCCACAACTCGGGGCATGTTTATGATCGACACCAATGACAGTTCTCCCTATGCCTTGGGCAAGTGGACGGATCTGCCAACACTGGGGGCCAAGCAGCCGCATATGCGTGCTCCTCCGAATCATCTGAAGGCACCGCCCAATCAGAGTGTGGATCCCCTGCTGCAGCACATCGATCAGTTTGGCAAACTGGCGGCCAACTTCAACAATCTGGCAATGTCGCCCAGTGGCCGAGATCCCTATGAGCACTGGACCAGCTTTAGTCCGGAGAACAAGGAAAACGATGACGATGAATCCGTGGAGGAGCAGGATTTGGTGGAATTCATTGATACAGATGATCGCCAGCTGTCCACACAATCGCCTCCAACCTTGGACTGGTGGGATTATCGAAGGAATCTCACGTATGGCATTATGGAAAATAATATTTTCGCTCTTCCAAAGTTGAAGTAGCCCCAAGATCGTATTAGTGTTAGTTCAATTCCACCCTTGCCCCCTCCATTCCTTCCAATCATTAATTCCTTCATTGTGAGGTGAAGATCCAAAAAATGCAAGTACAGTGCGTTTCAAAACTATATGTACACACTATGCGTGAGATTATAACTTAATTGAGGTTTAATCATGCAGCATTTTAACATAGATCTATGTATTCCTGAGCCCTAGAACAATAATTTTTGTTAATAAATAAATTAGTTTAATAAAAAACAGTAAATGATAAATGATTTTGTAAATACAATACATATATAAAAAATACAAAAATTGATTAAGGACATATAATTTAGAGCTTAAAGATTGGTAGGCAAAGTACCATTTGGGGGGGGATTAATAGCCTTCAGTAACATTATTTTTGTTTAATTCCTTAATTGACAATTTCAAAGTTCCAAAACTGAATTGAAAAGTGGATTGTGCTTGCGCTTATAGTTGTGAAACGCAGTGTATTGGTTTAATTGTTTAATTCAAGCATCGTATATAATTTTAAACAATTCGGGAATACAAGAGCAGTTTTGTAATACATTTTTTTTAAAGCCCTATTTAATTAGAAACGGACTTGAAGTATGTGGACTGTGTGCCAGTTCGGAAATTGTATTATCGGTGTATGGTATGTTCTAATCCTCTCGTTTCTATTGCAGGGATTACAATTGGGGATCCCCCCCTGAATGCTATGATTGTTATTGACTTCCCCTGTCTGTTCATTTCGTCCGTCCGTCTTTCAGTTTTGAGCTTAAAAGTAAAATGCTAATCCGTACAATAATAATCGAAACTGACTGACTGCTGCTGCTGCTGCTCCCTACACCTTTTTTTTGACGACTCTTTTGGCACGCGTTGTCGGCGTTGCGGGGACTGATGGGGTGGCTGCCTGGGGTGGTGGGGAGGGTGATTCAGGTGTTTCTACAGCTGCAACTGGGACTGCTGCAGAGGACTCTGGCTCCTCTGGCTCTTCTGTTTTTACTGGTTGCTGCTCATCGATCGACTCCACCTTAATGTCCACCTCAGTATCACTGTTGCCGGACATGGGCGATGGCGGGGCACGCACTCGATCGGGATCATCATCCTCTTGGTCGAGCGACGTGCTATTTGTGCTGGCATCCTCTTCCTCCAGCACCGACAGGTGATAGAGCTTCATGTCCTCCTCGGAAATGGGCACGGGTGCATTCGAGAGTGGATCGCGACCATTCAGCGACTTGGGGAATGCAATCACATCGCGTATCGATCGCGCCCTGCACAATATGGCGATGAGCCGATCCAGGCCCAATGCGATGCCACCATGCGGCGGGCAGCCCGACTCTAAGGCACTCAGTAAATGTGACAAATGCTCGTGCGGTATCTTTAGGATCTGTTCCAATATAAACTGCTGCATATCCCGGTCGTGGATGCGAATGGAGCCGCCGCCAACCTCTTGGCCATTGAGCACCAGATCGTAGGCCTGAGAGCGTATGTTCTCCAGGTTTTCGCAGCTGGTGGCAAAATTATCCAAATCATCGATGTGCGGCTGCGTGAACGGATGATGGACGCTCTCCAGCTGATTTGTCTCACGATTGCGCTCGAACAGGGGAAAATCTATGACCCACAGGAAGCGATAGTCGTTGGGCTTCTTCATCTTGACGTTCTCCACCAGAAAATCGTGATAATCCAGTCGAATGCGACCCAACAATGTGCGCTGTTAAAATATAGAAAAGTTGTATGGAGATTAAGAGGCGGAAGTCTTAAAGTTAAACTTACAGTTTCCACTTTGGGTCCAATGCCCAGAAAGAGCAGATCATTCTCCTCGAGATCAAACTTTTCTGTAATTTCAGTGGCCACCTGCTCGCCCAGCAGTTTGCCAAGACGATCCAGCACATCCGTGGCGGGTCCAAATTTGCGCACAAACAGAGTACCAGCAAAGTCTTTGCCGAGACCCTCGTAGTGCTTGCGGGCAGCACCATTCCAGAAGGCCTCGCTAGCTCGCACCACAATGGCATAGGCGGCCAGGTCGCCCTCATATTTGTTCTTGAAGTCCTCGCTCTTGTCGATAATGTCGGAAACGTTGGTCAGCAGAAAACCAAAGCGTGTGTCGGGCTTGTCGTTGCCGTATTTCTCCAGTGCCTCCTCGTAGGTGATGCGACGGAATGGAGTCTGCAGCTTGGGCAGATTCTTGGGCCACGAATAGCGCAGAGTCTCCTCAATGAGCTGCATAATGCCATCACGACTGGTGAACGACAGCTCTATGTCGAGCTGTGTGAATTCCGGCTGACGATCGGGACGCGTTGCCTCGTCACGGTAGCATCGAGCCACTTGGAAATACCGATCGATGCCGCCAGACATGAGCATTTGCTTGAACTGCTGCGGGCTCTGGACGAGCGAATAAAAGTGTCCGGCCTTGCGGGTGGGCACCACAAACTCCTGAGCACCGCCGGGTGTGCGTCGGAACAGAGTCGGCGTCTCCACCTCGACAAAGCCCAAATAGTTGACGAGATATTCGCGCATTTTCATGATAACCGAGGAGCGCAGGCGCAGATTGTGCTGCATGTCATTGAATCTCAAGTCCAGATAGCGATGAGTGAGTCGGAGTCGCTCTCCGGCTCGATTGAATTTACGTATCTCGAAGGGCAGATTCTTCTTGGACGGATTCAGCACCAGAACCGTGTCCGCCTCCACTTCAACGTGTCCGGTGCTCATTTTGGGATTTACAGTGGCGCCCGGCCTGGGTATTACAGTGCCCTCCACTCGCACAATTGATTCAATGGGCACGCCAGTCTCTGCATACTCCTCCAGTCCCTTGGTCTTCGGCAACAGCAGCACTTGCGTCTGGCCATAGGCATCGCGCAGTATGAAGAACTTGTTCATTCGCTGGAATTCCAGCCATCCGCATATGACAACCTTTTCGTTGATCTCATTCGATGTGAGCTCACCACAATTGTGCGTGCGATCAGCAAACTTATTCGTGTCGGCCACCTTTACGCGCTGCTCGGTATTGCTGCCATTGTTCGTGGATAGCGTGGTCTCCGGCCCACCGTCTTCCTTGGGCTCGCCATTGTTGCTGTCCGCATGGGAGGAGCCGCAGGCTGCGGCCTCTTCAGTCTCCAGATCATCAATGGACATTTTCTGTTGTTTCTCTTTGATTTTAATGGGTCCATCGTATGGATCATCGGGATTCAAGATCTTGACGCTCGTTACACTAACCTCCACCTCGCCAGTGTCGTATTTCTAAAAGAAAAATACAATCAATGAAACAATTCTTTATGGTAAAAAAGGATTTGGCTAAAACTCACCAAATTAATATTAGCTTTGGGTCTGCCCAGCACTTTTCCTACCACTTGGAGCACAGTTTGATCGGGCGTGGACATAAACGTGTCTACAAGCTGCGAATAAATATGCGGAACATTTAATAACATAAAAGATTTGTGCAAAAGATGTACTCACCGACTGATCTTCAATCATTAACTGCGTTTGTCCATAGCCATCCTTGAGCTGCAGGAATTTATTGTTTTTCGTTGATGGTATCCAGCCCACAAGAGTAACAGTTTTTCCCACATCATCGCGCCTCAGATCGTTGCACGTTAGATCGCGATTTTCAAAGTATTTCAGAATGTTTTCGTTCCCTATTGCATCGATGATTAATATATTTCAAGCTTAACTTTTCTACTCTATTCTGAGACTCACGTGCAATCTTGTATTCGGTGCTGGTTATGCCTTGAGCGCTCTGTTGCTGCACCATGGTGCTGTAGCTGCGCTTATCGCCCGCTCGCTTTGTGCCACTCGCCGGGAAGTGGATGTTGAGGATATCTTGAACCTCAACCTCTATTTCGCCCGTTGGCATCGTTTGATTGCAGGAATTGTGCGGCCTCCTCATCACTTGGCCCACAATCGTGAGCGTTGTGTTCTCGGGCATGTTGTTCATGCGTCGCGCCACCCGGGGATGCTTGTCCTCGAGAACAACCAGCTGGCAGGCGCCACCATTGCGATCCCTCAGCTCAGCGAAGCGATTCACTCGCTTCTTGATCAGCCTACCCGAGAGTTCCACGAACAGGCCGCAATGATGATTCCTAAGTTCGCCACAACTCTGCCTCATGGGCTGCGGGGGCTGCGAGTTCATGTTGCTGGCCATGGCGCTCATTAGCTGCATCATGTCGTTGTAGGAAACGTTGGGACCCACTGCAGCAGGAGCAGAATATATATATTTGGAAATCATGTTTGGCTTTTTTTTTTTGGTACTTACTGTTGAAGGGATTGGGCCCCGGGCCGAAGTTGTCGTTGTAGCCGCCCCCGTTTCCGCCTCCATTGCCACCGCCGCCTCGGTAATTGTCAAAATCATTATAGCCACCGCAGCCATAGCCAGGGCCACCTGGCGGACCACCAGGTCCGCCACCATAACGCCCGCCACCTCCACCGCCGCCACGATACCGACCACTCATTATCTGCTTGGGGATTGGCGAACTCATGTTAAACTATTTCTAGCATTGAAAGACATCCAGGCACACACGGTACACTTACGTGACTACAATCAGCCGGCTCTTCCGCTAGCGCTAATGAAATTGGGGAGTTCTGGGGCCGCCTTAAGTTTCCACTGCTCGCCAACGCACGATGCACGAGTGCTGCTTGTAATTGCAGTCTCTGGTGACTACGCCAAATCGTCCTGGAAATTGATAACATTCTGTTAGACAAATCGCGTTCCTCATTTAATTATGGCCGCATGCAAGCGCTGATGTACAAATTTTTCAGACCCAGCGCGAGACACAGACACACACTCAACACATACACTGGCAATTGGACAATCGCACACACACACACGATATCTATGCGTGCCGGGCGTCGCGAAAATGCCGACGAAAAACATGCCAAACACTCTTTGAGAACCTACCGTAGCAGGTGAAGCGATGGCAAAGCCACAATTGCACTTTGCCTAACTAAATGAATAATGCCTGAATAATTCACCTAAACTGTATATATTACGCTGATATTGAATTTGTATGAAAAAATGGTTGTTTTGGCTTGGTTTCAGAACTACCAGTGTGATTTCGGAGTTATCGCTAAAATATACCGCCTGACCCTCAAAAATATACCATCATTTTCTAAAATATACCGTACATTTACCGAATCGTCGCTCATTATTCTCGATTTTGCTATTCTATTTTTACTCACATTCTATTCTGTCACAAAGATCACATTTATGTTTTTGAAAAGTAATTGAATGTTCCTTAGAAATTAAGGAATTTAAAATTTGATTATTTATTTACATGACACTTAAATTCATTAACAAATGCCTTTAACAACAAGCTATCTGCTTTAATCAGTACTATATGCATGTGCAAAAAGAATACAAAATAGATTTTGTATGGTGGCGGTGGCAATCACAAGTTTGTTTCCTTAACTTGCAGTTTGGCTTATAAATTACAAAAAGTACACGGACCAGTGCCGAAGTTCCAGTTCCATCCCGCAGAAAGTGTCTCTTAAAATCTAGCTCTCGTATTCGGTGCCGTTGAGTGAATTCTGGTAGTGCGTGACCACATAATCGTGATAGTACATCATAATACACAGCGGCTGACCCAGAATAATGGATGCCCAAACAATAATGTTGCCCATGCGAGGACCCAGGCGACGCTCGACGTATTTGGACACCGCTGAGAGTGGAATTTGTCCCATCATGCCCATAAATGCCCAGATCTTGTATGTTTGTAGAGGAACAGAGACCTTAAGAAACAGACATAAATTAAATTTTAAGTTATGATCCGATCACGTTCTGTCCCCGAATCTTACCAAGTACTCATGGAAGAAGGCACTGAAGAGGAACACTATGGTCGAAGCCTGACGCGACGAGTAGCCCATTTGGACGACTGGAATGTAGAGATGACGCACACACCATCTATGCACCGGCATGTTCCAGGTACGCCAGAAGGTGTCAATGTTGTTGGCATTCCACCAATCACAGTAAAAGTTTCTATCCGCAAAGTTCAGGAGCTCACCCACAGCATTCAGAAAGGAGTGGAACATCAGATAAAAGAAGCACAGCCAGACCAAGTGATTGGGAAGCTAAGGAACACAGTTTATAAACTCTGCATAAATACTGCAGCCAATCCGCATACTAACCGCCAATTTAAGGAGACGCTCTGTGGCCAGGGCCACATCCATATTTGAGAATGGTATCAGGGAGTTGCGCACCGAGGGAATGATCCATTGCTGGAACAAGGCCATGACTACATGAACTCCAATAATGACCTCCAACAAGCGCTTCAAAAGGAAACGCTTGCGGACTCGGCTTGTGCGGGGAAAGTTCAGTTCATAGCACAAAGTGGGAGCGCACAGAAAGTAGAGCAGATCTCTGTAGCTGAGATTGTCGGGATACTGCACCAGCTTGGGTATAGCTTCATCATCATCTCCGCCATCCAAGTGACCGTTTTCTAAAGAAAAAAGAACAGCACATAAATTTGATTCAAGGCATCACTTTCGATGAGCTCAACTTACTGAGTTCCGCCAGCGTGATGCTGGGCCTGCGTTCGCGGGGATTCTTCTGGTAGTAAGTCTGTCGGCACCACATATTGGTCTGCACATAGCTCCAGATCTTTAGGAACAGGATCGAGTAAAAGAAGCACACGGTTGAGGCGCCCACTGTGAAGGGGGAGATTTGAGTTAATCATTTGCTGGAAGGAATTTGCATTTGTTACTCACTTAAACTGAATGCGTGGCCTTTCAGGTGTATAATTACAACGGGCAAACATACCAGCACAATTATGTTTACTATCTGTATGAAGATGCCAAGACCTTCGGCAATTATTTCCTAAAAATATATAAAGAGTGATCGTTTACTACGCTGTTATCTCAAGGCGCCATAAAACGATGCCAGGCATCGGAATATTTACGGTATATTTGCAGAATGAGAAGGTATATCGCGGTATATTTTAGAGGGTCATACGGCATATGCTGTCGATAAATCCGCGGTCACACTGCTTGCGAAAAGGCCATTCATTTTTGCGATTTCATATTATTTTGTAAAACTCTTAATAACTGTTGAACAACGCGCTATCCAGTGACATCTTTTAGTTTAAACAAAGGCTAATAAAGAACTAAAATCAAAATGGAAGTAACCGATGCAAATTTGCAACTTCTGGCCGGTTATTTGCAGCAGACGCTTAGCGCCGATCCAAACGTACGCCGGCCGGGTAAGTGTATTGGAATCTGCGGCGTGTGGTGTGCGCGGGAAATGCCATAGGCGACGCCTCGATAGAATATGAATTCAATAATATGACAGCGTCTTTCTTTTTTATATTACAGCTGAAAAGCTGCTAGAGGCTACCGAACTGCAGCAAAACTATCCAGTGCTGCTGCTGAATCTCATCGACAAGTCGCAAATGGACATGACCACGAGTATAGCCGGCGCCATTGCATTTAAAAACTATGTGAAACGGAATTGGGCAGCGCATGAGGACACCGATGGGCCGGATCGCATTCACGAAAGTGATCGCAACACCATCAAGTCTCTGATTGTTACTCTTATGCTGCACTCCCCTGTGCCGCTGCAGAAACAGCTGAGCGAAGCCGTGAGCATCATTGGCAAGCATGATTTCCCTAAAAAATGGCCGCAAATGATCGACGAGATGGTCCAAAGGTTCGACTCGGGCGATTTCAATGAGATCAATGGCGTCCTACAAACGGCACATTCGCTGTTCAAGCGCTATCGATTCGAATTCAAATCGCAAGCCCTGTGGGAGGAGATCAAGTTTGTTCTCGACCGCATGGCCAAGCCCCTCACAGACCTACTGCAGGCCACCATGCAGCTGACCAAAGTGCACGAGAACAACATGGAGGCGTTGAAGGTCATCTACGGGTCATTGGTGCTGGTCAACAAGGTGTTCTTCTCGCTCAACTCGCAGGATCTGCCCGAGTTCTTTGAGGACAACATGAACATTTGGATGGGTGCATTCATTCAGCAGCTGGCCGTCAATGTCCCAGCTCTCAGCAGAGACGATGACGATGATCCCGGTGTGCTGGAGTTTCTGCGCTCGCAAGTCTGCGAGAATATCTGTCTGTATGCGAAGAAGTATGATGAGGAATTTAAGCCGTTCATGGAGCAATTCGTGACTGCAGTCTGGGAATTGCTGGTCAAAACCAGTCTCAATACTAAAAACGATTCGGTAAGATTTTGCAGCTTCTAAATAGCACTAAAAATATGACTGAATTCTCGATATTCCATTCCCAGCTGGTGTCGAATGCCTTGCAATTTATCACCGTGGTTGCTGAGAGAAAGAATTATCAGGGAATTTTCGAAAATCCAGAGATTCTGGCACGCATTTGCGAGAAAGTTGTCATTCCCAATCTGGACATTCGGCCCTCCGATGAGGAACTGTTCGAAGACAGTCCCGAAGAGTATATTCGTCGGGATATTGAGGGCTCGGACGTTGATACCCGCCGCCGTGCTGCCTGTGATCTCGTGAAGAGTTTGTCCCTCAACTATGAGCAAAAGATCTTTGGCATTTTTAGCCAATATTTGGAGATCTTGCTCGCCAAGTACAAGGAGAATCCGGCGGCCAATTGGCGTTCAAAAGACACTGCCATCTATCTGGTCACCTCGTGGGCATCGCGAGGCGGAACCAAGAAGCATGGCATCACACAGACCTCAGATTTGGTGCCGCTGCCAGAGTTCTGTGCCACGCAGATAATACCAGAGCTAGAGAGACCCAATAGTAAGGAAAAACGAAGAGTCTGTACCATTATTTGTGGTCTAATTTATGTCCCCTTTACTAGTCAATGAAATACCAGTGCTGAAGGCAGCCGCCATCAAGTATATAATGGTCTTCCGCAGCATTCTGGGCCCCCAGGTGCTGGCCAACTGCCTGCCGCAGCTCATACGCCATCTGCCAGCCGAAAGCATTGTGGTTCACAGCTATGCCGCCTGTTCCGTGGAGAAGATTCTGGCCATGCGCGATGCCAGCAATGGGATTGTGTTTGGACCCCAGGTACTGGCGCCACATGTGAATTCACTGATTAGTGGACTCTTTGCCACACTCGAGATGCCCGGAGCATCAGAGAATGAATTTGTGATGAAGGGTAAGTCATATAATAGTTAGTTTCTGTTAACTTTTAATGATTGTTTTTGTTTGCAGCAATTATGCGAAGCTTCTTTGTGCTGCAGGGCGCTTCTATGCCTTTCATGGGAGTGGCTCTGCCACGACTCACTGAGATCTTAACCCAAGTGGCCAAGAATCCATCACGTCCGCACTTTAATCATTATCTCTTCGAAACGCTGGCGCTGTCCATAAAGTAAGTGCTTCACCTCTCTCTTTGATTGCCAAACTAATTTAATTTTTTCTTTAGAATCGTCTGCCAGGCAGATGCCTCGGCTGTCAGCTCTTTCGAGGAGGCTTTGTTCCCAGTTTTCCAGGGCATACTGCAGCAGGATATTGTCGAGTTTATGCCCTACGTCTTTCAGATGCTCTCGGTTTTGCTGGAAGTACGCGAGGGCAGCGGCTCTATTCCAGAGCCTTACTGGGCGCTGTTTCCTTGCCTGCTATCGCCCGCCCTGTGGGATCGAACAGGCAATGTGACGCCTCTGATTCGTCTCATCTGTGCCTTTGTGAAGCAGGGTGCTGCCCAGATTCAGGCCATGGGAAAACTGGTATATGCTCTAAATATATTTAAATATTTCAATTATGATTGACTGCCTTTCCTTTTTTTGCAGAATGGCATTTTGGGCATCTTCCAAAAAATGATTGCCTCGAAGGCCAACGACCACGAAGGCTTCTATTTGCTGCAGAATCTTCTCTCCTATTATCCGGCCGCTGAAATGCAATCGAGTATGCGTCAGATCTTTGGGCTGCTCTTTCAGCGACTGTCGCTGTCGAAGACGCCCAAATACATCTCCGGCATCATTGTGTTCTTCTGCTTCTATGTGATCAAGGCGGATGGAAGTCATCTGGCAAAGCTTATAGACGAAATCCAACCCAACATGTTCGGCATGCTGTTGGAACGCATTTTTATCACAGATCTGCAAAAGGTCATCAAGGAACTGGATCGCAAAATGGTGGCCGTGGGTGTGACCAAACTTCTAACCGAAACCCCGGAAATGGTTTTGCCACAATATGCCCAATTCTGGCCGCGACTGCTTCACGCCTTAATCGACATGTTTGAGCATCCGCTAGAGTCTTTGAAGGGCATTGAGGGTGCTGAAATTGTTGGCGGTGTGGCCGAAGATCCCGATGCGGGCTATCAAGTGGCCTTTGCCCAGCTCACCCATGCCCAGCCCAAGCAGCAGGACCACCTGGCCGAAATTACCGATGCACGACAATTTCTGGTCAATGCACTGTCCAAGTACTCGCAGAAGCGACCCGGAGAGCTTACCAACCTATTGGGCCCCCTCGAACAGGACTACAAACAGATCTTGCAGAAATACTGTGATCAAGCCGGCGTACGCATTGTCTGAGGAATGAAAGAATGATGACCCGCAATTTAATCGCCAATCACGAATCACACCTCGCCATACATTCGCATACCTTTCTACATATATTTTTACATGCAACAGAAAAGCTATCCTCCATCTATCTATCTATCTCGTTCAATCACTCACTCATTCATGCTGTTTATTTTTGCAGACCATGAATTTGTTTTCGTTTCTATGTTATAGTGTACTTGTCCGAACAATAAACAGTTACGTTATGCATATGCAGATGAGAGATTTAAGTGACTAAAAGGTGTATGTAGATAATATGTTGTGCGAGTATTCTGAGTCCGACTCCAAGCTTATCAAATGTTGAAAAGGGTTCAACAATTCAAAATCTTGTGTTGACTTTTCAGAGAAGAAACTGTTTACCTTTTCATTTCCCTAAAGCATCCCTAAACTAAATGCCTCAATGAAATCCAAATAAATAAATGATTAGAGGGGTAAATGATCTTAAAACAAAGCGGGAAGCTTTCTTTGACGTTAATTGGATATATCAGATCTATTAAATATAATCTCCAGCTATAGTGTAAGAGATTCAAAAGAAAGACGAACCGCAAAATCAAAAATCAATATATTCCAATTCAATGTTAACCCATTTCGTCTAGACTCTGGACACAGTTGCCTAACAATTCCTTTCATTTTTAAAAACAATTGTTATTTTTTTGTAAATAAAACTTACGAGTCTCTAAAATTATTAGCAAAGTGCAACCAATAACCATATACCACTAGCAACATGCTGCGGCTTCTTCAATCATTCAAATTGCCATTGCCAAAATCTTGCGCCCGAACCTATCTACGTGAGTACTTACCATTGCCAGACCCTTTTCCACAGCCAGACACAGAGAAATGTGAACCATGGAGTCTGAAACGAAATATAACGATGTGACATGTGTTTGGGTTGCAAATATATTTAGCATAAGACTTACAAAGGCTCAGTATGAGGGCATTGTGGCCCTCGCCCTCATTGCGACCGCTGATGAAAAAAAACCAGTCCAGGGGATTTATGCGTACACCATATCTACAAAGATATTCTTAGAAATGTGCTATAATTGAGGTCTTGTATATGACTTACTTGAGCAGATTCTCCAGACCTAAGCGCAGACCGCCTATGCAGAGCAGCAGGAAACCCCAGTTGACTAGACCCGTGAAATTGGTAAAGCCCGAACTCCAAGAGAACAGCGAATCGCGGGGTCGATGGATACTGAAAGTGATAGTTTTCGATAATATATTCCCCCCTTTTCAGTGATCTTCCACGCTCACGGTCTGCCGGGCTGTGCCCTACGCTGCTTCTCTTCTTTAGTGGAGATCTCCTCGGCTCGGGTAACACTCTGGGTGCGTCTATAGCGCGTCTTCGTTCCATTGCCGTTCTCGTCTTTGTCCAAGACTTTTCGATACTGTCGCAGATCAATGGGATTCCCATGCTGATCGAACAGGTTCTGGGTGGACTTGCGGTTCCTCAGACTGGTCAGATTATGTTCCGTGGCCGAGGCTGAACGCCTGAGACGCTTCATGAGTCCATTCCTTTCGTGCTCTACTTTTGGGGCCCCCTTTTCCTGAGGATCTTTTGTGGTTGTCATGGTTGCGTGGTTATTCTTTAAGGTTTAGAAGTGTTTTATGTTGATTAGTTTTTCAATAAATGAGCAATCTTATCTGGAATTCCAGTTGGCCACTAAAAATGCAATGTAAGATAAGATTTGATTGGTACCCCCCATTGAAGAACTCAAAATTTGGGCCACAGAAATAGCTGTTGATATAGATTGACCACAACAAATCTGCAGAGAGCTCGTTATCGGTCAAAGTTACTGGTAATCCATTTGATTAGCTTGGTACACAGTTTAGCGAGAGAAATTCGATGGGTGCACAGATACAGACTGAGTATTGTGGAATCCGATTCAGTGGCTTTTGTGGTCAGAGTTCGTCTGGCTACTTGATCGCTGATTAGGAAAACAGATACTACCATTTGCATAGACATTGTACCCCCTCAATGATCTGTTCCATAAAAAGGTCGCTCGACTATTACTTCTCGCATTAACCAAGCAAAACCCAGTTGCAAAGTTTTTACAAGTACGTAACGAGTCAAGATCGCATGTTAAGTTGCTGTTCACCAAATGATTATCAGCTTTAAAGCAAGTGATGATTCTACGAGAGGTCTTACTTCTAATGATAGTTTCTCCCGCTCCACTGCATATGCGTTCCCGATTCATTTGGCCCTTAATAAAATTACTATATCTGCAAATTATATTTTTAGCTAAAATTTAGTTTTCGTATTCACGTAACTTGTTTATGCAATCTCCAGCTCCAAGATTTCAATAGAAAATTGTTGTTTAAGCAATTATTATTCGCTTCCAATATATACGAATGAAATGACGAAATTTGAGGGTTATCTATGGGAACTGAACGCATACTTGAGTAACTAAATCTACGTCATTTCCAATGGAAAAATAGTCATATATACCACATACTCGTGGGTACATATACGAGATTTTTAGTTGAGAAGTATCTTACAAATACTTATGCACTGAAAATGTATATAAACGTTTGTGCATGCATTTTCGTATCTACTGATATCTTAACTTATTGACTTTAGTGTATCAAAGTTCATTAAATAGTTAGTTTCTTATCGTGTATTTTATTGCATTAAATGAAAAACTTTAAACTGCGTTTCTAAACAAGAGGCCTACTGTGAAGATAATAAAAAAGTGTAGATTGAAAACGTATAATGGAAGTACAGTGAAGGTTTTTTGCACCAATTTTGTTTAGTTTATTTCAAACTGTGTTCCTTGGCAAAAAGACTTTCTTGAAGATATTGCAGCACTACTTTAACATATTCATTCATTCAGTTTCAGTCCATTGAACTGATCCAACCTTAAAGAAAGACACAAAGTACACACATTTGTAAGAATTTACATATTCCGCGCGTTAGTATACGAGTATATACAGAATGCAGAATGATTAAAGTCAAGTCATGGTGACGCAACGTCATCCAGAAGTCGGCGAAACTCGTCATGGCTCATCAGTGCGAGGAAGTCATAAGTAATGACAACTCGGTGTAAAGGACAGATACAGTAAAGCCATGCGTACATTCACTGGTTGAAAATATGTACAACATACATACATACATATGTATGTTTTCCTGTCTGTACATATGGATATGTATTTGTACTCAATTGTCTCCCGCATGTCGAGAAGAACCTGCATCGAATTGCTTCTGCGGTTTAACGCTTAGTTTGTTGAACTTTCGGTTTATATTTATACGACACTTATCGTGCTATAGTCTATACACAATACATATGTACATACATACATATGTTTGTATCTGTTTCAAGATAAGCTTGGCTCTGGCTCTTACCCTACAGTTGTGGTTTTTCTATGCCATGCCTTAATATCTCTGATACCGATCAGATCCCCTGATCTCTTAGCTACCCTGATTACATATGTATACTTCTCATAGTTAGTGTTCCTTGTTTCATACAAACAAACCTAAAGCTGATTCAAATGCAATGTATGAAGCGACCTTTCCTTGTGTGTGTGTGTTTTTTTTGTACATCGACAAACATTCCGGTCTGAGCTACTGTGTGATACTACGTACTCCGTTAATTACTGCAGTGGGCAGTCCGTCCGAACGAACCGGTTCCCTGTAAATGGTGAAGAATTCTCTTCCAACCAGGGGCAGCAGGCAGCAGCGATAAGTAGGTCAGTAATTCAAATATTTTCATCAACTTTTGCCTCGGATCGAGGAGCATTAAAAACACATTGATGATAAAGGTTATCATTCGGCTTTAGCGGTTCACTGATTGCATAAGTACCCCGCTAATCATGTTGCCAGGAGGCATTCAGTCCACCGCCAGACATGTCTGGTCAGGGCACACACTCCCAATCATAATGTTCCTCCCCTACTCGCACTTTTTACATTGTAAAACGGATGCGAACCCGCACAAGAGGCATGGACATACATAGGAAGAAACAAATGAAGCATTAAAAATTTGCCGGCTCGCGTTCGCTTATCAATTGAAAATTACGTCTAAACGTTGTGTTATCAGCGGCAGTCTGACATTTGCCGCCGTCGACTGATAAACGCACACAGCTGGCATTTTCCTATTGGAATGAGCGAACACTTTGTTTTTCCTACAGTTTACACAGACACTTTTTCCGATCAGGTCTCTATCTCCATCACTGTATTTCCCTATTTCTCGCTCGTTATTCTTTGGCCCCTCTCTCGCTCACTCTCCACTGTTCGCTTTGTCTCTCTGTTTGGGTTTTAGCACGCACAAAACACGAACAGGTTTTTGGCAATAGAAGTTTGTTGTGTTTCATGATACCCTTTCAGGTGGTTATTACGATATTTAATGGATACCCTTCATTCACCTTGAATGGCCCTTTTATTCTGAAAATTTACACAGAACCGCACTACTAAAATTCTTTGTGGTCCATTGCTCCATTGTTAAGGAAGGTTATTCAAGGGGTTTTTATATGAATCATGGTTGATGGTTGAACGAATGGAATGACCATGGATCTTGGCAAGGGTATCAAAAGCTTCGGCCAACCAACGATTAGCTTCTTGTTTTGTTTTGGCAGAGACAACGACGCCGCGGCGGCGTCACATTTCCGAAATATGTTTCCTCAGAGCCTCGTCTGGCCCCGGATCAAGGTTATTTTCGCTTTATGCTCATGTATAGCTAGTCATTATCTGATTACGCACAATACACTGATGTCTGATGCCTGAAGGCTGAAGAGAGCTGCCAGGGAGATAGTTTCACTAATATATGATTTCTATTATATATGGTCTTTATTAAATTAAACAGATTTGTGGTATTTGTGTCACTATCCGCCGCTCTAATGGCATTTGAATTGAAAAAACTATTAGTGTTATCGTAGCAACAACTAAACACGAAAGTTTTGTTTCACTTTTATCAGAAAGAACCCCGTTCCAAGGTGGGGGAAATTGAGTCATAAACTGTGGCAGCACGTGTTTTCGGTCACTTTTCTTCAGTGCTTTTGTTACTTTTGTTCTCATATAACTGTTATTTATAAGTGAAACATATTCCGTAAGTTCCGTTTCGTAGAAATGCAATTCTTCACTCTTCATTTGGTGGCCGGTGCCCCATTTACGGCATTCATTAACCTTCCCCCCTAACAAAAGGAAAAGGAAAATTAAAAGCGAAAGCGAAAGCGAAGAATCCACCGTGGATAGTAAACAAAAAAGTTGCCCACTCTCTCACTTAATTTTAGCTTCTCACTGGAAGCTCCATGAACTTGACTTCACACCAAAACTCCCTTTGTTAAACAATTAATTTATTTACGTGTATTTTTCGGGCACCTTTGCATACAATTTAGTTTAATTTGCACTTTGTTGTTTGTTGTCTTTACCCACGACACGACGGGTGCCAGAAGAGAGAGCGAGAGAGAGAACGTTTTCCGATTCTGGAAGCAGCAGCGGTTTGTTCACTGTGTGCGTTTGGGGCGGCGTGGAGATCTCGATTGACGCTTGGCGCTTGGAAGCAATGCTGGAAATAAACAAACGGGCGGCTCCGGGTTTCACTTACTTTTGCGTTTTACGTTTTCAACCAAAACGGTCAGCATTTGTTATCACAAAATTTATGTCATCGATTCCTATGTTCTGGAGAACTCAAGATATATTTAAGATATGTTGTATTTTATTTTTCAGTCAGCTTTGCTAGCTGCAGAGCAGCGAGCTTTAACAGTTTCATCCATTCAGCAGCCACCTTTACAAGTTTGATTTATTTCATCGCACTACCTCACTGTGACAGCTCACCTTGCATTCAATCGATATTTCAAGAGGAGCGCGAAAGTGCGATCGATTGTTATACAATTCACAAAGCTTTCAAATGAGCTTTCACTCGACAAGCTTTGTGCAGTTCTTTAACAGATGGCGGCATCATTGCTGCATGATCTCCTCGATAGGTGTCGCATACTAACATTCAAGTAGAAGAAAATCAAAATAAAATTTTAATGTTTTATTTTATTGCACTAACAATAAGAACTACAAAACAAACGACATTTCAATGAATTAAATTACTGGTAACTAACTTTGCAGTCACATTGTGACGTCAGCAGGTCCTAACAACTAACAACAAATAAATACAGATACAGATACAGATACGGATACAGATCGGATCGGTTTGGTTCTCCTCCATTTAAAGCTGACTTATTTACAAAAACATTTAAGTGTAAGAAAAGTTTCTGATAGATTTGGTATAGAGCGCAGTTAAGAAATTTCGTCTCCTCTTAGGCTAATGCTGCTGTCGTCTCTCCTCTCCCTCCACATCGTACGACTCTTCATCGTCTTCGACGCCCGGGGACAGGCCTTCAATCAAATCCTCTAAATCATCCTCTCCATCGTCCACATCGTCCACGAATCTGTCTATGCGTTTGAGTAGATTGTGCTCGTTGTCCTCCTCATCCTCTTCCTTCTCCTCCTGCTGACTGCCAGAGGTGGCATCAAAATTCGCCTCCTCCAGCTCCTCCAGCTCCTCCTCCTCGTCATCATCTTCATCATTGTATTCCATGTCGGTTGTGGCCGTGGCCCTTGACTCGGGCAATTGATCATAGTCAAAGACCTGACGCGTTGCCCGCAGCGGCAGCTCCGTGCTGGTGGCAAGCTCTGACCCCAGATCCTCGCCAGCTTCATCATTTCCCAGTACACTCGATATGCTGCCCGCTTGACTGCCAATACGTGGCTCTGGCTGCTGCGGCAGCAGCCTGGTGCTCACCGGCTTCAGGATGGTGCTCGTGGTGCTGCTGGCTGGGACTGCCACTGACGCTGACGCTGTCGAGGAGCCAATCTCATGGACATCGGCAAACATGTTGTCCAACAGGCTCAGCAAATCATTGACGCCACTGGGCGGAGGAGCAGTCGATGGAGTTGTCGATGGTGGAGGAGTTGTAAATGGAGTTGTCGAGGTCCTCGGAACAGATGGAGTTGTGGTTGTTCTTTGGGTGGGTTTGCTCGTGGAACTACTGCTGGTGACTGGCCTTTCTGTGGTTGTTGTCGTAGGTCTCGGTGTAGTGGTCGTCATTGGCGTTGTTTTTGTATGCAAATGCTTGACCTGAAAGGTCTCCACTGTCCCACGTTTCTCGTTGGGGTCTGCGGTACGTACGACAGGTTCTCTCTTGGAGATTACCGGCACTATCTTCGGACTGTGGGGGTCCAGTTCGTTTTGGCCATAGGTCTTGACCTTGGAGTGACCCTCGATGATGAGATACATGGGTCCGAGCAGCGCTTTTGGCGGCTGCTTATAGTGCGAAAAGAGTGAGTCGGTGGTGGATTCTGGCGCGGGTGCCACTGTGGGACGTTGGGCCAGATTACTCGTCTGTGGTATCAGCAGGCGGTTGTTAGTCGTCGTCGTCGTCGTCGTCGTTGTGGTGGTGCTGCTGCTGCTTCCAGGGCGCAGATAAATAGGCTGAGACGTAGGCGTGGTCATTGGCATGGAGACGGAGGTGGAACTGGTTGGACTGGTCATCAGCATCGGTCGGAAGCCGGAGCTGCTGCTGGTCTGTGGTGTGGGCGTGATGTAGATCTCCTGGCCCAGGCTGCTGGCCACCGTGGGCACTGCAATGGTGGGTGGACCCGGCACAAAGGTCACGGGTGCGTAGGCCATCGGTGGACGCGTGGAACTAATGCCATAGCCAGCCGGTGGCAGGGCCTGATGCGGTTTGCTCGTTCCCATCAGGTACTTGGTGGCCGGCATGGTGGGCTTTACCTTCGCCTTGACCACCACCTCCTTCTGCAGGAGCTCGTGCAGCCAGGGCTTCCTCAGAGACGCCTTCGAAGCACCCAGATGTCCCGCCAGGGAGTTGGGCGAATAGCTCACCGTCTGGTGGGGCCTGGAGCTGAAGCTGTAGTGCTGCATGGACTCCTGGTGATGGGCATCGGCGTAGCTCAAGCGATGTGGCGGCATGCTGGACATTCCGCCAATGGGAGCAGAGGAGTGCCAGGAGGTGTAGGACGGATGATAGGCCATCGATGCGGTCATGAATTGCTTGGGTGTCGGCGAACTCATGTGGTTTATGTGGCTCATGTAGGAGGTGCTCATGCTGGGTGAACCCGAAATGGATCCCGGACTGCCGCCCGGCATGCTGTGACGATAATCCACGGAGCTAGAGCCGGAGCCAGAGCCCGTTTTCATCATCATCATTGGCGGTGGCATTAAATGTGTGGGCGGCATGTGCTGTTGTTGTTGTTGTTGTTGTTGAAATTGATGCAGATGTTGGTGTTGATTTTGTTGAAGTTGTTGTTGAGTTGGTGAATGTTGTTGACTTTGTGCATGGATTTGCGGTGGATTCTGTGCATGTTGTTGATGCTTTTGTGTATACTGTTGTTGAAATTGTTGATTATGTTGTTGAATTTGCTGATGCAACTGCTGCTGCTGTGGCGGAGCATAGTAACTCCTTCGTATTGCCGCATACTTCGCCAGTTGCTGCTGCTGTTGCTGATGCTGTCCCAAGCCCATGCCCGGATAGGAATGCGAATGTGGCACCCTCACCCGCTCACTGGCCACGCCCAGCAGCAGGATCTCACTCTTTGTCTTGTTCCGCAACACCTCCGGCGGCAGCTCCTTCTTCCTTGCCTCTGGATTACTCTGTCCTGTGCCATTGTTCTCCGCCCAATAGCGCACTCTGTCCAGGGCGGGTGGACTGTAGTCATAGGTTGGATCCTTTTGCAGTGGATCGCCATGGCCCAACGGACGCCACTCGTTGTTGTTGTTGTGATCCAGTCGGGGAGCTGTGAAGAGGCAGAGAGTAAAATGATGATTGAGTGCCGTATCAATTTACTTTTACATGTGCAACTTTAATTGCCCCAGCCCCCACACACACACAAGCACACACACACAGACCGCGTCCCGTCCCCAAATGGCCGGAAGGCAGGAGCTGCAGCTAGAGACGTAGCCAGACCGAATCATAACTCGTTAAAGTGTTAACAAATGTTTTTGTCCCGTCACTTGGCCGTTGGTGGGCATCCTGGTTGCTCACCTCATCACAGCGAGAGTCGATCTGGGAGTAGGTTTTTGGTTGGAAGAAATACATCTACAAGGATACAAAACAGTTCTCCTACGTCTACTGTCTACCCACCATTGTCCACATTTGAACTCAATCATGGCAATGTCAATGCCTGGCAGCGACACTCTTCAATCTGCCCTCGTGTCTGACTTCAATCGTTTGGACTTGTTTGTGCATAAATTGATTTTAATGCCCGCAGACAGTGTCGAAGATTGGTGGGCTCACTCGCAGATCGGATCCACTCTGCGAGGCTCCTAATTAAGCCCGAGTCAGAGGCCAAGCCGCCACACAGCCTGATCCCGACGCCCACCTGCCAGCAAACACTTTTCGGCTGTCTACAGGCGTTGATCACTTGGAGCCATGACCAAGGCAATCAACACAGCAAACACAAAGACAGACACAAAGAGAAGTTGACTCTGGCTCTAGCTCTGGCTTTGGCTTTGTCTGGGATTGGGCTGTTGTTGGGTTTGCCTTGGCTTTGCTTGATTGACTGATCGACGGGCGGTGGGGCCTGATAAATTATTAGCTAAAACCAGACAAATCGCTTTCCATTTGGCCAACGACAAAGGCATGAGGACCTGCACTTGGCCTAGGCGGAAATGGCCAGCCATGCATCTTGATCTGCTTCTAAATTGCATTTTATACCCTTGATATAGAGAGAGTATGCCGAATTGGACAAAGGTGAGGCTATTCCTGAGGATTATATATGAAAAATATTGAATTCTTGCCGGAAAACTTTTATTAATATCAGATTGGAATTTGGGTTTGGGTTCTCGATCAGCTTAGGATAAGGCCGTTACAGTGGTGCTGCCGTCCGCAGTGGTGCTGACTTCTGTAGTGGCTGTTCCATTTGATGGACGTCCAAATTGTGGACGACCCTGGGATCCTCCCTGTTGTGGACGTCTCTGTGGCCTTCCTTGAGCAGCCACCATGGCAAACAGGGCAAAGAGCAGAATCAAGATGTGGAAACGCATGTTGGTTGGAAGTTCAAGCTGAAACTGTGATACCTTTGACTGCCTCCAGAGCTCTTTTATACCTTTCTTGCCAGAAGAACTATGAGCCAGAACAGCTGGATGTATCACTGTTCAAATAAACGTAAATTGTACTCGTACTTTGGAAAAACCTTTGACAAACATTGTCGGAGCCAGCGACTAGATCTTGACTGTTTTTCATCTGCGTCATCGATCCACAGCTGCTCTTGTTACGTTTCCCAAAGTTCTGGTTTTTGTTTGCCGATGTGGGGGATTTTTCTGTTGCATGGAAAGAGTATTTCACGCGTCTTGTCTTCCTTTCCATGCTATTATCTTGTCGTTGCGCATTTTCGAGGTGGGCGCCTACCTACGCGCAGTAAGTAGTTCAGTGCAGTCCACTCCCAGCCTTGGCAAGCCAATCGGATTGAGTGCATGCTACTCGTATCTGTATCCCATTCATCCTTGCATAATTGCCAGTGACCACGAAACAATGTTGCCAGACGATTTTCACTTTCATTCGCATTAAAATGCCTCGCATGATTGCGTTCCAAATTGTTTGATCTCCTAATGCTGGCCATTAAAATAGCGCTCCCCCGGTGGACCTCCACTCACTGCTCTCCCAATTATGTTGGTGAAACAAAATCAAAGTGCAAATCTTTCATATTTTTTTCATTTTTTGTGTGTGATTTTTCTTTGCTTTTTTTGTGCTGCGGTTCATTGCTCACCTGTTGTCGCACCGGGCGTCAGTGGCTGTGGCTGTGGCTGACCAACCTCATCCTGACTGGCATTTGTCTTCGTCGGCGTTGCCGTCACCGTCGTTGTTTTGGTTGTCGTGGTCGCCTCCGTCTCTGACACTGTTGATTGAGCCAAGACCTCGAAGACTCCGCCGGCTGAGGCTGCGTCGACAAGAGGTGCGGCCGCGAGGAGCTGCAGCAGCAGCAGCAGGGAGCAGCCCAGACAGAGTATCGTAACCAAATTGTGGCTCTTGTGGCGTTCACTTATCATCTTGGTTCGGTTCGTTGATCGCCTTTGGTTTTTCTTCTGTTATCTGGAATTTTATAAATTGTAGACCTGAGTTTCGGTTATGGCTTTGGCGATGATTTAATATGGCCCCCCAACAGATCGACTGCAACCGGGCCAGTGTAAATGTATTCTTAAATATTGAATAACGCAGGTGAACGAGGAAGTAAGCCCACTATTTCAATGGACACTCTCTCAACAGGTTGTTATCCAGATTGCTGGGAAGTTAATTTACTCGAAATGGGCTACCACATGGTGTACAATAAAAATTGATTAATGTTTGCTGATTGAGCAGCGAGGAAATTCAACCTTTCACTTAGCTTAAATATTTATTTATCTAAAATAATTTAACAAAAACGCTAAACGTTGTAAATTATAAATTGATCAGATGTGGTTGATGGTTGATGAGAGAAATTAAAGAGAGAGAGCGAGAGAGTGTTGGGGTATTTTCGATCAAATTAAAGTTTAAGGTTTTTAAGCATTGTTAAAATGGTCGAAAGATTTACAGATTTTATTGCAATTAAAAGAGTTAGGAGGGAACAATATTTAACATTTAATTCAATTAATTACGTAGAAAAAAACAAATCTTTATCTGTTTATCAGTCTCCAATTAGTTTCTTTCAAGGTTTCTAAGGTTGCTAAGGTTTATCCGATGCAAAACTCATTAAAAAACTGAAATTTTTAAACGTTTAATTCATAATTTATGGCACTTCAGGACAAAAGGCAGACGCCAGTCCGTGGCAAACCAGACTCCCTCTGGGAAGACTCTGACTAGGGTCTGACATCTGCCCACGACTTGGGCGGGCGCCGGCATCTTTGACCAAAGCTTTATTACTCCCTTTCCATTCTCCATTCCCTCACTGTACCTTTCTTCCGCAACGGGACTCTTCCTGTCTCGCTGCCACTCTGCTGAGCTTTCGAGCTGCCTGCCTGCTCTTTCTATATCGCTCGCCTCCTCCCATCCCAACGTCAGCTCTCCCGCTGTTCTCCTCTCTCTCTCTCTCTCTCTCTCTGCTGGCGTTTCTCTTCCTGCCTCGCTGATTCTTTTTTGCGAACATGTCCTAAGGGCTTCTTATCATCATCATTTGCTTGCTCTCCGCAGTCGCTTGTCATCTTTGTCTCGTCTTTTCTTTCTTTCTGAAATTTACTTACTTTTTTCGGCATGCACTTCGCCTGCTGCATTTCGTTCCCATCGAAAGTGAAACTTGTGATTTTTGATCATAAAAGAAAATTTGCATTTATTTTGCAGCGGGCTCTACGGGTTTCTTGTAGCCGGTGTCGCCGCTGTTACCTCTGAGTCGCTCGGCGGCAATCGTAAAAATTAACTTGATTACTACACGCATAAATAAAGCCATTAAACGGCAAACATCTTGCTATGGCAGCAATTAAAATCAAATAAAACTCGCCGACGACATCCAGATCAACCCCTCCAGGGGGGGGGAATAGTGCGTGCTGCAGCAGGCAGGCATCCGGAAGGGGAGGTGTCATGCACAATTGTATGTCATTTGTTTTGCTTACTTTTCGAAGAAACAAATTCCAAGTATTGGGAGCAATGATTACCCGAAATGATTAAACGGAAAATGCTCCATAATGCCATAGCATTATGCAATAGGCATACATTTAACTACCCTTTGCAGAGGGTATACTGATACTCAGAAAGAGTACGAGCTAAAACCAGACAAAATCCTGCTCTTTTCCTAGGCAGAAATTGCTTCTAGCAAATGTCTTGTATGAGTTGTATCAGAAAAAGTGTGATAAACATGAAATTCTTGCAGGAAAACTTTTATTAATATCGGATTGGGATTTGGTTAGGGTTTATGCACATCCTAGGACAAAGCAACCTCAGTGGTGCTGCTGTCCGCAGTGCTGCTGACTTCAGTAGTGGCTGTTCCATTTGATGGACGTCCAAATTGTGGACGACCCTGGGATCCTCCCTGTTGTGGACCTCTCTGTGGCCTTCCTTGAGCTGCCACCATGGCAAACAGGGCAAAGAGCAGAATCAAGATGTGGAAACGCATGTTGGTTGGAAGTTCAAGCTGAAACTGTGATAACTTTCACTGCCTCCAGAGCTCTTTTATACCTTTCTTGCCAGAAGAACTATAAGCCAGAACCGCTGCTTAACCACTGTGTGGATGTATCACTGATCAAATAAACGTACTTTGTAATCGTACTTTGGGAAAACCGTAGACAAACAATTCTTGAATGACGGCAGAACCTTCTTGTTGATTTTATTTAAGAAATGTTTGTGTGTATGAGGCATTTTGATGCGGAATCTGAAAGAGTTTCCATCCTGAGTTTCCATAGTAGCCAATAAAAGAGCCAATAAACTTTTAACAGCTGTAAATTAATTGAACTCTCAGACAAATTTTCTCACTTAATCCATGCCAAAGCTGCGAACAACCAATCTTAAAGGGAGTTCACACTTCAGACCCCAAAACGTGTTTCATGCGACAGTAATTTAGACCTCACATTCACGTGGAAGACATTTAATTTTCTTCATTGTGTTACAAGCCATTTGCATAAGCCAGAGTCACTTTGTAATGCATTTAATTACGCATAATTTCTGTGTTATTTCACTCGAATGTGTTTACATGGCAAGTGAAATGTGTTGGCAGCTAAGTGAGTGTTATGATAGGGTATTATGTGATGATCCGATACAGTCTTAAGTACCAGCGAGTGCTGAAAGCTGCTTTTGTGGTCGTCAATTGCTGCCCTTGAATGTAATGAGTGAAGAGAATACTTGAAATGGTAAACAAAAGAGTGGAAGAGCGTGATGAAGAGATAATCCATGGAAACAATACTGAAGAGTACTTTAAAACTGAAGCTAATGCATTTTCAGTCGTAAATGGAGTCCAATCACTTATGCTCCAAGCTATCTCAATTCATCCTTTCACAAGTTGAAGGACTTACCAACTCTAACGCTTGTCCAAAGACAGTTTATCAGAGTGTATTTGGTAAATTAAAGCCACCCAAAGTTAAATCAACTTTCATGGGTCTCCGGACTCCACTCTGATTGCAGCCAATCAAACGCATCCCACACATCGCACAAAGTATGCGAAGACAGCAACTTTATTCCCCCGCTATCATAAATGCATTCCAAGCACTTTCAATTGATGTCTCTTAAAAGCCACCACTCAGTCACTCAAAAGCTGGCTGCCTGTTCGGGTGCCCGGGTGCTCGGGCTGCCCACAGCAAACAGACCCAAAAGGCTCAATGGAGACAGGGACGGCGAGCGATATAGATGGAGTGAGAGATGCACTCAAAGCGACAGCTGTTAAGTGGCCGGCTTAGGCCATTGAGTGTAAAAAAAGCAGCCACAAAAAGCCGATGAGCAAACAAACAGACCAATAAATAGACAAACAACCGAAGCAAAGATCAAGTCGGAGTTAGAGCCAGAGAGCCGAAGCTGAAGCTGCAGCCAAAGCCAGAGATTCATTCAAGTGCGCGACACTTTTTATGCGTTAAGTAAAAAACAACAAAAAGCTGAACTGAAGGTGCAACCAAGGGCCGACGATTTAGATACTCTTGCTACAAAATATATGAGATTCAGTTTATGTTAAGCACAAAATGTATCGCAGGTTGAACTACTTCTTCAGCTCTCTCCTTTTGCTGAGAAAGAATATACATATATTTCCTCCTTCGATAGCAAACCCCTGCTCAAAACCCTAATACCCTCTTTAAGTGTATTAAAATCAACAACGGCGACAACTGGTCAAGAAAAAAACTGCATGAGGAGCAGCAGCCGCAGCAGCAACAACTGCAAGAAACTGGCGCACTGAGATGCATACCAACATGGCAGCGTATTAGCCAAAGACAAATACTAATTGCAGCCAAAGCAGCTGCAACAGAAGCAGCATCAAGCAGCATCGCATCAGCATCAGCAGCAAGCATCAAGCATCAAGCATCAGCAGCGGCCTGGCAGTTGCTGGCTTTTTGTTTGCCGGCAGTTAATTTCATTTAAAGAATGTCATCTTCACTTTAAGTGAAAGATAAATGTGCCGAGCTGCAGGAGTGCCTGGAAAATCAAGTAGCTGTTGGGTCTCCCTTTCGCTTCATCACCATCTCCCTCTCCCTCTCCATCTCCATCTCCCTCTCTATGGCCAACACACATGGCGTATGCGTGATGTTCGTTTGTTTTGTCGCCAGCAAGCGCCAGCTTAACTTTATGCAGTGTCTTAATTCTTTGCACAAAGATCGTAAAGTGAGAAGGAAAGATTCGATTTCGCTGGCAAAGAAAAAGGGGAATTTATGTGCAACATCCGCACTCACGGATTACTCGCTGGACCATTGAAAACCGAGAGTTCCGAGAGTTGATTGATGGAAAATGCGTGCAAAATGGCCAACCAGCTCATGGTAATGGTCGAAAATGAGTCGTGACTGCAGTTCTCGATGGCCAAGGCTGAAATGGATACGACTTTCCGTGATAGATGAACCATATAAAAATCATTATGCTGAGGTTGAATCATCAATCTTGAACCAATGTTGGTTGAGGGATCTGGTATTCGCTCTTAATTGCTCGTACATATCGGATTTAACACGATCTTTACATCGATCGTACATCAACTATAGTGGTCATACATGAGCACTTAACATGTTGTTAAGCAATCTTCAGTGCTCATTCAAATGTGCAAACCGATCATGACTTTACATGACTACTGGCGACCAGACATGATTTTTACTGATCTTCAATATGTCTCAACACAATCATAAGTGATCAAACATGGTCTTAGATGATCGAACAGGATCTTAAATCACTCTTCAACATGTTAGTTGGACTCTAGATAATGTGGGGAGCACACATCCAACGTGTTTGTGCGGGGATTGTGCGGGATATGAAGTGATCAAAAAGGATGCAGAACAATCCTTGCTTTATTTTTCAATAAATATTTCACCATATTAGAGGCAACAAAAGATCCCCCACACCCATCCAAACTTGCACTCCATAAACGAATTCCTTTTGTCAACAATCATCTTTAAGCATCGCATCCATCAATCACTTTGCAACCTCTCGAGAACCACATTCACTTCAACCACTGATTCTTTCACTCACTTTCACTGGCTTACACAATCTAAGCAGGATCTTACATCATCTGGTTTCTGCCAAAGCACTTACCATTCAATGCAGTTCGCTCTGGTGCGATGATTCTCAAATTGTATTTTCTTTTTTGTATTCGGTTTATAATCCTTCTTGTGAATGGTTTTATTTGATTAATTTGCAGCCATTTCCTGGCTGACAATTGTCACAAATCAATAATCAAACACACAAACACGATTCACCATACACAATTGGCCGGGCTCGGACTCGGGCACTGAGGATGGGGCTTTCAAGAAAACATTTCATTTCATTTCATTCAGTAAATTTCACTTTTAAACGACCAGCGCGACCGATGAAGATACTCGTAGCGGCGGCCAAGGTGGCTCTGGGAGCTTCTTATTCGTACACCTGAACCGACGACAGACATTCGCACGGCTTCGGCTTCTGCTTCGGCTACGACTTTGATTTTTGTGTGTTCGGCGTTCGTCTCTGACGGGGACTTTTATGGAGGATCTTCAGGTTTTGTGATCGGTCTCGCTGCTGTCTGCTGCCAGTGCATCCGTTTCAAATCGCGTCCGTTTGTTAACTGATTTCGCGTTGTCTTGGCCAAAACTCAAATTCGAAACTGTTAAAAGAGGCAGCGACGCTAGCAGTGGCAGCGACTGCCAGCCGAACCACCAGACAAGTCTGCACTGTTGTTGCACTTGTTGCTGTCTCTCTCTGTCTCTATCGACGCTGACGTCGCGACGCGTCACCAAAGTTGTCGTCTTTTCGCTTTTTTTTTGTTTTTGTTGTTTGTGTTTTGTTGCCTGTTTGGTGTTTTGTTGTAGCTGTTGAAGTAGCTTTTGTGAAGAGTCTCTGTTGGTGTTGTGGTTTTTGGTGTTTGTTGCTGTTGCTGCAGTTGTTGTTGTTGCTGATGTCCCTGCCAATGCTTTTTGTTCAATCATATTTATTGATATTTTATGGTCCATATTAGTCGAAAATATTGTGCAAATTACCTTGATTCGCTTCACAAATTTCCTAAGCAAATTTCCATATTTTAGACCATTTTCCACGAGCTAATATAGGAGTACTCAGAATATGTGTACATACAAATGTAGATGTTAATTAATTAAATTAAAATGTCAATGTTAACAAACTGCAAATGGGCAACAGCAGCAGCAAACAGGAACCTTTAACCTTCCTTAAAGTATTTCACACCTTTTCCGGCAACATGTTTGGAGTGCAGCCCAACACATTGAAGATACATGTATCTGCAACACTGCTGTTGTTGCTGCAGCTGTTTCGCATTCAAGTCAGCCTCAGATATCCACTGCCTGGCACATTGTTTCGTTTCCCAAGAATGTTGGTTCTGTTTTTCTGCACTTTCGCTTTTCGTTTTTTTTGTGTCGGTTGCATAAAAAAACACCCGAAATTTGTGGCCAAATAAATTTCTACCTGGGGCCACAAATCGTAAAATATGTTAAGAGCTTCGGGCCACAGGCAACAGCAGACAGAAACAATTGGCAATAGTCATGACATGACTGACTGTCAATTGTTGACGTTGCCGCTGTTCGCTGTTGCTGTTGGCTGTTGCTGTTGGCTGTTGCTGTCTCTTCTGCCCCATGGGCGTGTGCGTATTTGATGGGTGTGAGAGAGGAAGGTGTTGTCAGGGGGGAGAGGAGTGAGTAGGGGAAACACCAGCACCTGACGTGTTGCCTTTTGTTGTTGCTAGGCCTCAAAGCCTTCCTTTGTTTTCTGCATATTTCTGCACAAAACTGAAGGTGTCAATTAAGGCGCAACATAAACGAAACTGCAGACAAAATTGCAAATCAAAAGACTTTGGCAACGAACTTGACACATGACTTTCACAACCTAGAATGGCTTTTACCTACCCATAATGTATGCTCATGTCAATGGGTGCTGAATAACAAGTGATCGCAATTCAATCCACTTTCTTTTTCAAAATTAAGTAAATGTATGTTTTGTATTCTTCGGTGGAGTTAAGAGCCTTAGATATATATATCATAATTACCAATCAACCTCTCGAGCTTTATAAAAATACTGAACAAGATTTGGTAGCCAGTTATTCCTAGCGTCTATAATTGAAGTCCCCCAATTATTAATTTTAATTTTCTGCTCAAGACAAATTAAGGATGGAGCCTTGGCAAATCATTTTCATTCCCCTCCCTTGCCAAAGCGAATTCAAACGAATTTCCTCAGTCAGAGTTGGTCACTTGGTTAGCCGCATTAACTTGTTTCTGCTCTGCAAGGCCATCGCCGAGTGTCTAGAGCCGATGCAGGCACCCCCGCCAGTGGTTTGTGCGCCCCCCCCCTTAATTAGCGCATGTGTTGCATGAGGCTGTGCTGCATGTTGCCAACTAGCTCGAAGCCTGCAACTTGCCACTAAGCAAACATTGTTGCTGTTGCTCTGGCTGAGACTGTGGCTGTGGCTGAGACTGTGGCTGTGGCTGAGGCCCACTCAGCCGTATAAATTGTATCAATAAATTTATTGATTTCAACTGTTGCTGCTGACTTGTTTAATATTTTGCGACGATTTATGTTGCAGGCATGCAAATTTTAGTATTTATTTGCTTTGTCGGTGCACGAAGGGGATGCCACTCGTATGCTGCCAAAGCCTGGCAGCCTGGCAGCCTGGCAGTCTCGCTCTGGCTTTAATGAACATGTTGTCTCCGGCCATGTCGTCGCTCTCTGTGGAAAGAGTCATCAAAAGCCGCACGCATGGCAAATTTGTGTGCTCCGGCTGTCATCCGTGGCCTGGCCTACTACAGCTCCTACAGCTACTCCTGCTCTAGCTACAACTACCAACTCCAGTTGGATTTCCAGCTCAGCTCGTGCTCGTGCCGTTTAATGACAGAAATTAGGCAACCTTTCACTGGCGCATAATTTCACCCACACGCACACACTCCCACTTGGTCGCCCATACATAGAGGCACTTCCGGCAACTGGCGAGAGTTTTTCGTATGGCCAAGATACTGGTAGACGACCAACGACCGACGACCGATGGGGTATGTTGTATTTGTGGAGATTTATGTAACGCGCAGGATGATATCCGTATATCCCATGGGCATACAAGCCTTAAAGACCATTTTAATCCAATAAAGATTCAAGTAAATATCATCTTAATCTTATAAAACGCCTTCAGCTTTGCCATTTCTCATTTAACTTTGTTCTCATTGTCTTGATTGATTCACCTGCCTGGCTGCATGCCAATTAGATAACTTTCTACTTGCAGGCACATCTCAGAAACTTAAATCTGAGTAATGGGTATGCCTCGACACTCCACAATGGCATTCCTACCTGTTTTTGTGTTGAGTTGTTTTGGTGCGTCTGCACACACCCAAAGAACACTTTCGTTCATTGGCTAACCATAAATACAGCACTCAAACCCATATTTTTATTATTTTGCATTTGGGTTAGGGCAATTTCTACGGCCATCGACTTGCCACTGGCCAAAGCACCTGCCATGCATGCCAAATCAGGTGAAAAGCACTGCGGCGGCTGTCTTTGCTGTCGCCCCGGTGCATCGCTAATTAGATAAACAAATTTTCATGTGTATGTGTTGGGTTTTTGGTGTTGTACGTACGTACGTACCCCTGGACATTGTTGCACGCACTCGAATTATTGAAAAGTGAAATAAGCTGCGAAAGGTGGCTGCTACGCTAGGAAGAAATGATGAATGTTGGATGCTCTTTCTATTGGATTTATGTGAATAGTTTTGAGGGTATGCCTAGGCAGAAAGATGAGAGTGAGAAACATAAAAGGAAGAGAGACAGATGAAGGGATTCTGTAAGTTATGGGCTACATTCATCTTGTTTTGGTAATAAATGAAATATAACATTTAAATCCCTCTTGCAATTGAATACCCCACAACGCACAATCACAGCACTAAGACAAGGCCCATCACCACAACAAAGCGAAGCTACCCCTCATGACACCTCGTACAGTGATAAATATACAAACAGTGCGATGCTTAGTTTCTAAAAAAGAAAGTGAAATTCGAATGCGGACAGAACGCGGCGCAAAGTGCGAGGCCCAGGTAGCGCCTAACTTGGCCAGGACCAGGCCAAAAGCAACACCAACAACAAAAAACCAGACCCGATCTCCGATTCGATCCGATGCGATGCGATGCGATGCGATGCCATCCGATCCGTTGCGCTACGCCGCGAGTTATCGCAAGTTTTTGATGCTAAACAAATATGACTAATTATGGAGGAACTGACGCACTAAACAGCGCCACATAATGCACCAGTCGTCTTGGTTTCGACGTAGATGGTCCCATCGAATCCCAACCCAGGCAGCACACACCGGGCAACCGGGGACCGGTTGCCGAGACCCAAACAAACACCCGCAATTTCGCCAATTCGTGGAAAAACGCTCGATTGTATGAATGAAATGCGTTTTACGCGACAAACAACAAAGTCGCAACCGAACTCAACTCCGACTTGTCGTAGTTTTCACTCTATAAGGTGACTAATCTCTGCCCGGACTGCCTGTCTCCTCTCCCCCCACAGATGTACTCTCCACCGTCCAGCGCTCGTCCACACAACACGCCTCGGAAAGCCGGCACTGCCGAGGTGGAGGCAGCCACCACATCATTATGTGCAGGCCACGCCCACGACTGTTGCACATCAATCGATTCGGCGGCGGCAATGATCGAAGTGCTGGCAACAAAGGCAACTCCAGTGACAGCTCCAAAAACCACTTGGGAGATTACAAATCGCAGACGGACGAGGTCCGAACTTTGAGGTGGGGAATAGCGCCGGTCAGCCTCATGGCAGATGACTTTGCTGCCGCTTTGACTGTCCTGCCACCACACCGCCACGAGATTGTCTCGTGTGCAGCGGCCTATCGTTCACATGCCCTAGCCTTTGCGGATAAATATCAAGTGAGGAACGTTTACACCAGCTTTGAGGATCTAGCCAAGTGTCCCAGCGTGGGTGAGTATCTGTAGAACATTTTCTGTGTGTATAACAATTCTACTTCCTTTGGGTCAGATGTTGTGTACATATCGCCGCTGAATCCGCTGCACTGTGAACTCTGCCACCTGATGCTGAACCACGACAAGCACGTGCTGTGCGAGAAACCGATCTGCATGAGCGAGTCGAAGGCAGAGAAGCTGCTGCAGAAAGCCCAGGCACGCGGTCTCTTCCTCATGGAGGGCATGTGGCCACGCTGTGTGCCCGCCTATCACTTTCTGCGCCATCAGATTATGCGCAATCGTTTGGGCGACATACAGAATGTCCACTGCAGCCTCGGTCTGGCCGTGTCGCAGAGCAAGTTGGCCCTGTACGGGGGTGTGGCGAGCGATTTCGGTGTGTATGGGCTGCAGCTGGCGCTGTGGGTGTATCGGGAAGTGCCAGAGAAGGTGCGGGCCACGGGGAAGCTCAACGAGGAGGGTATCGATGTGGTGGCCAATATAGAGCTGGGTTTTAGCCAAAATCGCTGGGCCAGCATCGAGGTGAGTGCCGAGGAGAAGCTGAGCAACAAGGCCATCATCCAGGGCAAGTCGGGCAGCATCAAGGTGTGTGCACAGATATTTCCTTGATCTCTTCTATAGAACTCTTTCCTTCCTCAGATGACCAACTATTGGTGTCCCACGCGGCTCGTTACCGAGGACACGGACTACGAGTTCCCACTGCCTGGCGGCGGGGAGGTCACCACCCACTATCACAACCGCTTGGGCATGTGCTACGAGGCGGAGGAGGTGCGAAATTGCATTCTGAATGGCAGCACCCAAAGCGAACTGTTCAACCACAACGAGAGCCGACTCCTGGCCAACCTAATGGACAGCATACACGCCCAGCTGGGTGTGGGTCGGAGCTCGGAAGTTTATACCAAATTTCAGCTGGAGAACGATTTGAAAAATGCCACCGAGATTGAGGCCAATCGGGAGAGCAGCGAAGCAGTAAATAAATAAATAAATAGTTTTCTCAGTAAGAACCGTTAAATATGCGTTCAGTTAATGCCTCCTCCTACATGAAATGATAAATACACTCTACACTGGCGCCCTCTGTCGGAGTTCAGAGAAAGCTTTTGCAACTAGTTCAAATTTGTATGGCCGTATGACACTACACACACAGAGATAGCCTCACGGGAATCTCATGCAATGCAGTGTGAACGGGGGCGTTATAAATGTGCGTTAGTTTGAGCTTGTGGCAGCGCAGCAGCAGATATTATGTTACACATTTCAAATCCAATTCAGATAATCTGACGGATAATCTGTCACAGCACTTGAACTGAGTGGAGACGTGACGGGAAACTGGTAACAAAATGATAAGGTAAATGACAATATACCTAGTGGTTGGATGAGCAGCACCCAAAATTCTGCTTTATTGTCCGAACAAATTAAATATAAGACACTTGAGTTTTTATAATCTTTTTTTTATTTGATTTTTTTTCGTTTATTCGTTTTTAAATTTTATTTGTCGTTTATCGCTTTTAAATAAGTTTTTAATTCGATTTAAAATAAAATTCTTAGCATTCTATCAGTGCTATTGCTTATTGCTTTTTAACCTTCTTGTTCTGTGGCGCTTTCTTCGATTTTCCGGTACATTTTCTCCACAAAAACGTCCACACAACCTTGTTGATGAGGAAGATCAGATATAGTGCCAGTGCCACGAGGACATAAATATCCAGATTGTTGCTAGCGATAATGCCCATATGGACCAGAGGACTCTGCATGTGAGGAGCGCCATGGTGACGGATTACATACTCTGTCCAGTAGACAACCGACTCCTGGGGTGTCTGCGGGCGATCGCGATACAATTTGGAGAACGTCTGCACCTTTTTGGCATACTTTGGGTTGTTGACAATTTCATTGATGGCCTCCTTGAACTCCTTAACGTCCAGGGAGGTGAGCTCCAAGCGCAGGCCATAGCCGTTCTCCACTATCTTGTCTGCATTTCCCGGCTGATCGGCGAAGACGGGCAGGGCCAGCATTGGCACTCCATGGTACTGGGCCTCGGCCATGCCACCCTTGCCCGCATGCGTGATGAAGAGCTTGAGCTTGGGATGGGCCAGGATATCATCCTGGGGCAGCCACTTTTTGTACAGTATGTTTGCAGACTTGCCGGGGGTGTTCTTGGGATCCTCCCACTTCCAGATCACACGCTGCTTCAGGCTGGACAGAGTCTTGTAGATGGTTGACACCACTTCAGGCTTGAAATACTCGGCCTTGAGATTCGAGCCAAGACTGAACAGAATTGCTCCATTTTTGGCATTATCCATGAACTCCTTGATATCCTCTGGCAAAGGATCCGGCTTGCTCTTGACTTGAATGCCACCGATTTCGATAATGGCGGGCACATTCGGACGGACGGGACCCTCGCTGATGCCATGACTGTTGCAGAAGACCAGAGAGACGTTCTTCTTTGCTGTCTCGAGGCTGGGCATGTTCTTGTCATCGCCCCAAAGGCGTCTGTAGCAGCAAAAAAGAGAAGAATGAGTTCCAAATTAATAAAGATTATAGATTATAGATAAGCTTGTTTTATGTACTATTAAACAGAACACCAGTTCGGTTGTGCTGGTTTGATTATTTTCAAATGATTTTTGCTTTGGGTGGCAATATGAGTAATAAAGTAAAACTAATATGAGTGAATGGAAAAATACGGCTGTGCCATTTATACTCACTCATAGAATCCCTTGTATCTGTGGTCAAGAATTTTTCCTAGCAATCCGAAACCGGCAGTGCTGAAGAAATTCGCGACACGCTGCTGGAAGTTCATGGGTTTGCCTGCTGCAACGGATATTTGCATTTGGGGGACACTTGACAGCTCCGGATTTCCAATCAGTTCATTGACCATACTCAAGGGCGGTGACATCCACGAAATAATCAATGGACAATTAAATTTTGCACCCAGCCCCACCTGATAAGTATTGAAGAAGAAGCCCACAAAGAGCACATCGAATTTGTTGTCCTTGTTGTTGTAGAGATCCGTGAAACGCTTGTCCTCCAGGGTATCCACTTGTGTGTTTATAAGCAGGGAAAGCGAACCAAGAATCGATTTCATGGTAGTCCAAATGGAGGGCTTCTGCTTGACCATATCCACCATGCCACCGTGGATCATCTTCTCATCCTCGTCCCTCAATGGAAGGACAATGTGCTTGATGCTCTTGTGGGTCACCTTCGGCGGCACCGATGACACCACTGTCACATTGTGTCCCTTCTCGGCAAGCGTCTTCATGATGGACATGTGCACTATGAAATGCGATGGGCTGTGACTGGTGAACACACCCAGAATATTGGATCCCTCGCTGCTCTGGGGCAGGGAGTGCAGGGCCAGCAGTGCGAGCAGCACACCGCCCAAGCTGCACCCCATCAATGTGTTTCGATTTCCACTCATGGTTCGCTGATGTCCGCGTCTATACTGATCGGTTTCTATACTTTGGCTCGTATCTTATAGGTTGTCGGCAGAGGCGATAACACACTGATAAGATTTTTTTAGTCGTTTAATCTGAAAAAAATTCTGGTGTATTGATAAGTTGGCAACAAATGTTTCAAACAGAAGTAAGGTTTTGACGACTATTTGAGGTCAGTCGGCCACTCTCTCTAAATAACAATTTCGTCACAACCACACAAAAAAAAAGATCAGCATTTATCATCACTCAAAACGGACTTTTGCAATAATAACTAATATTTTGAAATTTCAAAGCCGTTAGGAAAATGCTCGATATTATACACTCATCACAGAACGGCACGTGCGAGTGGGTTAAAGAGCAAATATTCTTACAAGCAATGTCAATTTAGAGGTTAACTAGTGTTTCATTAAGTTGGCACTCAACTGATGACTTTAACAAAAAATTATATTATAGATATTCTAAATACCTCTTGGCTATATACAGAGACAAAACACGCAGCAACAAAACACTATTAAATACTAGACAACAAATTTGGAAAACAATACGCTTTCGGGCACGCGTTGTGCTGCGACTCACTGAGAATTTGAATCCGAATCCGAATCCGAATCGAATCGCTGCGATCGGAAACGATCTGAGTGGGAGCGAAAGAGAGTCGATTGGCAGTGAGAGGGACATATCTATAAATAAATAGGGTGAGAGAGAGTGGGAGGCCACCTGTTAAGCTTGGAGGGGAAGCTCGCGTACGCCGTGTGACATAACTATAAATGCTATAATGCAGGTCAATATAATCATTATCTGTTAATAATATGTTAACGATAACGCTAAATGATAATCGATTGGGTATCAGCATGACAACTGGTTTCAAAGCTATAATTATAGGTAAATTAAGGAAATACCCTCTGCAAGGATGAAACACTATCATCAGAAACACTTGTAAGTTTTGTTAACTATTACAAATACAGTTGTGTAACACACTGTACTTTGCAAGCAAGTGCCAGTGTAAGCAATTAATTCGGATTGCACGGTGGCTCTCTCCCTGCCTCTCAGCACAGACAGAAGACTTAAGTGGTGAATGCTTTCTGTCCAGTCATGCTTTCCAGCAAAGCTTTTGCCGCTCTCATTGAGCCCTTGCTTTGTTATTGTTGATGGTGCATCACACACACTCGCGCTCTTTTGTTCTACGTTGATCTTTATGCACTCTTGCTCTTTCTCACTCTCACTCTCGCTCTCTGGGCGTTTTTAATGGGACAGCGTGTTCTGGCGTGCACACTTTCGTTGCGTATTCCATTCAATCAGCAAATGGCTGCGCTTGCATGAAACTGTTTGTTTTCCTATAAAACATACATATGTAATTATGTAGATTTTGAGCCACAGTCGGGTAGGTTTTGTCTCTAAATTATGTTCGCTAACCTGTTTTTAAATTTTGAATATATTTTACTTAAACTATGCTCACATTTACATACATTTGTTTACACACGCAATACACACGTCGAGCCCCTTTGAAAGAAACGATCGGTCATTGGTAGTTATACATAAGTTCGAGTGATAAAAGAATTTACCATATGTAATATTAAACGTCCAGTCAAATTCTTTCTTAATAGTACAAAAATCTAGTAAAATGAAGTAAATTATTTGGTAGGGAATTGCTATAGTCGACTCTCTAATTAATCATTTTCCAATGTTTTTGAGCACTCTCTTGTTGAAATTATTATTCTACGAATATGATGAAAATATTGTGATTTAGTGACTAAATTCGTTTGCCGCTGAACTTGGCACATGTGTACTAAGCTTACGTTTGTCAATTATTATTATTTCATTACAAATTATATGTATTACTTAGCCCTAGCAATTACTGACTCATTTTATGCAATAACTCCTTCCCCTTTTGAACTAGATTTGCACGAGAGAGGTGTTGATTATAATATCTTATCTTTAAGCTTGTTCTTCGAGGCTTTCGCCCGATAGTGGCCACGCACAACTCTTAAAACTTTGCGAAATACAAATCGGAATAACATGCGTAGTATCAGCAGAGCCACCAAACAAAATACCAGAAGGGTTCCGTATACATCCAGATTGTGGCGTGCGACAAAGTTCATGTGGAGCAGCGGACTCTGCAGGTTATAGGCGCCCTGGTGACGGAGTACATACTCAGTCCAGTAGACCACCGATTGGCGAGCAGTCAGCGGACGATCGCGATACAATGCTGAGAATCTGCCCACACTCTCCCGGTACGCGGGATTCAGCAAGAGCTCCCCAATGGTCTCCTCCAAAATCTTCTCTGTGAGTGTAAGGACATCGAGATGGAGTCCAAAACCCGATTTGGCCATTATTTCAGCATTTCCCGGCTGATCGGCGAATATTGGGAAAGCCAACATGGGAACTCCATGGTACTGGGCCTCGGCAATCCCACCCTTACCCGCATGGGTGATGAAGAGTCGCGTCTTTGGATGCGCCAAGATGTCGTCTTGGGGTAGCCAATTACCAAAGTAAATATTTGAAGCATTTCCTGGTGTATTCTCCTTGTCATCCCACTTCCAGACCACACGCTGAGGCAGCTTGGAAAGCACCTTGTACAAAATCTCTACGCTCTGAGCACGAATGCCACTGAATTTGACATTGGTGCCAAGACTAAAGAAGATGGCTCCGTCTGTGCCGTTGTCGAGAAACTCAGCCAAGTCCTTAGGTAGAGGATCAGGCTTCTCCTTCACCTGTATCCCTCCAATTTCTATGGATTGCGGAACTGTGGGACGAATGGGACCCTCGCTGGGTGCATGATAATTGTAGAACAGCAGGGAAATGCGTCGCTTCATGTCGTAGTATGACGGAAAGTTCGGGCCTGAATCCTTGGCAAAAGCTTGGCTGTGAAATTAAAAGAAAATTAATGATGGAATACTGTAATTACCAATTTCCATACTCACTTGTAAAATTCCTGCATCTTGTGGCTCATTAAAACATTTATAGTACTCAGGAAAGAGTGTGTGATAAAGTTGACGCAACGCAAGCGAAAGCCCATGGAGAGTTTCCCTGGTTCAAGGGCCACATTCAGACTGGGCACATATGATGGATCATCAATATTTGCCACCTGCGAATCCATCGCAGGCATGGGCACTCCCACCCACGTCATGATCACCGGACAGCGAAGCTTTGCCGCAAATCCCAGTTGGAAATCGTTGAGCATCAGACCCAGAATTACCAGATCGTACTTGGTCTGGGGATTCTCGTAGATGGCCTTTATTTTGGGATGCAGCGTCCACTCGTATTGTCCATTCAGCACGGGACTGGGCCGCAGAAATAAATTAGTCATAAAGCTAAACATAGATTCCTTCTCGCTGGACACTCGTGCCATATATTCCTTGGTGATGCTCTGCTGTGCGGGCGAGGGTGGTGCCACAATCACAGTGACGTTCTCGTGTGGTTCAAACTTGGGCTTCATCTGGGTCAACACTGTGATGTTGTGACCCCGATCTGCCAGAGTCTTCACCACAGCCATGTGCACGATCACATGGGAGGGACTGTAACTGCTGAATACTCCTAGGATATTGGCACCCTCAATGGTGGAGGTTTCAATGCCCAGCAGGAGAACCACTAGCAAGCTAATCGGAAGATATTTTTCCATTTTACTTAAGCAACTCTTGACTCTTGACTGAGAGCTCGTACTCTCCAGCGTACGAGTTTTTATAGATTTCCTCTTAAAGAAAACTGGAAGACGGTTAAAATATTTGCCATTGATATGACTGGAAAACGTTTTTCGCTGCGCCGCAATGACTGGGCAACCAATTGAGTTGTTTATAAAAATTCCAGTCTGGCTGGAAAATAACAAATTTAACTTATCAGCAACGATAGGGCTACCGGCAACCGATCGCTTGTCTGGCGCTGTAGCAATGTTTAAATGCTTTATAACAATGAAACGGCAAATGTTTGCCGACAACAAACGTTCCAAAAAAAAATAATCTACTTGCTGTTGTGATTTTAGAACAAGATTATGCCAATCAGGTATTCAGATCTGAGCTAATAGCAATGACCACTGACTCGGAAACAAGTGTTTGTTGCCTGGCAGTGGTGGTTTCTAGAATGAATCACCACTGAAAGTAACACGTGTGGTCCAAATAAATATAGACCCAACAGATAAAGCAAACATTATTAGATAACCATCGAAGGTTACAAAGTCCAAAAATAATAGAAACATTTATACTTTATTTGAAGAGGAAAATAAAGCTGTAGATGAGGCCTTTCTGTGGTTACATTACTTAATTATTTATTGTACTTTTATTCAGTGCTTCTTCTGTTTGTTTGCAGTCTTTGGGTTACTCTTCGACTTGCCCATCAGCTTTTTCCAGGCAAAACGCAACGTCAACTGAGCCAGGAACACTACGATGGCCAGAACCGGTATCAGCAGAGCATACAGATCCAGATTATGCAGCTCCACGAAGCTCATATGAACGGACGGGCTCTGCAGATGAGGCGCACCTCTATGCCGGAGTACGTACTCTGTCCAGTAGACAACCGTTTGTCTGGCGGTCATTGGACGGTCCCGGTACAGCGAGGTGAACGAGCTGATGGTCTTCCTGTATTTATCATTCTCCAGAACCTCCTTGAGGGCTGCCGTGAGGCTTTCCTCAGTGATGCTCTGCAGATCGAGGGCTAGGCCATAGCCGGAGTTTTGCATCTGATCGGCATTGCCCAGCTGATCGCCAAAGATGGGCAGAGCCACCATGGGAACGCCATGATACTGCGCCTCGGTGATGCCTCCCTTGCCGGCATGGGTGATGAAAAGTTTCGTGTTGGGGTGCGCCAGGATATCGTCCTGTGGCAGCCACTTCTTGTACAGTATGTTTGAGGCATTGCCGGGAATATTTTCCAGATCCTCCCACTTCCAAATCACATTACGTTTGATGCCCGACAAGGCTTTGTAGATTACCTGCACCACTTCAGGTTTCACGGCAGTGCTCTTGACGTTCGAGCCCAGAGAGAGGAGAATGGCTCCATCCTTGGACTTCTCCAGGAACTGTTTAATATCACTGGGCAGTGGATCCGGCGTATCCTTAACCTGAATGCCTCCGATTTCCACGATGGCAGGCACCAGAGGCCTGATGGGACCCTCGCTGATCAGATGGCAATTGACAAACGCCAGGGAGATATTTCTCCTCATCTCGCTCAGGCTGCGAAGACCCTTCTCCTCGCCAAAGTTGTCCCTAAAGTGACGTGTCACTCGGATGTCCAGCACAGTGGCCATGTACCTGAGGAACAGATACTTGACCAGGTTTTCGGCTCTCTTCACCAGACCCATGGGATGCGTTGCAAATGTGGCCATGTTGGGCACATATGCCACCTCTATGGGATTGCCAGTGAAGTCGTCTATGATGGGTATGGGCGCATTCATCCAGCTTATGATGACGGGCACATTCAGCTTGGCAGCCACTCCCAACTGGAAATCGTTGATGAAATACCCCATTATCATCAGATCGAATTTCGTTTCGTAGATGCGCTGGAATCGGGGATCCGAGAGCAGATCTGCCTGCGCATCGATTATCACATTCATGCCGTTCATCATGCGATTGAGAGTGCTCAGCATGGAGTTCTTCTGGCCCGCCATTGTGGCCAGCTGGTCCTCCAGTACTCGCTCCTGCTCCTCCTTCACCGGCACCACTATCAGGTGGATATTCTTGTGCATCACTTTGGGCTGCTGCATGGCCACCACGGTGACATTGTGACCCGCCTCGGCCAGCGCCTTGGCCACCGACATGTGCACTATCAAATGCGACGGACTGTGACTGCTGAATAGTCCCAAAATATTGGCTCCGCGGGCGGACACCGCCAGCGTTGCTAGCAATACAAGTACGGAGCGTACAGCTAACATTTTGTCACTTGGTCAACGTTTAATCGAATACTGTGGGCAACGGAGGCACACGACAAGCTTTTTATGTGCCAGGCTGGCCCAGCCAACAGAGAACATAAGCAGTAACATGGTCAGGCCTCTCTTCGACTGATATTCGATTCTCTTATCTAGCTACGTGTCCAACGCACAGGTTGCAGACTATTTCCGTCGAATTACAAAGTTATGAAATGGATTTCATACTCCTTATGAACTAAACTTTGAGTTTTTTATTAGTTTGGGAATTGGGATGAACTTTTCATTGAATTATGCTCTTTTGGATGAGCTAGCATTGACACATTTAAGAGAGTTTTAAGAGAGTTTTAAGAGAGTTTAAGAGTTTAAGTTGACGAGACTTTTTGTAGTAGAAAATATTTACATTATATTTTATTTTATTTCAATCCGAAACAATAAGTCTTAAATCAATTTATGGCCATGCCTTCCCAGCCGCTCTGTCACAGTGACTCTGCAGATAAATGTATATAAATGTCTTTAATAGACCATGTCTCCATTGGAGGACAGCTTCCAACTCTCTGGCACGAACTCTGCCCCAAAATAAATAATTTATGCAAAATGATTCACGAGAACGTTGGCTGCAAAGCCAATAAAATAAGACCTACACAAAAACTACGGTACATAAATAAACCGGATGGTAGGCTTTCATTATATTTGTATAAACATAATGACCAAGCAGAATAATAGCTGTACGAAGTGTACTTGTCTCTCTCTCCTCGCTCAGGCGATAACAACAGCAAATAGGGAGAGAGCGTGGCAGAGCTGTCAAAAATGTAGGGCAAAGGTAAACACAAAAGATTTGTTTGATAAACTTAAATGGACATGGATTCAACTTAACTATCCAAACAATAAATACATATTTCTCCACTCAGACTATTAATTGGATACATTTCTAAAATAGTCCAAACCATTTATTACATGCAAAGTATGTACATAAATATATAATTATTTCATTATCATATAACTAATATCATACTTATATTAGTTAATATGATGTACACTTTATTGGCTACCCCCCATACCTTTCCTTTTCCTTAAACTGAATGAACACTTGCGGTCTATTCATATGACACCCAAAATTAGTTGAACTTTTTACTGCTGCCTGGCGGCACAGGATTCGCCTCCATGCGCAGCAGTTGCTGAGTCTGCCCCTTGATGTGACCCCAGTGGTTCATCTCCCTTAACTCGCCGTCAAATTCCTGCATGGTTTGATTCAGCTCCGGGTACAGCTGCCTGAGCACGCCATGGTCCAGCGTGGGGAAGAGATGGTGCAGCGCATGATCCCCGAAGTGGGTGAGCACCAAGAGGTGCGACCACTTCACGTCTCGCCGATCGATAATCGTATCCAACTGATACAGGCCCCAGTCTCGGTCCTTGCGTTGGGCATCACCATCGTGCAGTATGCGAGGATCATGATGGGCTGCAGTCAGTCCAATAAAACCGAAGAAAAATGCTCCCACGGCTAGGACATGCAACCAGCTCCATAGAGCAGCACTCAGACCCACGGCAGTGGTGAGATAAAGGAAAAGGGGCAGAGTGGTGGGAATTAGATCATCCCAGTACATGATGTTCTCCTTAGCCAATGAGGTAACCACACTGGAAATACAATATAGAGTTTCTTCATAACTTTTTGATGCATCGCAAACCACTCACCGCTGCAGAAAAGCCAACGAGAAGGAAAACACATAAAAGATCGGAGAAATCACAACGGACAGCCAGCGCTTAACTCGACCGGCATAATGTGGACTGGGTACAAAGCACAGAAATGGCTCGAACATCGAGAGCTCCAGATCGTGCAGCGAGTTCGGATACACGTGATGGGACAAGGCATGCGAGACACGCCAGTTCCTGAAATTCATCAGCGTCAGATTGAAGGTGTACATCCGCCAGTTGTCGCGCTGATGAAAGTAATTGTGCGCGGAATTGGCCAGATAGCAGAGTGACAAGCCAGCCAGGGCCTTGACGAGGTAAGAGTTGTAGGCTGTGCCTATCCAGCTGAGTATAAAGACAGAGGCCAGGATGCCAGAATGGTAAAGCTGAGAAATCAATAAAAATACATTTGAAATCGATCAAAGTTTAGGAGAAAGCAACCCACATCTGTCTTCTTGGTGGGACTGTAATTAATCTTCCGAAGTTTATCTCTCACTCTCCGCTTTAGGGTCATGTAGAAACCATTCTGATCGAGAGTAAACTTGTAGTTCCTTGGTTGGGCTGCCTCTCGCACTTCAAATTTGCTGAGCATGTGACGGGCTCGGTCCTCAATGTGATGCGACTCGAAGGGCTCGGTGATGTCGGTGCCGCGGGTGCACTCGATCCAGTATGCCCCACCCGGATGCCGCCTGGCAAAGTCGCTCAAGTCGTACAGCTTATCGTTAATGCGCCAGAGACCTTCGGCCCCATCATCCAAATGTTTTCCCTTCAGCCAGCTAAAGTGCAAAATATAAAGTTTCAGTTTACTTTCAGTCTGCTAATAGAATTAAGAGTTGCAAACCTCTCAGCTGAGACAAGCGGATGCTGGCGATAGCTCGGATATGTCTCTGAAATTCCGGACACCCGCCAGGCATCCTCCTCGATATTGGGTGTCATTCTATGACCAGAAAGTTAGTCGACCTGCAAAAAAACAAGGGTGTATTTATTAATAAATAATGTTTTTGCCCGCAATGCTCCCAAGTTCAATCTAAAACGTACTTCTAATGAAAAAACCGGTCCGTCGGTCTTCTATTCAGAGCACCCGGCAGCAGTCTGCTTCCAGATAGCGCCCACTGAGCTGTTATATGGAGCGCGGCTCGACTTTTGTCTCTCGATTACGAACGATCAATTAAAAGCACAATGCAGCGAGTGGGCACTATTCAAGAGCTTTTTCTTTTCTGTTTCTCTCTGAAGTGTTCTCTTAATTCTCATGAAAAGTGCAATGGAATTGGAATGATAAGGAAATGGTTGAATTTCTCTTGGGGTTGATAAATATCTGACCCCCCACATGGAAGGCTTTTACTACTTTATTTTGATGTGTCATGTTATTTTTGTTTCGAGAAAGCTTTTGAGTATTAAATTTAACTTTTATTCAAGATTTATTTTATTTGTTGGTCATCTTAACCCTTACGTTGATCTTTAATTGCCTTTGATCCGTTCTTCGCGGTTCCCAAAACTTTAAAATCTACAAATATGAACAAATAAATTGCTGCTCTTCAAATCCCCGGAATGACGATAAAGTTTATAGAAATGTACAATGTGAGGAGCAGATAACATAAGAGCAAGCTCACTATGACTGAACTTTTTTCACAACTTGCAAGCACAATTCCGAGACCACTTCGAAGACCTGACTACCCCTAACTGTCTAATCATTTATTTTCGGCTAGACTCTGCATTCACTTTTTTCCCTATCAGATGCTATTTTTGTTTGGCACAAAATGGTCTGACCCGTTCTGCCGCTCCAGACAGAACCTGCTTTGATAATATTTTGAGGTATTTTGGGCCCCCAACTGGCATTAGACGCGGCCCCTTGGACAAGCCCACGATGTTTTTCCATCGCCATGTGAACTCCGAGATTATATTATCAGTACCTAATAGTAAAAAAGACGTTTGGAGGGGACCGCTCTGGTCCGCTCTGGTCTGTCCCTCTGCTGATAACACTGACCTTATCAAAATGGAAATGTTTTGAAATGTATATCAATTCGGAATTGATTCTGGTTTATATAACCTCTCTAGGTTAGTGATACGCATAAAATCTTTGAGCGAATGGCGATGGCATTCAGTTTATTGCGGGGAGCTCTACCCATCGGTTGTTCAGTTCCAGTTTTGGAGTGTCAAAGGATCCCATAAAAGGACCATGGTGATTGAGGAGTGGAAGAAGAGTGGCATTGCCACCAAGTTCCCAACGTACAGAAATTCCGGTCTGGTTACCACACACAGCTGGCAGCTGGGCAAGCGTGAGGATGATCGGGCGGAAGGACTCTGGCGCATACACGATGGCATCTACGACTTTACGGAATTCATTGACAAGCATCCTGGCGGTCCCTTCTGGATACGCGAGACAAAGGGCACCGACATCACGGAGGCCTTTGAGGCACACCATCTGACAACTGCTCCTGAGAAGATGATCGCCAAGTACTGGGTGAGAGATGCGGCAGAGCCCAGGATCTACACATTGACCCTGGATGAGGGTGGATTCTACAAGACCCTCAAGGAGCGAGTGCGCCACGAGCTGAAAACCATCGACAAGAAACCAAAGCGCAAGAGTGATGTGAGTGAAAAGTTAAAGCCATCAGCAGAGGATATTGAATAATGAAATCTTTCCCAAAATGTAGCTGATCCACTTGGGCGTTCTGGTGTCCTTGTTCCTGTTTGCCATCATCAGTGCCAAGTACAAGAGTTTAGTGGCTTTGGTGCTGGCGGGTGTGGCGCTCTGCTGGACAGTGATCGTGTCCCACAACTACTTCCATCGTCGCGACAATTGGCAGATGTACGCCTTCAACTTGGGTCTGATGAACTTCACCGCCTGGCGCGTGTCCCATGCTCTGTCCCATCACATCTATCCCAATTCGTATATGGATCTGGAGCTGTCCATGTTCGAGCCGCTGCTCTGCTGGATTCCCAATCCACACCTCAAGAGCAAGGCCATGCGTTACGTGTCCTGGGTGACGGAGCCGGTGGCCTATGCCCTCGCATTTTTCATTCAGATCGGCACGCGGTAAGTGAATGATTCGAGCTATCACTCCTCCAATCAGCGATCTCTATGATGATTGATATTACAGAATTTTCTACTCACTCCGCCACACGAACATCATGTACTGGCACGATCTGTTGGCGCTCAGCATACCCGTCTCCATCTACCTGGGCACGGGTGGCACGGTGGGCGTGCTGGCCTGCCTGCGTACTTGGCTGGCGATGACGTCGATTGCCAGCTTCAGCTTCTGCCTTATCGGCCTGAATGCAGCGCATCATGACCCGGAAATCTATCACGAGGGCGACACGAATCGCGAGGACCGCGACTGGGGCCTGTTCCAGGTGGACACGATCATCGATCGCGGTGATCTCAAGTGGTCGCAGTTCCTTGTCCTCACTCACTTTGGCGATCATGTGCTGCACCATCTTTTCCCTACCCTCGATCATGGTCTACTGCCAGCCCTCTATCCGGTGCTCTACCAGACTCTCGACGAGTTCAAGGGTCATTTGCGTGAATGCAATCACATTGAGCATATGATTGGACAGCATAAGCAGCTGCTGCGCATCACACCCAATCCCAAGCCACCCGGTTCGGGCAAGAAAGTAAAGTAGCCGGTAATACATACATCAATATCTTTAGATGTGTACAAATGCATGCAGCTGTACAGCAGGAAGTGGAGGTCAAAGACAATAGAGTAGTTTTCTGTTTTATTTTGTAAATAAATCAATAAATCAATCGAGCTTAAGAAGTGAATCTTGCCGTTTTCGAATCCGTGCACCTATTGGGTGGAAGCACCGAAGCTCCCGAGGTCGTCAAAGGTTATTTTCTATGGCCAAGTTCTGTTCCACTCAATGGAGAATTTGCTCTCCCTTCAAGGGAGAAACATCAGCAAACATTTCCCAATTAAAATCCAACAACAACTTTTTTTTTTAAATTGATTTACATTTATTTTGTTCCTTTTTTGTATACTTTTTCATTAAGTGTCGAGTGATGATCTTTTCTCATTATCATTTGTATGATAAAAAATAAAAAATTAAACATAAACATAAGCGCAGTGTATAGCAATTATGTGTATACGGTCAGTCTGTCTAGTCCGTATAACAAATATTGAGAATACATTTATTGAACAATATTCGAACATAGGGGGTTGATGGGGGGGTGCGGACATTTCCTGGCGGACACTACTGCGAGGCCTTTGACGGGGCTATCGCTTCAAGATTTCTTTCTCATGATGATGGTTGTTGGTTGAATGCATTTCGAAAGTTGTATAAAAATATATAAATACAAATACAAATACAGGTCTCGCGAGCAGTGTCCCGGAGCAAATGTCGCGCTTACACAATAGCCTGATATACCCAGTGATGCTACACAATGGACTTATGTCTGTTATCGATTGTAATCGATTGTTCTTTTTGTTGTTGTTGTTATTTGGTTTTGGTTTTTGCTTCTTTTTGCCTAAGTGCATTTGGTTGTTGTTGTTGTTGCTGTTGTTGTTTGCCTCCCGTCGTTTTCGATATATATTTTGTTATAGTTTTATTATTTTTGTTTTTAAATTAAGAAATTAAATTAAAATCATAAACATAATCATTATGAAATATCATTTAAAATAAATTAAAAAATGAAATGGCATTTAGAATTCGTTTTCAGGGTTAAGGTCGAATCTTGGTGGGAAAGCCAATCCGTCGAATTGTGGCCGAACGGACGTCGCACGGGGCTAAGGGAGAGAAAGATAAGTTATAATTAGTTATAAGCTCCATATAAGTTTTATATTCAATCATGCTGGGGCTTGGGGTCAGTGGGTACAAGTCTCCAAGTTGGACAAACTGATTGGGAAAGAACGAGAACGAACGAATGGCCTGCCAGCCTGCAGTTATGTAGTGGGCCGGTCGGCAGGAGAGAGGAGAGTAATACAAAAACTGTAATGACGACTGTACGTAAGTGCTCGCCGAGCGAGTGTCATAACGGGGTAATGATCGAAGACGAGTAACGAGTATGAACGAGATAGCGCTTGACGAACGACGACAAAACGTAACGAATGAGCTTGAACGAACCAACGAATGAGAGAGAGAGTGAGAGCACTTAATGAGCTGCGTCTGTCTGTGGGTGGGGCGCTGTTGGGGGAAGTTTGGGAGATTCGACACAACGAGAACAAGACAGGACGTGAACGAGCGAGAGAGAGAGAACGAGAACGAGAACGAGAACGAACACGTTCCACTTACAAATGTTTCAAGAAAGTTTCTACTGCTCCAGCAGCGCGCCTCTTTGGCGGCCACCCTTGGACGCTGTCGGCTGCAGTACACATGTACAAATACATATTTGATATTTTGTTTGTTTTAATAATATAGTGGAAGAATAGTGTGTGCTTTTCTTTTTGTAAATTTGTATGCAAAATGGTTGTAGAGTATAAGCAAAGTCGATTGATTAAGCTGCTGTTAACTGAATCTTTTTTTTTGTAGTTTTTTTCTCTTTCTTTTCTGTCAAAATGAACGCATTTTTGGTTGGTACGTGATTTGCTTTTTCGATGATCTTTCGATTGATCCTTTGCCGTTTTGCTGTGGTTGCCGTGACTGATTGGTTTGGGTCTGGGTTCTGGTTGCCTCTAATTAGATATTTTCTCATCTAGCGAATGTCGTATGATGCATCTATGTTATTATTTAAGTATTTATTTTATAATAATTCTTATAAGCTATAATTCTCTTTGCATGTTTTTGTTCTCTCATTATCGTAAATGAACCAATATGTGGATCGCTATATAGAAATTGTTTTGGTTTTATTTTCTCGTGGTGGTTGTGCCTCAAATTTAAATCTTTTTTTATTTATTTATTTATTTATTTTGTGGACGAGCAGTGACGAACAAGCAGAGCGTATCGCGCAATATATGAAAGGGAAAAATATATATTTATACACATTATTCAAACCGGTTGATCTGGGCAGATAAAGAGTGATATGGTGGCTATATAAAGCACAATGGTAGCTCAGTGTACACTGGTCGAGTGAGTGAAGTTTCAATGGGGTCAGAGGGTAATGGGGTAATGGGGTAATCGGGTCAGAGGGTCAGTGGTCAATGTAGATGTGTGATTGGCTTGAGAGAACTTACCGCTGGGCTGGCACCACGACCGACAGAACCGGCACGTCCCTTGGCGCGGAATTTGCTGATGGCCTGCTCGGCCAGATCGGCACGCTCCTCGGCCTCCTCAAGCTCCTGCTGAGCCTTGCGGAATTTGGCCAGGTTGAGGGCGGCGATTTCCTCGGCCTCCTCGATCTGCCTCTTGTATGTCTTGATCTTCTGTTGCAGCTTATCGACCAGATCCTGCATGCGCTCGTGGTTCTTGCGGTCCTCCTCGGACTGGAAGCTCAGCTCCTTGATGCGGCGCTCGCTCTTGCGCAAGTTCTTCTGGGCATCGGCGTGTCTCCTCTGCTCACCGTCCAGCTCGTTCTCGAGCTCGCGGACGCGCTGCTCCAACTTCTGGATGGCCTTCTTGCCGCCCTTAAGGGCATTGGCCTCAGCCTCATCCAGACGGACCTGCAGTTCCTTGATCTGCTGCTCAAGGGCCTTCCTCAATTTCTCCTGGGTCTGGGCATGATCCTGCTCGGCGCGCAGCTCATCGGCCAGGCGGGCGGCATCAACCATTGCCTTTTTGGCCTTCTCCTCGGAGTTCTTGGCCTCGTTCAGGAGCTCATCCAGGTCAGAGTGCAGGGTCTGCAGCTCAGACTCGAGCTTCCTCTTGGCAGCGGAGATGGAGGCATTCTGGGCGGACACCTCGTTCAGCTGTTCGTGGGCATCGGCCAGCTCCTGCTCGGCCTGGCGACGGCCGCGATCGGCCTGCTCCAGCAGAGTGCGAGACTCCTCCAGTTCGTTCTGGAGAGCGTTGGCACGACGCTCAGAGATACCCAGCTGTTCACGGGCATCGTCACGGGCGCGCTGCTCCTCCTCAAGGGCGGTCTGGATGTCCTTCAGCTGTTGCTGGTAACGCTTGATGTTCTTCTGGGCCTCGGCGTTAGCCTGCAAAGGAAAGCAAAGGAATCGAAATGTATAAATATAAATTGAGGCAGAGAGAGATTTAATGTGGAACCCACCTTGTTGGCATGATCCAGAGCAATCTCCAGCTCGTTAATGTCAGCCTCCAGCTTCTTCTTCATGCGCAGGGCCTCAGCCTTGCCCTTGGCCTCAGCCTCGAGGGAGGCTTGCATGGAGTCCAAGGCGCGCTGGTGGTTCTTGCGGGTGTTCTCGAATTCCTCTTCCTTCTCCTGGATGCGGCGATCGATCTCCTGGCGGACCTGGGACAGCTCCAGCTGGGCGCGCAGCACCTTGTTCTCCTCCTGCTCGAGGGCGGCCTCAGCCTCCTCCAAAGCGGCCTGGAGCTCATCCTTCTCGGCTTCCAGGCGCTTGCGTGCCTTCTCGATCTCATGGATGTTGCGGCCACCCTCACCGATCTGGTCGAGCAGATCCTTGACCTCATCAGCCAAGTTCTTGTTCTCACGACGCACAGCCTCCAGCTGCTCCTGGCCCTCCTCGTAGGCACCCTTCAGACGGAACAGTTCGGTGGAGTAGTTGCGGCACTCCTTCTGGGAGGCATCCAGCTCAGCGGCCAAATCGTCGACCTTGAGCTTCCACTCGCCGATGATCTTGTCGAATGCCTTCTGCTTCTTCTCGGCGGCATTGGCAATGGCGTTGGCACGATCGACCTCCAGCTGGAGATCCTCGACTTCGGTGGACAGACGCTGCTTGGTCTTCTCCAGGCCAATGCACTTCTGGTTAAGGGACTCGATGGTCTCCTCAGCCTCGGCGAGACGGGCCTGCAGCTTGCGCTTGGCCTCCTCCAGCTCCTCAGAGCGGGCAACGCCATCGGACTCGTACTTGCTGCGCCAGATCTGGGACTCGGCGTTGGCCTTGCTCAATTGACGCTGCAAATCAGCCTTGCCCTCGGCCTCCTCCTCAACCTGTTCGCGCAGGTTGTCGAGGTCGTGCTCCAGGTTGCGGAACTTGCCCAGAAGGGTGGCACGCTCGCGGGACTCCTCGTCGGCGAGACGCTTGGTATCCTCCAGCTGGGTGGTCAGGGAGATCTTGATCTTGGACAGCTGAGACACCTGGGACTCGGCCTCCTCCAACTGGCGGAGCAGGTCGGAGTTCTCAATGGACAGCTTCTTCTTGCTGGCATCGAAGTCGTTGAGGGTCCTGTTGGTCTCATCCAATTTGGACTGCACCTCGTTGAGGGTGTGCTGCAGCTGCTTGGCGATCTTCTCCTGGGCAGCCTGTTCAAAGGTTCAACAAATTTTGGGGGATTTAGTCTCGGGCTTGGGTGGGTTTTCTCTTTTGTCTTGAGTGGTGTTTGGCACCTTGGTTTTCGTGTAAGGTTGTTCTGTACAAGGATTGGGTTTAGTAAGTCAAGCGGGCAGATTACTTTAGTTTTTGTGGGTCGTTTTAGTGGTACTTTTACAGGGGTTCTTCGAGGTCTGGTTTCTGGTTTGTTTTTTTTTTTTGTTTTTCGTTGACTATACACAAAATATATAACTTTCAGCATTTAATTTACAGCGGCTAATCGATGAGAGAGCGAGCAAAGGAATGAATCAATTTGAATACCTTCTCGTTGGTAATGTGGTCAACACCGGAGCGCAGATCGTTCAACTGGCCGTAGTACTCGTTCTTCTCCTTCTCAGCCCTGGTTTAAACAGATAGATAGAGTAGACACAAAATGGTTTTGCACGTGTTAGTTTTTGTTCTGAGTGTGTGGGGGGATATACAAAATAGAAAGTAGAGCAGAGGCGAGAAGCGAGCGAGCTGCAAACTGATCGTTGTCCAAATTCGTATCCTATTGAGAGACCTTTTCTTTATCGTTTGTTATACATAGAGAGAGAGAGAGACATAGTGGGTCACACAGACGTTGTTTCTTGTACGTAGTTGTGTGGAGCTTTTGGTTGGAACATGCTTGGTGTTCAGTGTACAGTTTACAGTGATGTGTACTCGTATTCAGATATGTGTGGAGCACAAAGCACCCAATCTTTGGTGCGGATTGGATGCTTGTGATCGCTACATATTACCTTATCGCGACCCAACTGATCGCAGGCGGTACGAGTCTGATTCAACTCGTTGTGGCAAGTCTGGCGATCGTGCTCGGCCCTAGATGGCAATGTGATAAAAAGAGCAAGAGATCAATTGAAGTTAAGGACGTGTCTCGAGTCTCGAGTCTCCGTCGGATTGGTTGCACCTGAAAAAAGCTGGCGAAATTCGAGGAGATCTTTAATCGGTACTTACTTAGCCTTCAGCTTGTTGAGCTGATCGACCTGTTCGGCCATCTCGGCAACGGCATCGTTGTGCTTCTTGCGCAGGTTAGCCAGGGTGGACTCGTGCTGGATGTTGGCCTCCTCAAGATCGCGGCGGAGCTTGCTGAGCTCGGCCTCGCGCTTCTTGTTGAGCTCAATCTGGGCAGAGGTGGCACCGCCAGCCTCCTCCAGACGCTCGCCCAATTCCTCGAGTTCGCGGGCAAGATCGGCGCGCTGCTTCTCAGCCTTGGCGCGGGCCTGACGCTCGGCCTCGACCTCCTCCTCCAGCTCCTCGATGCGGGCCTGCAGCTCCTTGATCTGGCGCTGGTGCTTGCCAACGACGACCTGCTCATCTTCCAGCTTGGCGGTGATGGAGGACAGTTCCTTGTCCTTGCGCTGGATCGCCTGCTCGAGCTCCTTCTTGTTGCGCTCCAGATCGGAGACAGCCTCCTGGGTGAGCTTGAGGTCTCCCTCAACCTTGCGCTTGCCCTTCTCCACATCGCCGCGGACCTTCTTCTCGCGCTCCAGCGAGTCCTCGAGCTCATCGAGGGTCTGCTCGAGCTTGGCCTTAACCTTGTTCAAGTGGTTGATCTTGTCCTCGGCGGACTGCAGCTCCTCACCGGTCTTCTGGTTGGTCTCGCCCTGCATCTTCTTCTCCTTGTTCAGCTTGTTGATGAGCTCGTCCTGGTGGGCGATCTCGTCGTTCAAGTTGCGGATCTGGTGATCCTTGGTGGCCTTGTCCTGCTCGGCCTTCTGGATGTTCAGCTCCATATCCTCAATGTCCTTCTTCAGGCCAGAGATCTCCTGATCGGCCTTCTTCTTCTGCTGGAACAGCTGGTTGCGGGCATCTTCCTCCTGAGTCAGGCGCTCTTGGATGTCCTACAGAGGGCAAGAGAGAGAGCGAAAGAGTATATGGGATTAGCGGGTGTATAAATGATGGCTGTGATGATTGGCCCATTCCATTTTTAGCAATTTGCGCAATTGCCTCGAAATAGTCGAGAGCAATTTTCACGCTCGATTTGATTTGATCGATTTGGTGTTTGGCAGTTTTGTGCTTTTTGGATTGATGCCATCAATGGATTGGCCATGGTGGATGGTACTTACGCGCAGCTGGTTCTCGAGGTCGTTCTTCTGGGCCTGCAGCTTGGAGTTGCGCTCCTGGTAGTCCTGCAGGGCACCCTTCTCGCCGGACAGGGAGTCCAGCAGGGCGGTCTTCTCAGCCAACAGTTTGGCGTTGAGCACCTCCAGCTCCTTGCGCACTTTCACTTCAGCGGCGTGCAGTTCCTCAGCCTTCTTGGCCTTCTCCTCCAGACGCTGCAAGTCATTAGAGGCATTTTTGGGATTAGTTGGGGCATTTCCACTATCACTGGCTATGGCAGCCTCTGGCTGTGCTGGTGGTTCGACTGGCGTGGATTCTGCTGCGGCAGGAGCAGGAGCAGCTGCCGCTGCATCAGGATTTTCTGTGGGAGGAGCCGCTTCTGCAGCTGCTGCTGCTGGCTCCTCACTGGCACTGGGTGTGGTGGCTTCGCTGGATTTTTTCGTTTTCTTGGTTTTCTTTTCATCGGCCATTGCTAGAGATTCACTTTAGAGACTACAGAGACTGTGGGCACTTGGCTTATGCTTCGCTTCGTTTCAGGGGGTTTCGTTTTTGTGGTACGCGTTACCGCGACGGCGACTGGTCAAATACAACTGGAATGGCTGCCACGAATGCACTGGGCCACTTGGCTATAAAATTAGCAAAAACGCCCCAACGCACGCATACCCAAGAGCTTGAGCAGAGCAGCAGCAGCTGCCACTGTGTGGCATGGTATGGCATGGCGTGGCATGCCATGTGTGTGTGTGTGTGTGTGTGTGTTTGTGTAATCGCCTTGGCTATGAGGCAGTCAGGCAGCCATCATAATTCAGAAATTGCTAGCCTCTGGGGCCTATCAATTCGCACTTGTGCGGCGGGCCAGCAGGTGTACAGCATCTCCCAACCCACTCCCGTATCTATATATACAATCAGATCAGCAGATTGTATACAAATTCTCATCTATGTATGTGCGATGCTGTGTACATAATTACTCATCGTGATCATGATCGGGAACTATACTTGGCGCTAGGCTCTTGGCATTTTTTATTATTTAATTAGCAAGCTAATTGGCAAACTAATTGTGGCTCTTTAAAAAAAAAATAACAGAATTGAGCTATGTGGCAGGGCCAAGAATAGAACACATTTGCAATTCATAATTATTCTGTACATGAAAGATACATATTATGTACATTAAATGTATGTACAAATATGTACGGCAGGGCATTTGTTAGATTCCAGCCAAAAACTTGCTCGCTAAAGTGCCTAGATTATGACAGCATCTATTTTTGGCTTAACCGAACAGCAATGGGAATTAGATCGTATCGATCGATATGTTCGGGCAGCTGTGAGTGGGTGGCTCGTTGCATGTCCGTGCTGCAGGTATTAAGTTTTGTGCGCTTAATTAAGCACAAGAATTTTGCCTCGGCATAACAAACTTAAAATGTTTATGGCGATTGGCTAAAATAAGACCTACAAATGATGATTTGACGTGTGTGCAGCTGCTGCGACTCATCCAATTACCGCAGACAATGAGCGAGAGAGAGAGAGAGAGTGGAGGACTACCTACCGAATGGAATGGACATGCCAGGGCTACTCTGACTCGCCACTTGATTGTCACTGGCAACTGTTTTGGCCAAGTTCACAATCAAAAGCCAAGCCATCTTGTACGGCAGTCGAACCACAGCAGCTATGAGGATCTTTAGACATCTTTTTTTTTTTGTATACTCACGGCAATCTCATCCTCGATACGGCTGACGTTGAGGAGGGGCTTGACCTTCTGCCACAGTTTGTACCATGGCCAGGTACGGAGCTGCAGGTACTTGCGCAGATTGCGCTGGACAACCTTGAGGGCGACGCGCTGTTCCTGGAGCTTCTTGAAGCCCTTGCGGGACAGGTAACCACGAGCCCATGCCTGCATCCAGGACATGATCTTGCCCAGACGCTCATCACGGAACTCCTCCATCTGACCCAGGACACCGGCGCGGAAGAACACCTATTATATGGTCAAAGGGATTTTATGGGCAAGGGGAAGATAATAGGTTAGTTTTTCTGTCCATTCTAACGATCGAAGAGCGCGTGCACTAAGCAGATTTTTTTTCATTTTTCTTTTTTTAGTCGTTGCTTAAGCGATTCTTCAAAAACACTTTTGGACAGGTTGAACTGGGATAGATAGAGGATGGATGGTTTGAACAACAACACAACGTATACAGGAAAAACGACAAAAACAAGACAAGAACAAGACAAATAACACATAACATTTATGACTATTCTATAGAGAGAGTTCTTAGTAAAGAGATGCATCGATGAGGTTAGTAAACATTGATGCAGATGATGACACAGATGCAGATGTGGACACGGATTGCAGTTGAAGAGACACTCAGAGGCATGTGTGTGACCTCTAGATCAGAGCCCCAGACCTGGCCACACCCAAAGCCAACACACCTGGACCAGAGCTGTGTACTAGCAGCTGACATTTGTCCGGGGTTGGCTCGGGGATAGGCTGGCAAAGGGTTGAGTCCAGGAGGTAAAAGCGTGCACAGGATGTTTGTTTTTGTGTGTGTGTGAGATATATTGTCTGGCATATACCTTTGTGTTACCCAAACGGTATTGATCTTCGGGCAGATCGATAAATTTAATGATTATATCAGTGGCCTTTTTGTCTTTGTCAACGCCCTGCAATTGCTTGGGGCACATGATCTTGTAGCTGTATGGAGTTTGTTGTAGTTTTAATGGTTGTATTATTATGTATCAAACGAATTGGTTAATATTGGTGCATAAATACTAACTAAATTTGGATTTAGAATTGGATTAGGTTCATTAACTACAGACTAGGGTAAATTAGAGTCAAATCTAACACCAATCGGTTGGGGAGATGGATCTAGGTATGGGATATGTGTACTGTGTCCTTTTTTGTAAAGGTTTCAGAAGTGTTCTGGGTGGGGATGTGTCCTTATTTCTTATATACTATATTCAGGCCACAATCAGTGAAAGAGAAAGTAGAGATACTGAGAAGGACATGCGCACACAGTATCATTCCCGGTTCAGAGAGTACTCTAAGCTTTTTGCTTGGTTTTTGCACACCCCGAAACCAGGTTCGATTCTGCGTGTGTGTGTGTGTGTTTATGGGGTGCAAGTGCAAGTGTGTGTGTGTTGTTCTGTAATGTGTGTGTCTGGTCATCAGTGATCAGAGCCATAGACAAAAGTGTATGTTTTTGAAGTATTTTTTGAGAGATTGTGTAGAGAATAGTTTGGTTGTGCGTGCCTTTGTGTTACCCAGACGGTATTGATCTTCGGCCAATTCGGTCGATTCGATGAGGATCTTCGTGCATTTCTTGGGATCCTCAATACCCTTGATACCCTTGGGGTTCAGGATTTGGTAGCTGCATATGTTCATTATGAAGTCAATCAATCAAAACATTCAAATCAAATGCTACAATGTATAGATAACTAGGTGGGGGGTTAGTATGTCTAGCTTATATTCTATGGTTATATACAGTTGATCTTAAATCGAATTCAAAGAATCATCCTTCAAAATTGGGGTAAAAACTCTACGAATAAACTTTCGAACCCATGCTGGGGGGTGGTACATTTGTATCTGTGTGTGTGTGTGTGTGTGTGTGTGTAGGGTGTGTATCTATGTTTAGTTTAGGTTTAAGGGATCGTGGGGAGATCAAACAAAAGAGAAGGTAGCGCCCCTAGTAAAGTTCTGTGACTGTTTTCCTAAAGGACGCCTGAAATCTGTGGTGGGTTTGGTTGTAATTTGAGACTCGTATAGCCTCTGTACGTGGCTTTTGACATACGAGTAAAGTTCAATTATATTGAAAGAGAGAGCAAGAGCGAGATTGAGCAGTTGATGCTTCTCATGTGTGGGGGAAGTAGATAGAAATATCAAAACAACTTGTTTGTGGAGCGGGGGAATTCAGAAAGATATTTAAGATAGTTCAAGGAGAGAGAATGCATGAGCATAATTTCGGATAGATCAGAATGTGACTCTGCCTTAGTGTGTCCAATGCGGTACATATCGGGATCCAGTCCGGTGGACTCCAAAAGTATGCTGCCACACTTCTTGGCATCCTCGATGCCAACAATGCCGGCTGGATTCAGAATTTGATAGCTGTAATACGGTGAGAGATCAATTGAATGAAATGCACCCTGAATCGGTACAGTTGTGTCCACTCTTTGGCGTGTTTGTGTGTGTGTGTGTGTGTGTGGGGTGTATATGTAAAGTGTTTTTTTGGGTGTGACCTTTACTGCTCTCTCGTAGAGGTTTCTCGAGCATTTGCCACACCCCACAAATCAAAAGATTATTGACTACACAGAAAATACAAGTACAGTTGTGAGCCATCCACTCATAAGTGTTGTTTTTTTTTTTGTTTGTTGAATTTCAAATTTGAAAATGGCCAGATTAAGCGTTTTAATTTAAAGAGGGTGGAACTTATTCATGCCTTGGTATGACCCAGACGGTAAAGGTCATCGCTCAGCTCGGTGGACTCAAGCAGAACCTTGGAGGCTTTCTTGGGATCTTCGAGATCCTTAATGCCGCGTGGGTTCAGAATTTGGTACCTGTCGGAATGTAGAATGTTCGGTTTTGATTCGAGATGTACAAATAACAGATAGTATCGTGCTACAACGAAGACTACACCTAACATGGGCACAGCACTGGAACTGCAACTGGAGCACTGGAATATTTGTTGGTACATGGTACATGGTACTTGGTACATGGTACATACAGAGAGAGGTAATTGGTACAATTGGAATGGTGGGACATTCTTCGGCTTGGATATACAAGGACATTTATAGAGGACATTTAATAGGAGGTTGTATGCGTGCCTTGGTGTGACCAATGCGATACATATCGGGATCCAGTCCGACGGCTTCCAGACACTTGCCGGCCGCATTCTTGGCCAACTTTTCGGCTGTCATGATGGCTGGGGCCAGAATCATGTAACTATAGTTGAATAATTTACAAGTTAATTATAGATTAAAGCTAAGAGTAGTCCAAGTTAAGCTACAAGTGGTGTCCCCTAGTGTATATACAAAGTGACTTCTAAGTCAAAGTGTTTTTTTTTTTTTGCTAGATATAAACTAACTGAAACTATGGTAAATATGTCTAGGTGTAAGATAAGAGTGTGGCTTAAACTACTTTAGAGTTTCGAACTTACCGCATTTTGAAGTCAGGGTAGACCATCCTGTTGGGGAAGCCCTTACGGCAAATACGGATACCTTCAAGCACACCGTTACAAGTCAGCTGGTGCATGACCAAGTGAGCATCGACGAGACCAGGCTGCTTCATCTCGTTGGGAATGATGCAACGGACGAAATGAGGTTGGGTCGAGCGCAGAATGGCCATCAAGCTGTTCAACTGCTCCTTGTAGGCAGAGGAGACGGTAGCGAAGCCACCGCCCTTCTTGCCGCGACCACCCTTGGCCTGTTCACCGCCGCCCGACTGTCCGGGATGATCGGCGAAGATTTCGATCAGCAGCTTGTTCTGAGACTTCTTGAACTGATCGACGACAGTGTCGTTGAGGGGATCCTTGTTCTTCTCCAACCAACCGGTGATGTTGTAGGACACACAGCCGGCATAATGGCCAATGGCAAAGTGGGCAGCCTGCTGGCCGGGCTTTGGGGGCTTTGGCTTCTGGAATGGAGCGGACTTGCCCAAATGGGTATTGGTCAGCTTCTCCGAGAAGGTCTGATCGGTAGCCTTGGGGAACATAGACTCTTCCTCCAGGATGGACAGGATACCCATAGGCTGTTGGTAAAATAACACAAGAATATCCACAAGTTAGTTATACCCTCATTGATCGAGTGGAGCGGCATTAAAAGTTTCTCTAGTAGGCAAGCACGCAAAGAACATAAAGTAGATATTAAATAGTTGAGTTTTTGTTGTTGTTGTTTATACGAGTAGTTTTTGAAGCCACAAGACGCTCAACTAGAACTAGAACTAGAACTAGAACTAGAACTAGAACTAGACAGTACTACAATTAGTACATAGAACTTACCCGTCGTTAGTTGTCGTTAGATTTTTGTCGCTAAAATGCAAATGCATTAGGAGTTGATGCTTGTTTAGCTATAGCTTTAGGCGATCTTATGACTAAAGTGTTAATAACAGATTACTTTAGATTAGATATAAGTACTGAGGTGCATCTTATGGCAATCATATGTGTCGTTGGTTTGGTGTTGGTCAGCTTGGGCTATCTGCTGTGACAAGATAGTTATGGCCGTGTCTGTACCTTTTCGATCAGATCGATACACATTTGCAGGTCCATGCCGAAATCAATGAACGTCCATTCGATGCCCTCGCGCTGATACTCTTCTTGTTCCAAAACGAACATGTGATGGTTGAAGAATTGTTGCAGTTTTTCGTTAGTGAAATTGATGCATAATTGTTCGAAACCGTTGTACTAGATTGTGGAACGGAACAATATGTAACATAATATATAGGCTATGGTTAGTTTCTGTATGGTTTTTGTATCAAATGCATTTCAGTTTCATTGTGTTAGTTACTGTTTGTTTTCTTTGGTACTGGTATTCCCCTTGAAACTTTCTATGGATATAAATGAGATAATATGGGTGCATGGGTGCATGGGTGCTTGGCAAAAACTACGAGTACGAGTACTTGGAGTTGGATAACGCTTATGGGCGCACTTCTCCGCTTGACTGTAACAATATAAATACGTACATAAAAAAGATGGAAACCCCCCAGCCAGCTGGGATCATCAGTTCTAGATGATTTGCCAGTTGTGGTGGGGTGGCAGTTAAAATAATACTTATACTTCTAGATATCATAGAATAGAGGCAAATACGAGCTGTAGGCGGAACAGTTTTGTTGATGGCATGGAATGGGGGAGACGAACCTTTTCAATCAAATCGATACAGGCCAACAAGTCCATACCGAAATCGATGAAGGCCCAGTCGATGCCTTCCCTCTTGTATTCTTCTTGCTCCAAAACGAACATGTGATGGTTGAAGAATTGTTGCAACTTCTCGTTGGTGAAGTTAATACACAGTTGCTCGAAACCGTTGTACTATTTTGTTACCGATTTGCAATTGCATTGGATTGGATTGGAGTGAATTTGGTGAGGTGAGTACATATATCTTGCATTTAACAAAGAGTGCTTTTGGGGCGGGGGGGGAGGGATGCTGGATATAAGAAAAAGATGCCCTGACATTCGCTTCACACTGATTTGGCATTCTCCGTTTACCTGTGATCACTCTGGAGGAACCCCCTTATAAGGCTTCTTGCTGTTTTTTTCGTTTCAGTTTCTTTTCTTTTCTTTTTTGTTGCTAAAACATAACATAACATAACATAGCATAACATAACATTTGAGAGACATACAAGACACAAAAATATATATAGAGAATAGAGAAAACTTGACAAAGAGAAGGATTTGGAGGTTTCTTTTTGTTGTAAGCACCTTTTCAATGAGATCGATACAGGCCAGCAAGTCCATACCGAAATCGATAAAGTCCCAGTTAATACCCTCCTTCTTGTATTCCTCTTGTTCCATGACGAACATGATATGGTTAAAGAACTGTTGCAACTTCTCGTTGGTGAAGTTAATACACAATTGCTCGAAGCCGTTGTACTACATCGCAAGTTGAAGGGGAATATTTACAGAACAATTATAGTGATCGTTTTTTGGGAGATAGAGAGAGAGAGAGATAGAGATACTCTATGGTGCCATGAAGTATAGTTGAGTGGTGTAAATTTGTTGATCTGTGAGTGTGCTTGTGCGAAGAGTGAGTGCACCTAAACCCATACTGATTCTGAATGCCCTTTACCCCTAAACTGACTGTTGAGAGACGTGTTAGCAGGTCCGGCTGTAAATCCCCCCAACCACAGTCATGGAAATGAGCCATAGTTGGTGGGATTTAGCGGCCACAACTAGCCATGATCTACCAGGGGATACATCGAAATGAACCCATGGCGTATCCGTGGCCAGCCAAGTCTTTGGATCAGTCCGATACTTACGTCGAAGATCTCGAAACCAGCAATATCCAGCACACCAATGAAATGTTGACGCTTCTGCTTGGTGTCCAGAGTCTCGTTACACTTCTTCACCAGCCACTTGAACAGACGATCGAAGACACCCTTGCACAGAGCACCGATCGAGTTGCTGACCTGCTGGACGTTACGGCCCTGGGTGACGAACTCGTTACCGACCTTGATGCGGGGCTTGAGCAAGTTCTTGTACAGCTCAGCGGGGTCGCAGCCGAACAGCTTCGACACACGGCCACCCTCCTCCTCACCATCCTGCTCAGCCTGCTCCTCGCGACCACGTTGCTTGAACTTCATGCCACCCATATGCATGACAGCGGCGGTGATCCTGTACACATCCTCCTTCTCCTGCTTGGTGAAGCCCAAGATATCGAAAGCTTGCTATATACGGAAGATTTTTTGGGTAGAATTAAATATGAGACTTTAGTACGCGAAACATTTGTGTCCATCAATTTTCGTTAATGGCATTTTTGATAGCATTATTTTGTTGGTTTTTCATTGTTTTTTTTTTAGAGCATTTTTTCTTTCTTTTGTGGTTGAGTGTAGCTTATGTCTAGAGTGACATGCAAACGTGCAAACAGTTCACTAATAATTACCAAAAGGTAGCATAGAATAGATCAAGTAGCGCTGGGGTTAGTAAGACCTACGGGTGCTACTATACATTGATAGGTTTACCAGGTGACTTATGTATTCCGGAATCGTTGGGTAACTCGTGGATTGCCGGGTGAACTTATCGCTAACATAACACAGTAGAAATCTGGGGGCGATTTTTGGTCTGGGGTCGCTTCAATATGGAGGAGGGATTCACGTGCTGAGTTCTTAACCTATTCGAGCATAAGTCTGTCGGCTAATCCAGTCTGTCTGGGGCCGTGACACACAAGAAGAGTTTTAGATACAATCGGGTTCAAGTTGAGGATATGTACGCTTCCGCTACAAGTCTAGAGCTGTACACACACACTCAGTAATATCTATAAACTATGTAAAGGATTTATATATCTTAGGATAAACATGATGCATTTACATTCCAGGCAAAAAGGTTCAGTCCAAAAATATGTTGAGGACAACACCAGAATCAATGTTGTCGGGGCATTCGTATTAAGTACAAGTACATCCCTTGGGGATGCTTTCATTTTTGTGTGGGGCATTCAATCGAATCTTACTCTAGATTGAGCATTCCAATTTGAGACCAAGAAGGTCTTAGGAAACGAATAGGAAACTTGGGTAACCACAAAAAAAAAGATATATATAGAAAACACAGTAAGAAAAGAAATCACATAAACACACAAAAGATTTCTGTTTTTTGTTGCTGTGTGTGTGTGTGGTGGAGGTGTTGGAGTTGGGTAAAGTGTAGTAGCTCATCGGTTCCTTTCGTCGTTCAGACAGTGCCGATATCATATGCATTCATAGATCATAATTGAGGGTTTTTGTTGGGTGTGTGATTGTGGGTGTGTTCAGTGTTCAGTGTTCAGTGTGGAGTGTAGAGTGTACAGTGTGCGGTGTGTAGATCTGTTTCGACGACCACTTACATCTGCCATCTGGAACTCCTCACCGTCATCGATACTGGGTACAGTAACTTTACCCTGGGATACGTTGAAGTAGTCGTAAATGTTATCAGAGAGGAAGCACATGTCTACATTTGCAATAGTCGGAGAGAAGGTTTTCTTTGGTTTAGCGAGAAGAACAAAACTTATGCTCTAAGTCTGGGATATGTCTGGGTATTTTTTTGCTTTCTTAACTCATACTTTTGTAATGTGTATGTGTGTCTCTGTGTGTGAGTGTGTGTTTTTGCTTATGTTTAACTGTGCATAAATAGATTTGGATTACGGATTAAAACCTTGTGCAATTATTCCCAGCCAGGAGCGGGCATCTCATGGCATTTTTCAGTACGAGTACTACCCGGTGTCAAGTGAATAGATTCTGAATTTTGGTGTTAACTAAGGCACTGTACAGAGATCCTTCCTGCTCCCAGCTGGGACTTGGACTTGGATTTGGGACTAGAGTAGCGGCGGCTAGATTGGTGTATGGTACAGGCGGTTTGGAGGTGCAAAACTACATTTGGTTTTGGTAAGAATAGAATGGGTAGAATAAGAGAGAGCTGGAGATAGTGAGTGGTGGATAGAGAGCGCAATAACTCAAGATAATTCCGGAATAACACTGGAAAGTTAACCATATATACAAGATATCATAGCCATCACTGCAGAGTGAGAGAGAAAATCGATCAGAACGTGTTTGGATCAATCGTCGAACAACTTCAATGGTGTACATAAAGAATACAAATAAAAATTGTAGAATATATAATTGATAGAGAAGAGATCTTTATACAAAAGTTCCATTGGATTTTTGTGCGGGTTCAACACTTGGAGGGGGGAGACACGGACCTGCACCATAACTTACGTCAGTTAACTCAAATTCTTCACCATCGTTGACACCGGGTATCCGCGTTTTGCCCTGGCATATGCCGGGATAATCACCAATATGTTGGGTAAGAAATACCATTTCTAGTTACGCGATTTTAAATAAAGATACTCCATAAATATTTTTCGTGTTTCAAATTGTCTGTGTCTATGTGTCTATGTGTCTGTGTGTGTGTTTGAATCGGATCCCTAAACCTACCTACGATGCTACTTTCCACGAATATTTCTTAAGAATTTTAGTTCATTATGTTTTAGATTTTGTTTAGAGTTTAGTTGGGCATTTGGCTGGCTTTAGCTATTGATTTGGATAAGCATTATGAATTTTGGATAGGACATTGATTTGATTTTTGTACGGATACAACATTGATGACACAACAATTGAGAAGTTTTTTGTGAATATTCCAGAGATTGGTTCTGGCTAGAGAGGGTTATGATATTGAGATGGTAGTGCGGTGGTAGTCTATGCATATAAGAAACCATGTCCTGTATGGTCTTACATCCACGGCGAGCCATTCCTCGCCATCGTTGACACTTGGGATGGTTGTTTTGCCTTGCGAGACAATGCGATAGTCGTAAATGTTGTTCGATAGCAGGCAGTAATCTTTATAATCAAACATATACACGATATATATGTGTATCCATTTCCGAACAACATTAAACGATTGTTATGAAGTGTGGGGTTGTGGGGATTTGTATGGAAAAGGTAAAGAAAATCATATTTAATAATGTTTTCCTTAGACAGCTCGATATTAGTCGGGTATGTGGAATGTGTTAAAGTTTTTCGGTGTACTCAGGATAGATGGATGGTTGGATCTGGGTGGGATGGGAGCGCGCTACTCTAAGTAAGCCTTCTACAAATTCCAATTATCCGTTGCTCTGGATGGTGTTTGGAGTGTATTCAGCTACAGCTAAGCAGCAGAAAGTGTGTGGCCTAAGATTGTTTTCAACAATATATACGATACGATATAGCAATACGCAAAAAAAAAAAATAGAATAGAATATAGAATAATAGTTAACCAACTACAATAGATAATAGATAAATGATTTGCTCAAATATGGATTAATAATAATATCTAGGTTTAGGCCAACAATATAAATAACGACAATTTAGAATGAAATATTGAAGGGGACAATTACATCTGTGAGATTGAACTCCTCAGAATCATCGATACTGGCTACAGTGACCTTGCCCTGGGAGACAATGTGGTAATCGTAGATGTTTTCGCTCAACAGACAAATGTCTAAACAGATACATTATAGGAGATACAAATGGGATTGGATATATAGAAAGTAGATCAATTATTCAGTTTTCAGTATGTTTTTTTGTGTGGTGTGTGTTTCAGTGTATGTTTTGTGTTCGTGTGGTGTAGAACCTAAACAACAACTAAAACAGATTCAGATATAGAGGATCGATCGATGATTGTCTGGATGGAGAATGGTTGAGGATGGTCTGATGCATGTTGATCGTTTTTATACCTTTAACACCGGCAACGGAGCCAGACATGATCTGGTAGAAGATGTGGTAGGATCGCTCCAGGGACTGCTGGGAGATGACACGGGCCTTCTCCAGCAGATCTGTAATAAGAATACGATTCGTGTGTCAAAGCATGTTGTCAAGTCTTTTATATGTTGATGACAACTTACAGGTCTCAATATCAGCACCAGCCAGCTTGCCAGTGGGGCCGAAATGGATACGGATGAATTTACCCTGGGACACAAGAAAATGTAAATCTCAATATGCTGTTTCAGGAGGGATTGAGAGCTGAGTTTCTAAGGTACTTACGAAACGAGAGGAGTTATCGTTACGCACGGTCTTGGCGTTACCGAAAGCTTCAAGCACGGGATTGGTCTGCACAACCTGATCTTCCAGGGAGCCCTTCTTCTTTGCATCGGGATCCTCCTTCTTGGTGGAAGCGCCAACAGTGGCGAAGTACGCAATGACCTTCTTCGTGTTCTCAGTCTTACCAGCACCAGACTCACCGGTGATCAACATAGATTGATTCACGTGGTTGGTCAACATGTCGACGTAGGCACCGTCAGAGATGGCGAAAATATGGGGTGGCACCTCATTACGGCGCTTGCCACGGTACATCTTAGCGCAACGGTTGGTATACACGGGGTAGCGCTTGTAAGGATTGATGGCAACGCAGAAAAGACCGGAGTAGGTCTATTTCATGCATCAAGAGAGTGGAATGGATAGAATTTTGTGATTAATGCTGTGGCTCAACGACTGTGATTTTTCTTTTGTTAGCATTAAATCAGGAAAATTAGTGGCGGCTTTTGGGCTTCTCCAGAAGATTTGAATATAATCTCTTTTTGGAGAGCCCTTCACCGTGGACAGAAAGAGTTAAATTCGTATAGCTAAACGTTGTTTTTTTAGTAACAGTTTGTTTGTCTTTTGGTCTACCAGTTTTTGGTGTTTTGGGTTTTTGTTTTTTATTATAAGTAACAAACTAACTACGATGGTTTTTTTGGATACTTGTTTAAAGTTTTCATTTTGTGGTTGTGTGGGAAATGATTGATGATCTTGGTGTGGATTTTTCAGCTTCCGCTTCCAGTGTGTATTTTGGGTGTGTGGTGGATGTGGGAACCGCTTTTGTCTCCAGTGTGTGGTTCATCTGACTGGACGGCCAACTTTCGGTTTAGTAGAAGCCAAGTTAGTGCAAACATCACAGGAATGGCAGTTTTTAGCTGGAGTTATGATTTTTGGGGCTTTCTTGGTATGACATTTATGGTTCTTGTGTTGATCATGAGGAACATACATGTTGTTAGTATTCTACTTCTTTTTCTTGTTTTGCATTAATAAACTTCAAGCTTTGTTTTTGGGATTTTTGTTTTCCGAATAGAACATAAATAGAATTTCGATAAGGTTGGAGAGGTTGGGTGAGTGTTTCGATAAGCATTGGGGTTAGGTAACATGGAACTCGGTCCTTATAGACGATATATTGCCATACCGGTACGGCAATTACTTACATAGATGAGCTTGTGGTAGTATCTCTGTCTCAAGTTATGGAGCACAGAGGCATCGTTAAGGTATGTCAAGTTGGACATATCCTCGGCTTTTTCGTATTTTGGAGGGTTCACCTGCTGCAGCTGATCTTTCTTGAAGTCTCGGGACTGTTATCATTTCGATTGTCCGTTCAGTTCGGTTTGGTTTGGTTCGGTTCGGTTCAGTTTTGTTTTAGTTATTGTTTTGGTTCGATTCCCGCCCAATTGTTAGGTTTGGTTTTTTTTGTACATTTTGTTGTTGGTTAGGCGTTAGGTTAGCGGTTCGGTTTTTTGAGGTTGAGAGAAGAGACCGAAAAGAAGAGGAAACCCATACATTAGTGAGTCTCTGACAGTGGAGAACTTACGTAGATGAGCTTAGCATAGTAACGCTGGCGCAGATTGTGCAACACGCAGGGTGTGTTCAGCACGGTCATGTCGGCCATATCTTCTAGTTTTTCGAATTTCGGTGGATTGACTTTCTCCACCTTCTCGGATTTGAAATCTTTTACCTATTTATATGGGATGTGTGTGTGTGTGGGTGAAATAAATCTATAGTTTCATTCTGTGTGCATGATTCAACGTCGTTCTTGGGGTTCATTCTTCAGGGGTCATCTCAAAGTTCACCCATTATCAAAACCAATTTTGTAGTACCAAAAAAGGTCTCGGCAAGGGGCAACTGCAAACAATTGCATGAGGAACAGTCCCCTAATTAAGAGCTCCAAGAACCAATCTTCCGGCTTCAGTTGATTTTGTGTAATATTGTGGGATGATGTTTCTGTTTTGATGGATATGATTTCATTACCTCTCCACCAGGCAAGCCGACGGAGACGATATCGCCCTTGGTGGCCTTGATCTCACCAAGGAGATAGCCCTCCTTCTCGTCGGGCACCCAGCAACTCTTCTTGGAGTCATAGGGTTTCGATTGATCGATACGTCTCTGCTCCAGAGACACGAACAGGTATGGAGTGGGATCTTCATCCTCCTGGTTTGGAGCTGGCTTCGGCATCTTGATTAAATTTCGCTTTTAAACTTAAAAACTCGAGAAATAAAATTGGGACTTTTCAAAATTCTATATGTCAATCGCGTCGTAAGCCCAAAACTTCCCTGTAAAGGCACAAAAAAAAGAAATTCAATTTAATATTATTATGATATGGTTTGGAGACGGCAGGAGTATTTTTGGATATTTTTCGAAAACTGATTTTTTGTTGTTGTTTCTTTTATGCTTTTGACCCATTTTGGCAGTGGCAGTCGGCGGCACGGCGCAGGCAACAGCAGCATGTGTGTGTGTGTATTCGAAATTCTATTTTTCTATCCAAATATGTGCATGTTTTCCCGTTTGGTAGTTTCGAAATTCCCGTTACCGTAACCGGATATTGGATATTGGATATTGGAGCGCAGCGGAGCGGCCTTTGATTTCGTTTCGTTTCACACCTCAAAGTTAATTAGGACTTGCTTTGTTGTTGTTATAAACAGACAACAAGTGAATTGTGTGGGTTGTCGCCTAAATATAGATCACTGATCCGATACACATATACACCATACATCCACACATATACGAATGTATGCATGTGTGTATGTGTGTGTGTGTATATAGGCAATGATGTGCCTATGTGGGGCGTTGGTATTCGTTACGTAATTTCGATTTTCAATCAAATTTTCAAGTATTTCCTGCTAATTTTCCTGCTTTCTTTGTGGAAGCAATTATTTTGATTGCATAACCCGAACCGGTTATTGAACCGCTTTGTCTTTACTTTCTTTCACTGGGTTAACACTCACTCTATCAAGGAATAACCGCTTCAAAAGTTTTGGATTTAAAATCCAGAAAATTCGACACGCGAATTCGGTTTGGTATTTGTATGGCTGGCTGTATCGCGATATGAAGGCGTGTTCTAAGACGACCGAGTTGCAAGATCGCAATGATCAATTTTAGCACGCCTGGTATAACCGCTTGGCGATATATGCGATATTTTCGACAATCCACACAATCGACAATCGACGATCCGATGCGATTCAATTCGATTCGACGCGACGCGAACTTTCAACGAATGCGTTATTTTTAAAATTCTCGAAATTATTTCGAAACTACATAAGTATAGAGGTAGCCAGACCATACACACACACAGACAGATATATATATATATATATCTTATATATGTATTGGTATTTGGTAGATTTGAGGAGCTTTTCGTCTTGCTACCGCATGGCATACATAGATGTATGTACAGAAAAATACATATATGTATGTATATATGTATGTATCGTATCTATAGGCGATCTCTTTCTAATGCCTTTGGTTATTTTTAAAACATATTCGAAATATTTTCGCCCATGTGTATGAGTCGGCAACGAATTCGAATTCTAATTCTATTTGTACTCGTATTTTCATTTGATGGTATGGTATGCCACGCATATCTCTCTCTGCCACACAGGTATTTGTGTATGAAATCATCTAGCCAGTAATTCGAAATCGCTATTACAGCATTTCGAACCACAATTAATTTTCTTGATGAAGTAACAGTTGGCTGTTTCGAGCTAGCAAAATCTCTACATATATTTGATTGATGCATGAATAATTTGAAAATATTTGATCATATATGACATATGATATGATGGTGGATAAGATTCAATTTAATTTCTTTCGATAAGGATCTTTGCGAAAAAACTAGAAATGATTGTTCATTCCTCTAATAAACTTCTTTTATCCTTGATAGTGTCACTTTTCCATCAGTGCTTCAACTGATAAACGACTTTTGTGAGGTTTGGTTGATCTGTTACACAAGATAATGATGATCGATCCGGTTACCTATCATCATAAAATCATAATTTACTCTAAGAAATTGTTAGGTTAACTAACTGAAGGAATTCTTAGGGTTGGGGCGTTAATTATAATCCAGTTGATTCGATAATCCGATGTAATCCGGGTCACTGTTCGTATTGTCACAGATTTGATGGATAGTTTTTCAAGCTTTTCGTAGATCCTGTTGGCAGGACAACGCACACATACACACACACGTACACTTTTCTTTCCTTTCGTTTATGGAAATTGTATATGTAGTAATAATTCTTTTTAGGTTTTTTCTTTTTGACAAAAAGGTCAAATTGTTGCTATCTCTTATACACTCTGGTGCTGCTGCCGTTGCTGCTGCTGATTACTGCCACTGCCACTGCTGCTGCGGATGCTGGGTAATATCCAAAAAATCAGAAATCGCACATTCAAAGGTGTTGCACTTACGCGCTCGAAAGCCGTTCTGAACCGTGCAACCGGTAAACTTGCCTTTTATACGGGGCAATTTGATACCCATGCTTCCCCTATGGCCGGCCCGATTCGATGAAAGCTTCCCCACCCAGTGCGTGTGTGTGTGCGTCTCTGTTTCGCTTTTTCTTGCTCCCTTTTTCGGTCTAGTGTAGCATTGGCTGAGGCGACCGGGAGCACCAACGGTCTCGGTCTCCCCCAGCAAGTGGGCATCCATCGCAATGTGTGTGTGTGAGTGGAGCATATGATGCAATCGCGGGCAGGATCGCTGTGAGAGCCGAAAGCTTTCTGCCGTGCGATTGCGTGAGCATGGGGAAGCTCACCTATGCTGGCAGCTATCTCGCTTGCTCTGCCACTCAGCGCCACAGGCCACACGCCTGAGTCAAATTCATTTCAATGACACGAAGAAATCCTTCACTCTCGATCTCTCTCTCTCTCTCTCTCTATCGTTTTTCTTTATCTTTGAGTGTGGAAAAGCTTTAGTTTTTACTTGTTTCACATATCATTTATACACAGACACACATGTGTGTAGTGTGGGGGTTCTTTATTTGTTTTTCTCGGTGATCATTTTTCGCTTTTTGTTCTGGTTTTGGTTTTTGGTCACCTCAATGCCAATTTGATCTCCCACCAGATCGGGGGAGGAGGGGTGGGAGACGAAAGAGAAGGTAGCAGTAGTGGGTGCTGCGCTTCTTCCTTCTAATCGGTGATCACTTTACGATCGCACGATAAGCCCCCCGTCGATGCGATCAGTTCAGTGGCTGGCCAGCAGTTCCAACGATACCAACAGCTGTTCGTTCGGCCTGTCCATGGGAAATAGATCAATAAAAAACACTACCGATCGATAGGTAGATCGAACTAGATCTTGGTTAACAAAGGACAAGCTATAGACCCAAATCTATCAAGAAATGATCTATGAACTAGTGCAAACATAGAGATTCCTTGTCTGCCAAAAATAAAAATGTGAACTTCAAAAAAACATCGATGGGCTAGAGAGAAGGGGGATTGCGAATGCGAATACGAAACGAGCGCCAGCGACAGGCCATACAGATGCACTTCGGGGTACACAGATACTCAGATAATCTGCCACTGATGCATAGATACGGAGAGATACTTTAGATATAGATACGATAGCGAAGAAATGCCAAATCAAATCAACGTTGTCGGCGTCCTTCAGAGCAATGCGAAAATCTTCAGCTTTCAATGCTAAAATCCCCAAGAGTGTTTCGTATCTGGCAGATACCGAATGCATTCTTATGAAACCCATGTTCTCCCGATTTGTCGGGCATTTATCAAGCGCCCGGTCCGCCGACAAAGACAATTATGATAAATGCCAACAGAATTGAGCAACAAAACACCACAACAACAAAAATATAAACAAACGTCAAATTCTGACACAAAAAATATTCATAATTTGCATGTAAATTACAAAAATTTCAATATGCTACATTTTTGGCATAATGAAAATATATTAAATATTAAATAGAAAGCATGATGGAAATGAGAAGAGAAAAAAATAAAAAATGATACACCCACAGCAAGGCAGAGCTGAAGAATAATTTTCGTAATGATTTCAAATGCTCAAAATATTTAAGATTTAACAAAACACACAAAAAAAGGAAAACAACAAATAAATTCAGACAAAAACAATTTTCAAACATTTTAGGAATATTTATAGTTCCCAAGTTTCAGTTCTCATCTCTCCCTCAAGATCGGAATCTGTATGCCTCTCCTATGCCTCTCGTTTCTTTTCGCACATATACAATTATCATAATTTTCTTGTTGGTTTTTTGGCTCTTTTGCAGATGTTTTTACTGCTGAAACAAAATCTGCGACATTGTCGATGAAAATACTGAAAAAAATACGAACCAAAACCGAGAAAGCCCAAACTGAAGCAGAAAATATTTGAGGATTTATTTCTCATTTATGCAAGGCGTTAAGTTAGACTAGAATACATATGTATTTAGGGTAGTATGTAGTATGGACATTTAGTGGTCGTAAATTATGAGTCCACCCAGACATGTACTTAAGAATGGCCAATTTAAGGGCGTTGCTCAGATTGCAACCTCCTATAACCCCCAAAGAGGTATCTTTTAATATGAGATCAGAGAGAACGATTTATTATTATTATTTATGTACTGAACATGAAGTAAAGACTTATATTTGCCATTAATTATGGCCCATTCCTAGGGAGGACACTAATTTGTTCTATTAAAAGCTCCTCCAGATGGTTCGAGCTGTCAAAAATAATATAAAAATCCCTGCTAATATCCCTGCAAGAACCTCAACAAAGAAACTATTCTTCTCTTCCTAATTTTATCAAAGAGCCCAACACATTTCGGTTTTGAGTCATTGACGCAAAGAAATTTTGCATTTTAGTGTCAAGATGTTTCTTCTGCTTCTTGGTCTCGTTGGCATGGGCGGCCTCCCTCAAATTGGTTGAGGTAGCCACCAGAGTGTAATGCTGGGAGGGGCGTGATGGGCTGATGCTGCCGCCTGTCTACACGAGGCAGCAACAATTATTGCATGCAATGGGCTATTTCAAAGCTGCCGAGCCGAGTGCCTATGTGAGAGGTTTCCTCGCACCGTACCCACCTGCACCATGATGACCATCGCCACGATAGAACAGCACCCGTCGTGGCTGCCAAGTAAAAGACACATTGAAAGGCATTTTGAAAGTGGGGTTGAGGGATGAGGATGAACACACAAAAGCAGATCAGAGGGAACACGTTTCTGTAGGAGGTTCACCGTCATGCGTATGCTGTATATACCCCATATATAGGTTAGTGGGACAGATTGAGTGTGGATTTCTATGAACTTATGTTCAAATTTTCAAACAAGAAACATTAATCATAATATTGGCACCAACAGAGGCCAAAAAATTGGATCAAATTCTCAAAAAACCTGTTGCAGACAGTGTGTTTTTTTTTTTTTTTTTAGAAATAATTTTAAGAATTTTAATTTAAATTTTTGAGCCAGACTTTTTAGGGCAACTTCAAATTCATTTCTTATCCTTTAACATCTATAGCTAACTGGTAACTATAGCTGCTGAAGTAGATGTAAAAACTTGTAAAGATTTAAGGTCTTTAGTTTCGTTTTGCGAGCATTTTTAAGTAGGACTTCAGAAAATGTATTAATTTGGGTTTATATCATCATCTTAAAAATCATTTATTAAATTATTTCTTTACACAGCTGAAAGGAGTTTCGAACATCAAAGGAATTAATTTAATTACTGTCTATTCGAGAAAGTTCGATTAAGTCTCTTTGTTTGCTTTATTTGTAACATAGGTCAAGGTTTTATTTGCGATTTAAAATTATTTTAAATCGATTGCCGTTCAGTTAACGAACATACTTCCCAAGTGCTCTAGAAATCGACATTGTGGTTGGCTTCACATGCCACACATTTTTGATACGCCCGCCACCCAGAAGGGTTACGACTTCGGCATCTATCCCGCCCCATCAGTTTTGGTTTTGTTGTAGTATCAGTAACCCTGCGCGAAATTTCTGTCGAATGGTATTCCCGAATATTTTGAAACAGCAATTGGTACACAGGGAAAATATTTTCAAAACGGCAACCGTGACCAAAATACATACATATTCTATAGATAACTCTCGTCTAAATGCATTGGAACCTATCCAAATTGTCGATATAAAAATATCCATCGTCGGGCTGACGTTCCCCGCTCGTCGATCGTCGATCGTCGGTCAACGTCGTGCGCTCGGCCGCATCTGCATCGTATCTCTGGTGCACCAAAGTGAACCGTACTCCCCAATGCCCACATTCAATACCCGAATTCTCTCTTAATTTCACAAATTATTCTCGAAAGGGGTGAGCCGGTGCGGAAGGCAGGACCGTTGCCAGGTACCGTATGAGCCCATGCGCTCCTCTGTTTTCGCCTATAATGCCTGTCATGAAAAATGAATGAATACTTCCTGCATTACGCCCGGATTATGCAATAGTGGGGCTGTTTATATATCTCTGGTGGTGTTTCGGCTCAGACATCCTTACGAAAGGCAAACGATGGATGGGATATCTGACAACTGCACATGGAAGTGTCAATTGTGTTTTTGACAATATAGTAAAATAGGAATACATATCAGCTATGAGATGGATCATGCGAAATGTGTCAAGTTGATACCTTTTCTGATAGATCGCTTTTATTTTAATTTTTGAATACTTATTTTTGATGTAAGTACAATTTACAATACATAAAATATTTTAGCTTTCCTATTGTACATAGGAGTACATATGAGTACATAAATCGTAATGCGGTTTTGAGATGGGTTGTGCGAAAATGTCTTAAAAATATATGTAATTTTTGTAAATTTGTAATTTTGTACAAAATATAAAAGGTCCTTTCCTGGTCCAGGCACAACTAAATTATGTGCATACATATGTAGATTATTGGTCTATTGATAAAGAGAAGGCAAGCTATAAACAAAGCTTCTCTAATAATATTAATAAATATTGTAGAAAATGTGGAAAAATATTGACAAAAACCTGCAGAGGTCGCGATTTTTATAAAGCCATGATATCATTTAAAAATCAATATCCACAGGAAACCACAATATTTGTTTTAAAAACTAAAAAAAATAAGGTAAAATTGTTTACATTTCCAATATGTACAACAATTTGTTTACATATTTTTGGCAAAATGGTTTTCCAGCCCTCAGCTGGCTGCGTGCGGATCCCGAATGATTAATTGCCGCGGCTCAATTGAGAACCACACACGCATAATGTAAATCCAATCTGCAGAGGATCTAGCCGCCACATATTTATGTATAGATATGAATATGCAGTTGTCATATATTGCTTATTAATTAGGCAATCATATCGAATCATTTAGTATTAGTCACTGATGTGTGGAGCATTAGGAATTATTTCTGTAAGCATTTGTCACCCAATTAAATCGACGGCACAAGCGAAGTGCCCGAGCAGCCGACAGGCAGCCAAATCATCCACAGAAGCAACAACTACTACATAAATACTATACAACTCAAGTGCAGCGGAATGCAATAATCGAAGTCTATATAGCGTCGAGACTTTTATTAATGATGAGTGAAAACGAGAAATGAAAATGTTGCTCTTGTGAGCAGGCAGAAGGAGGTGCACCACACACAAATAACGTATTCAGGCCCCTTTTGCGACGCCGCCTCTGTGTGTAATGTGTGTATGCAGACTGATTAATCATATACAAGGCATATAGACAGCATGGAAATGAGTCAGTACGCAACAGTGTGTAAAAGTATTTTTCAATTTTGTTTTTAGATATTTATGAGCGACAAGCAAAAAGTATTTTTAAAACATATTTCATACTCCACTGAAAGCAAAGGAACCCATCTACATACAGATGTGGGTCGGGAGCAGAAGAAGACTGTGCCATATATTCAAAGCAGAGGTGCATATATAATGGTTGTACAGTGGAGTATCTTTTGCAAGGATAAACAAATGTTGTAGAACATTCGTTGCTCCTTTGATGCATATTTTCCTGAGCCAGCTTGATGTGCCATCCGCTCTAAAGAGATTTTACTGTACGTATAGTCCTAGGAAGTTGTGTGTTCAAGTTAAGGTAATCAAATTGCCAAAAGATGAGAGCAGCAGCAGCAGCAGCAGCAGCAACAGCAACACCATCAGGTAGATAAGTTCTGAGCTCTGGATCTGCCGCGCAGATTGTGTACATATGGGTCTATAATAATGTAAAATTGTATGGGTGGATCCACAATATATACATAGCTCGGAGAACATACCTACTAAATCTAAAAAACATTTCATATGCGTTTAATATAGACGCCGCTGTGGTCTAAATTTAAAACAAAAGCTATTTAGTTGCGAAGAAGTTCAACACAAGCGAACAATTTCTTCGTTCTACTCTGCAGTTTGTCCGCTTCTGCGCTGGCTATACATATCTATAGGAATATCTAAAATTTACTAGATACACACGCACACAGAAGACTCTGTGACTGCGTCCTGGGCACTAACTATACGAGAATCAAGAGAAAGATAGAACGAACGAACGAACGAACGAACGAACGCATACGCCGTGTGGTACGTGGACCGATGAGTCCGTCAACATATCTCACAGATACACGAATACACGAGCTTCTCCTGCAGCTGTGTGTGTGTGCAACACTTTTTTTTGTTGTTTTTGCTCGTGTTCGTCAGCACGTCCATGTCCACGTAGTGTATTGGTGTTTTCATCTCTCGAAATGTTTCAATTTGTCTATTTTTAGTCGAAAGTTTCTTTTTGTTTATTAGTTTTTTTCTTCGTTTTATTGCTGTTGTTGCTGTTGCTTTAGACTTTCCCCCTATGTGCTGGTTGTACGAGTACATAGAAGCTTAGATACAATATATAGCAGTGGGTCGGTCGTGGCGAGGTCTGCTCTTCTGCTCTGATTTAACGTCACAACTGAGGAATGTTTTGGCTATTCTTTTTTTCGGTGGTGGGCTTCTTCTTCTCCTGCTGGCTGCTGGATCCTCTACGCATTGTTTGGCCTGCCTCTCATATGTTTTTCCACAGAAAAGCCTCAGTTCTGTGGATGTTTATACGGCCTGTTATGTACCGTGCTTGTATAGAGGTATATAGCCTGCCAATAGCTGGGCAATCGTCTAGGTGTTTGCTTAGATTTAGCTGGCCATGCCTATAAGGTCAAACTATGTACAAATAATCGCAGAGATGAACGCTTAGGTGAATGGGGGTTTTACATAAGTTGAATAATATGAGCTCAATTAGCAAGTGAAAAAGGTGTAAAATCATTGGGTAGCAGTACAATTCGAAGTTGGATAAAGAATTCACTGAAGACAAGTGGTTCTGATTTGATTCTACAGATAATTTAGGTGGCTGGCTATCTCCGTATACATTTTAAGAGGAAAGAAGCTATGTAAAATATCAAACATATTTTGAGATATTATAAAAGCTCATTTTTAGTTAAAATTTCTTACACTTTAATACAAATAAGTGAAGAAAATCAAAGTAGTGGCAGTTCGTTTGAGAGCTTATTTATTTAATATTAAGAAAGGCTTTCAGCTATCATCTATAATGTAATTGTATTAATGCTTCTAAAGAACTACAAGAAAAAAATAACATAAATTATGTGCCAAAATGCATTTGTCTTAACTTTTCTTTCTCCGTAAAGAGGATCAATGTTTCCCCACAATCGAGCCCAAAAGCGAATGCCTCTAAAAGTCTGTGCACATGCAGCCGCCAGTGAGTAAACAGACATAAAACCATAAATTGGTTACCATGGCGCTGATTTCAGCCCGAGATACTGCAGATATACAGCGCAATATTCCCGCAATATCCCCGCCATAAGCGCAGATACGTTACGGTTTCCGCGAAGTATCTACTACGCGAATGTACACCAGACGCAAACAATTACGAACAGCATGTTTTGGTAATGTTACGCTTGAATTCCCCCTCGTTCGGCTACTCGTAAAACATTTTGGTAAACAAGAGATACAAGCAATCCTGCTAGATTATACCCTTCAGCATGGGCTTGAACACACAGAGAGAGAGAGAGATAGAGCGAAAACTTTATCTAGGGACTAAACAACACCATGGTGCATAAATCAATATTAGGCTTATCTTGACCAGCTGTGAGAATTTGTGCGGCTGTACATCGCAAAGATATTGGGGTTCGAGCCATGACAGAAATTGGTAACCATAAGCGAGCAGCGAGCAGCGACCATTGTCGAAAAGTGCCATTGACACCTCACTTGAGTTTCACTTTCCATTCGACATGGGTTACTGGTCAGAGACGCGCGCCTGGCTACTAAGGGATCCAGCCAAACTCATTCGCTACTTGGTGCTCTTCGCCTGCAGCATCGTGGTGATTGTTCAGCTCTACGAGTGCTTCGCAAAGCTCTACAATCCACCCATCTCCACTCACTCCTACTACAACGTAAACGACACGATTGAGATGCCAGCGATAACCATATGTCGGGAGCCACCCTACAGAGAGGAGGTTCTCACTGTGAGTTAGTCATCAAGGATTCCTGTTACGGGTAACTTAAGCAGAATTTATCCATTGCAGAACCTCTCTGGGGGCTACTGTCCACATCCAAAGTATGCCACCTGCTGGATGAACTATCCTTTTGGTGAAGTATCCCTGGATGAGTTCTTTGAGAATGCCACACACGACATCAGCGACACCTTTGTCCTCTACGGACTGAATGGCGACAAGAACAGTGGGTACAGTTTCGGCAATATGTTGGGGAAATACACTCACATTCAATGGCTTTTAGATCTGGAAATTGACAGCAGTCTGCACTTCTATATGGGTCGCTGCCACACCCTACGGCCCAAGGCACCCACCAAGCGTGTCTCCAAGTCTGTGGGCTACTCTCTGATGGTAGAGCATGCCCGATCCACCACCTCAACCAGTGATGTGGATACTGGGGGCACAGGCTGGCATGTCTTCATACACGATAAACGAGAGAATTTCACAGGTAAATTTTTACACTGGGTTCATGTTGCACTTTCAAATGTGATCTCTTTCCCCAAAGAAATCAACATGAAGGGCTCGGGCCGTGTGGAATATGTTTTCGTGAATATCAACGAGGAAATCGAGATCAAGCTGCAGAGTCAATACTTTTCGAATGTGGAGACACGCGATGAACCCTGCTCCAGCGATAAGGGGTACAGTGACTTGAAGGTAATGTTAAACGAAAGATTGTTTGCCTGAGACTTAGACTTAAACTGCTTCCAAGTGCGGGGATCATTGCATCTGGCAGGATTTGGCAGATGAGTCAAAATGTTCGGGTCCCTGGATGCACGAGATTGTCAATGAGCCCTGCAACGACACTTTATCCATGAGGAATCTAATATCGGACTATAAGGAGTAAGGTTCTCCTATCTGTTTGTATTCCTGTAATAATCCTTCCCTTGTTAAGGGTCTATGAAAACGAGGATGACTTTGATTGTGACTGCATTCTGCCGTGCCAGTCCCGCATTTACACAACTTTCATACAGAGTCGGAAAGCCTTCAATCAGCCAGAGCCTCGTTCTCTAATCTACATTTACTACACAACCAAATTGATATCGGTATGTGGATGGTAAATGATATATCGTGCAGTTAATGATTGGTTTTGCCTTTTACAGATGATTGAGGAGCGCCCGAGCTATGACACAACGCAGTTTATAGCCGATGTTGGTGGCTCTTTGGGGTTTCTGTTGGGCCTTTCGGTGCTAGGACTCATTGGCATACTGGAACATGTAGGATATATGTCCCACCCATCTTTATGGTTATTAATAATCCTCTTTTGCAGATGACTCTCTTCTTTTGTGGTGGCTTCATCAAGCGCATGCAGCAGAAGGAGCAAAGTAAATTGGGTGAAACATCAGAGGATGGTCAGTCGCAGACCAGCGATGAGACCATCGATGTGGCCACAGTCTATAAGAAAAAGACAACAAATTGATAGTCAAGGAGTCCAGCTGGCTGGGCATTCCATAAATCCACTACTAATCAAATAAATTTCTTACATTTAATCAACATTAAAAGCTAAAAACTATTTATAATACACAAAGAGGACAGGAAGATTCTCCTGTCGTTAGGATCTAAAAGAGTCTGAAGCTCATAAGAAGACCGAGAGAGGCCATCAGCAGAGAACTTACAGACATCGGGGAAGCAGCCGAAGTGGACTTCAGGATGACATTTGTGTTGAGGATATCGCCCAACTTGTTAATGATATCCGGCAGCGGGGAAGTTCTGCTCTCGCAGGCTGTGTTCTCGATGGCCTCCTTCACACTGGCTGTGTGTATGCGGAAGTTGATGGATCCAGCATACAGCTCGTCGTAGATGAACACTGGCAGCTGATTAGACAAGACCCAGAGACGCTTCTCCTGATCCACCTTGACGTCGCTGGGAAAGATCATGCTGTCGTTGTTCCTGAAGATGCGGCTCTGGGCATTGTGGGTAAAGTTCTGAGAGGTGCGCCAGCAGGCCACTTCATTCAAGTTTGGCAGAGCATAGAAGAGCACACCAGTCTCCTGATCCAGGAACTCGGCACCCGCCTGGGTGTTGGGTCCACGAGAGCCGAGAACCTTGAAGTCCCTATAGATATCCGGCGAGGTGGCCAGGGTTTTGTTGCGCAGCACAGAAGTGCTCACCGAGAACTCCATTGTGGAGCACAGCGGATGGAAGTAGAGCGTGGAGAAGCCCGTTTCCAGAGGTTTGGACAAGGCCAAGCCATAGAGTCCATCATCCCACTGAAACTCGATGCCACTGACGCTGAAATTTCCGGCCATGGGATCGGGATGGAAGTAGTGATGCTGCACGCGCCACGATTCCTGGTCTTTCCACGAGTAGACAACCAAACCGGGACTGCCCAGATCCCCAGCGTAGGCGTAGGTATTCTCACAATCCCCATCCTCTATGGCCAGATTTGCCAGAAAGGATCCCTGCTTGAATTGTCCGGCTGGCAGAGTATGGCGGCGCAGCAGATCATCGTTGTGCAGATCGTAGACCAGCAGCTGTGGCGCTCCATACATCTTGGTCTTCTCCAGCACACCAGAGATGCGTAAATCCAATACCCACAGGCGGCCACAGCGATCAGCCCTCACACGGAATGGGGAAATCAGCTCTGGTTCCGCTTCAGCCAGATTGTGGGCCTCCCAGCTGGGGTAGGGCTTGAGGGCAGGCATTTTAGTCGAGGTGTCTATAAAAGAAAAGAGAGAGAGAGAACGTTTGTAATAAGATTCCATTTATGGCGGGGTATTTGCTCTCGATTGGATTGGTATTTTGGCTGCTGCTAATTGGAATATCAACAACATTTTGAATGTGTTCATTGGGTGAAAACAAACTCCACTGACATTGGCTGCACTCTGTGACTGTGGCTTGTATGGGCGCTCATTGTTCGACTTGTCAATTAGCGGTTGGTTGATCTTGTGCTTGCGGCAACTTCCCACTCGCAAAGGGTAGAGCAACTTCATTAAGGGGGTTCAGAGTGGGTCATTAACATGTACCAGCACAATCACACACGTTCATTCATGTTAATTAACTTCAATTGCAAATCTCTCAGTTGCGGACTGTCACTCCCAGATCAAAAGGTGTAGGGATAAATATTATATCCTATTCTACAGTAAACGTTGAACATTGACGAATTGATAGAAGCTTCGATGCTTGTTAATGATCAATCAATATATTCAGAGGTTTTTAAACTCTTTATTTCTAATTTTAAAGACATCAACATCAATACTCTAAATCAAAAATCTTCCTTTTATGGAACCCAATAATTGTATGAACCCCGCGCGAGTGTACTCAAACATCTTATGACCATCTAAACAATCTTTGCACTTGCTATAACCAAATAACTATGGTTATTGTACACTCACAGCCCACACAGTTAAGCCAAACGAGCTTTGCATCTATTAGCTATGCCCCCGAGTGTGGGGCTGTTAATGACGCCAGCAAGCTGCAGCGTGCGGAATTATGGTAATTGCCGGGCAAGTGCGAAAGGAAACTGAATTGTTTTGGATGGTCAAGTTGATCAGACACAAACCAAAACAATTGCTGAGATTTTAGTTCAGTGCTTGGCACAGAAAAACTGCAACTGCAATTGCAATGTTGCAACAATGCAAGTCTCATTCGCTTACCATTAAGATCAAGGTAGGCCAACGAGGCCGGCACTCCGGCCCGCCATCTGGGCAGGGTCACGAAGAGTCGATGCTTGTAGACCTCCAGGCCAAAGGGTATTACATTGGCGGGCTTAAAGTCGCCCTTTTCAATGGCCGCCCAACGCTGGTCCGCGGTTTCGTACTTGAAGTCCATTTCCCGCCACTCGTAGGCCACGCGGAGATTATCATTGGCCAGCGCTCCGACCAGCCATAGCAGGAGGAGTCCAAACCAGGCAGACATCATGGCTTCAATCAAATAACTGCAAAAAGACATACAAATCAATTAAAATTATACAGATGAATGGCTGCTTAAGCTTCCGTTAAGCCGCAGCGGCCTTGTAGCATGCCATAACCAGATCATTGTCAGTTAATAATTTGAGTATCTCGATCTTGTCACTAGGCCCAGCAACAGCCCCCGCACCGCCTCAACCGTTGGCCTTCTTTGCCTCTGACTCAGAGTCTTAGGCTTGGTCTCAGGCTTGGTCTTGGTCTCTCTCAACTATTTGAAAGTTGTCTTGGCTCTTGGTTCTGCTTAAGTTGCCAAACCACAAGCAAAGTTTTCTGTTTTCTGGCTAAAAGCGAGTCTCGTGGTTCATAATCTAACCAAAGAAATCAAGACATGTTTTGGGGAAGTTTTTCACTTTTTATATACCCTTTTTTGAGTGCACTTTACGGAGACTTCTACTGATGTCTGCGATTCTTTGAAGATTGATGAGGGTTTACTGTCATTCCAAACATACATAAATACATGCTCTTTATGTTCGAGATAAGATCGGTTTTTGATTTCATTCGAAAGAGCTTCCATCTCCATGCAATGGCATCAACTTCTTTGAGTTTAAATATAGCTTTTTCTTATGTTATTGGATCAATATTCCTCTTATATTTTTCTTGCATAAACAACTCTTAAAACTGCTATTGTTAGAGACAATATTTACGCATCCAATCAAACCTTTCTCCTGCTTCAACATTGCTCAAGTCGTCTGGCACCGCACTCGCTCTTTTTTTTGTTTTTTTTATAGTGTACTCGTCTCGGCCTCATCATCATCTGAATTCAAGTTGAGTCTCTGTCTCGTCATTCGGGCATTAGCATTTCAATGAGCCTCTCCGCCATTCTCTTTGATTGTTCCTTCTAATACATTTTATTTATGATCTTGGGGCATCGTCTGTACATTTTGTTACACGCATTTTAATAATTGTTTTTTCGACCATTTTGCTACGGCCTAATGCCCTTTTTCGTATCGATTCCAGTTTGATTTGTGGGCGTGTCTAAATGTATATGCAGGCATAATTGTTAATTGTCTTTTGTGGGCATTAATTAATAGTCTCCGATTTGTTTAAGCTTCGCTTGTGTTTTCTTTTCCAGTTTCTGCCCATTTTTATTTGCTATTACTTAACACTTTGCTTTGATATTTTTATGTGGTTTGCAGCACTTTCGGGTTTCGGCAATTGAGACTTGTAGTCCGGGGTCTTTGTACTATCCAACTCTAAAAAGTTATGCAAACTTTGTCACTTGACTGACTCAATCTGAGCTGCGTGGACAACACAAAAGTTGATCAAAGTTTGTGTCTTGAATCGTTTGTGTTTTGACCCTGGTTTAGTTTCGGTGTTTATGACAGCAAATAGTTTGATTTGCTGGTCAAATCTTTACAAAATGTCAGCAGTTCGAAGCAGCACTTAACACACCTTTCTAAGAGACAACAAAACTCCGTGAGATACAACCGCCCGCGACGAAGCTCGAAACGAAACTAAAAGCCAACTGAACCACCAGCGGCTTGGGCAAGACAACTTTATGGAGACGGGTTGGGTTGCGTGAGAGTTGTCCTCTCGCTCTCTTGAAATTCCACTGAACTTGAATTAGTCAGTCGGTTAAGGCGTTTTAGCACTTGCGAGCACTAAGTAAATTTTGGCACGCTCCCTGAGCTATTCGAATAATGCTAATAGATACATGGATGGCCAGCTCCCACGCTATGGCGATATTAATCCGGCTATTATAAATACATATAGCAACAATTCCAATTTGCAAATATACGCAAATAGGTGACCATTTCGGCTTCAGTGGGCTGTGAACATTTCGACGGCCCTGCAGATGACAAGCCCCTGAAAATACTCCCACAGCCAGTAGGCAATCAAATGGATAGAGGCCTACGGCTAATTATTTTCTGACCCATAAATATTTAAAGATATTATGCAGGGAACCCATTGCCTTATTTTTTATGGTAATAAATATTTTAATTAACTTATTGGCTGACCTCTAGAAAGTTCTGAGCATTCTGTACCATGAATGAATCGCAGACTGACGAACCACTGGCTGGGGCTGGACCATGCGTCATCAATTGGTTTTGAGGGCTTTCCAGGTGCCATGTACGCAACAAAATCAAACTAAATGCGGCTTTGCATTCAGCGTAACTGGAGAGGCTGGTAAGTCACTGCTATTAGAAAAAATACAGTCATGCGGGAATAGATATGTTGAAGAAAATTATACAGGTACGATTATTACAGTTGAAAGATCTCCACACCTTCCTTCCATGTCTTCAAAAGACTTTTCCCAAGATAAAAATGTCATCCAATATTTGTTTTCTTTTATTTGATTTATTAAAATTTCAATAAATTAATTTTAAAAGAATAGAACAATTAAAACATTAAACTAGAAATATTATCATTATGCAGTTTTGTTTTTGATTTTTTTTTAGATTTTAAACAATTGCTTATACAAATTTGCGGTTTGTTTGTTGATTTGTTTTTGGTTTTTTTATAGAAACATTTTTCGTACAAGATGGCTAAATATATATTTTGTTTCCCTTACTTTACGCTTTACTTTCCATTTGCGTTACAACATTAAAAGTGGTTCAACAGACAAACCTGTTGGTTTTTAGTTTTGATTTTTTTGCATTTGCACTAAGTATAGTAGAGGCATTAGCTAGGTATTTGTGTGATTAATTGCCGAACGAACAGAAATGGATAAGGGAAAACAAATTTGTTAAATTCCGTAAGCTTTAGTGAATAGTAAATGCAATAAAATCGTTTAAAGCTTATGACAAATATAAACATTTGCAATTTATTAAATTTACTCAAAGATTATGTATGAATACAAAAACAAAAATAATCAACTTTGGCTGAAAGCTTAAAAGATCTTTGGCAAATGAAATTCTCTGTATGTTATGTTTAAAGTTTACTTTCGGTTTTTTAACAGTTTTCGATCTTGTAATACTTTCCAAGCAAAAGTAGTTGCAACTATCAAAGCATTATTGATTATTTCGACTTGAAAAATGATTAAATAATCAACTCTAAACAAAAGTTGTGGTAAACAAACATTATCATAGATCTCTTCTGAATCCTTTCACTTTCGGATGCTTTGAGAAATGGTGTTGGTCGAGGTGGTGGTTGGTGGTGATACTGCCCCTCCGGATTGTGTGGATTGTACAAGACGCTTATGTTATGCGATTCGGTCTGATATCAATAGTTATAGCAATAGTTATATGCATGTGGAAAGAACGAAAGTGTATGGTGCAAGACAAGGACCGAAAAGTCCAACAGTTATCTCGATAACTGTGATGTGCCTTCGTTTCGGAGATAAAATATGCCAAAGGCAATTCAAAGTCCAGCACATCGCCTGCGTCCTTTATCAGGTGGGTGTTAGGCATACTCTTCACTCAGGGCATGCAGAACATAATCCAAAGATAGACATTTACCGTTTAACTATAGATATGGATAGAGAAATAGACAAAGAGAGAGAGAGAGAGACGCAGGGGACTTTTCGCTCAGCAAAATTAATGTGACACGCTTTCAACTGAACCCAGCAGACATTTACTCCGTTGGTATGGGTGTTTTGTGGGGTTTTTAGTAATACAGTGACTGCAATTTGTTCAGCTACTCGCGTGTCGCCCAGCGCAAAGACAGACAGATTGGTGGACTATGTTAAGTTGTAATCATAATTTTCGGTTTTCTTTTCGCAAAACACCTAAAGCCCATCAAAATAAATAACGAAAACTGGTAGCTTTTTGTTTTGTACTCTCATCAAACGAACGCGTGCATTGTATGATGATAGTTTTACATTAAGAGCAATATATATAAATTAAATGACATCAAATAATCAATAATCTGAAAATGACCACCACCAGTTGACTAAAACTTGACTACAGTCGAGAAATGCAAATCCAAATGGAACCAAACTGTCTCCAAAATAAAAGCAACTTTGTTTCTCTGGCTATTCTAATTACTGAAAAACTCCAATATCTGAACATATTTTACAGAATAGATAGAAATTGATTACCGATATATCCAACCGAAACCGAATCAAGTTGGTGGCCTCGAGCGATAAGTTAACACTTCAGATAACGCGGTGTCTCTGGTTCAAGTCTTGTTTTGTTTTTTTAACACACATTTTTTCTATCCTTTACATATTTTTTGTTAAGCCCACTAACGCTTTGCTTTGCTATCCACCCACCAGAAGCCCGTAAAACTTGAGCCGCAAACTCATGTTTAACTCATGTTCACGACACGATATACATAATTATGTTTGGGTAAATAAATAAATAAATAAATATATATAAATTTGTAAATTTTGCTAAATATTTTCCATTATCTAATCTATAATTTAAAATTTCTGCACAATGGACTTGCATTCCCGACCTTTAAAACAAGATAAATTGATAAGAGAAAAGCAACTCTACAAAATGAAATGCGGCCACCAAATATTTACAGAGTCTTTTCAATAGGATTACCAGAGAGAGATATATTTATACTACAGATACAAGTAGAAACAAAGACTGTGTACAAAGATGCGAGTTTAGTTTGTTGGTTGTGAGAATTGTACGTAATATTGCCACCAAATCTGGGAGTTTGTCTGTCTTGCATTGAGGTACTTTCGTCTGAAGCACGCCGTTCTAACACCGCAGGATGATCGAACCGGGCCAAACGAAATTGGATATGGCCGGCGATATCCCATCAACGGTGCGGCAAATTTGCCAGACCCCAAAGTCCAACATCAATTTTGCGCTAAACTGTCCCGAGTGAATGTGGGGAAGGGTGGAGATTCGGATTCACTCGATTTTCTAGGGCAGTTTTTCACTTGTCATTGCTGATGATTAAGTTACACGATATAGTTACAGTAATACATGTATTTATACATACATATAGATAGATTATGGTTGGGTTATAAATATATTATGTGTGTGTAGACAGACAAACAAGTTCAAGTTCGCATTAGTTTCGGGATGAGTGTGTTAGGGTAGGGTTATGGTGCTCTTCAACGATTGAAGTGCTAAATTGTACTAGCCTAGCGGGGTCACGGGTATTCTATGATCTCTTCGGAGTGGGGAAAGGATTTCAATCTATGTATATCATGCTGCTGTTTCCCATAAATACAGGAAAACTAAATGGAGCTAGGAGTTTCCAAGACTGCCAATCAACCAACTACTTATGCTAGCTAAAATCGTGTCTAATGTTTATCGGATTAACAAAAGCCTGAGAGTCTACATGTTGGGAGGGAGTACGCATACTCGTACTCGTACTCGAGTATTTGCTGCTATATTATATTATTTTTATTGCAGCTGAATTTGTGAGGCAAGGAAGCTAGAGAATTTAGAACAGTTGGAAGAACAATACGATAACAACAAATTAAAAATGGTTCAAGATTAATATAGTTTTTTGTACTTGCTAACATGTGAATTATAATTTCAATAACTAGATGCCTCCTACATATAACTCTACTATCTATAATAGTGGTTGGGGGGGTTTAGGGTGTTGTTGTAGTTGTTTGTTTGTTGTTTAGTACCAACCATACCATAACCAAATGACTTAGGATAGTATAGTATTATAGATATCATAATAGTAATTTAAAGGAAAACAAATTTGAATGTAGATACCTGCTCTGATCTGTTGTCTGGCGCTCTCACACACACACCAAATAATGTGCCTCAAACATATACATTTTGATGACCAAAAATAACAGAAATTATACAAAGAGAGTTGAATATTTTTATATAAATATATATGTATATAATTATATATACTATGTAGTGAAAGTTAAGACTTACTTTTTGTCAGCCACAACTGAACGAACGAAGGTCTAGAGAGACAACATATGGGGGCCTGAACAAAGGAGTTTTTGTTTGTTTAACAGTAGTATAACAGTTTGTAGAGCATTGCACATGGACATAAGGATCGATAAACTATAATTTACGCACAAATAACACAGAAAAAACAACACAAAAAATGCTGCTTATGGCTATTGTCAACATACCCAGGGCTTTGAGCGTTCAGGATTTGTTCTGTGTGTTTCTGAAGATTTTCTTTTCGGTTTTGCTTTTGCTTTTCGGTTTAAAATACATGATAAAACAATTTGAGTGTGTGTGGGTGGGCGTTTTTAAATAATATGTATATGATCACTAAAACTAAAAAAAAGAAAGAAAATGTAAAAAAAAATAGACAACATAGATAAAATGTCAACGATTAATATTCTGGTTATACAGATATATAGATACATATATAGAGAAAGAGATCTACAGCCCAGCAAAATAGCTTCAGATTAAGGAGGTTTTTTTTTAATAGTGTTTAACGGGGCGTATGTGTGTGTGTGTGCATATTTGTGTCTGTGTGTTAGCAGTGTGTGTGTGTTTGTGGTTGTGTTATACAAAGAGCACAAATATTTATGTACATGTATTCATAGAGACATTGATTAAATCGGATTAGTGGAAAATTAAACAGTTTTGATCGCTTTGAAAAAACAACAGAAGCGAGGAGAGTGCATTAGATAAACCAAATATTTGTATATATAGAGATATATATATGACATCGACTGATTTACTACGCATAACCGCTGGTTAGTGGATAGCTTGTGGGCATGATAGTTGTGTGTGTGTGTGCTGTTGGTGTGTTTGGTGTGTGTGTGTCTCAAAAACTGTTATACATTGAAAAAAGAACTTGACTTTGGTTGTAGTTTTTCAAAAAACTTGCTTGCTGACGACTGTTGACGACTGCTTTGCTTAGCTGTTGTTTGGTGTCATGTTGGTTTCAGCCAATAGTTTTTAGCCAAGCCCAATGCTCTCCATCTTATTCGTGGAACAGCAACGGCAGCGGCAGGCTCAACAATGGCGGCTGGTGATGCAGCGTTGCCGCTGACCGTGGATATGGCCGCGGATGCTGCGCATGCAGATGCTGAGGATGTGGCTGCGGTTGTGATTGTAGTTGCGGTTGCGGCTGGGTTGCTGGCGCCTGCAACAGACCCGGCGCTGCGGGCAGACATCATCTGAATCGCGGCTGCATCATCTGCAGCATATTCGGATGACCCTGCAGCATAACGCCCATGCCAGGCATATGCATGGCGCCCGCAGGCAGTGCTCCATTGAATCCGGGCAATCCAATTGCCTGCATTGGCATTAAGCCTGAAGAAAGGAGATTAATTGTAGTATATTCAGGAGGTTGTTTGGTGTAACTACTTACCTGCCGGCATGCCGTGCAGACCCGGGCCCGCAGCAGCTCTCAACATATTCCCACCGATCAGGGCTCCATGTGGTCCAATTGCCATGGCCGGTCTCAGCATGGGTTGCATCAGTTGCATGTGCCCCGGCAACGGCATCTGAACGGCACGGAGACAAAGATATAGAAGAGCATGAAACAAAAGATCGGGGATTAGTACTCTTGATTCTTGGCACTTTACATGGTCTATATTGAAGCCATTGTACACAAAATTAGCTAAGTTGTTATTAATTATGTTTGTTTTGGATTGTATATTGTTTTCAAGAGTATTAATAAGTTTGGTTTTTTTTTGCGTACTTATTCAATAGATGGATAATAGGAGGAGTGTGTGTGTGTGTTAGTGTGTAGTTTGTGTGTGTTGGCTTTGTTTGTGGGTTGAAAACGTTTTGTTGCATCGCATTACAAATGTATGATATAGAGCAGAGAGAGATATACATATATAGAGTAGAGTAGAGTAGAATAGATCAGAGTAAGAGCAGACTCCTCTTCTCTTCTTCTGGCAAACAAATAATATACTTAATTTTGTTGTAAATTTAAAAAGAAAAAAGTACTTACAATTCGGAAACTGAACTGACGACGACGCAGTGGAGAGAGAGAGGGAGATTTTTGTTTTTTTGTGGGACTACGGACCAAAGCTCAAATTAAAAATTCTTTCAACAAAGTATAAATCATATAGATAAGAGTTCTTCTCATTTAGGAAATTTCCATTTGTTTTACTAACCAGAGGCAGGGAGTCGAGTTCAAATTCCAATATCTTTCGGTTAGAAGTTAGGATTCATAATTGTCTTATGATAGTTATACTATGTACGGATGGGTGGGTGGATGTGTGATCAGTTGGCAAAGGGAAAAGAAGGACAGACCTCTACCATCAGTAAGCAATTAGTTTGCGCGCAAAACCAGATGAATGTGTGTGTTAGTTGGGAAGGATCATATGTATTATGCTATAGGTTTACGTGTACACAGTACACAGACGTACAGAGATGCATTACATGAATGATAAAACATAAAAGAGCATATGACATACAGAGTACAATTTACAGATCAAAGAACATTTAGAGTTTATGGCTTTTTTCTGGTATAGTTTCTTTTTGATGTGGTTTGTATTCTCGAGGTAACAGATAGATATAGTAGAGAGACATATCAATGCGGTGTTTAGGTTTACTTTAATAGTATATATGTGTGTGTGTGTATAGTTTGTGGATATGAATTAATCAATCAATCAACCAATCAATCAATCAATCATCAATCAATCAATTAAACCAACCAACGCAGCAACCATTACGACAAATTCAAAATTGTTTTTTTGTATTTTGTTTTGTTTTTTGTTTTGTTTTTGGTAATAGAAATTATTGAAATGTACTTACATGGCTTGCAAAATAGTTTAAACATAACTCACTCTTCTCTCATTCTTTAATGATATTATTATTACTTTTGTTGATTGATTATTCTTTTTCTTTTCTTATTATTTTATGTCTTTACTTGCAAGGCAGTACGTACTGGGGGGAAATTGGAAGTTTCGTTTTTGGACTGGGCATGGAGGGGGTATTAAAATTATGTTGAAATAGTATGCTAGTGTCGTGGAGGTAGACAGAGAGATAGAGTAGAGTAAGTACTTGCTTAGACTACATAATTTACTTGCATAAGTACGACTAAGTAAGATTATAATGGAGTTGTTTGGCTTTTACTTATCTTTTTGCATTTCGCACTCTTTCAATATTGCATTTTCTATGTTTGTTTTTTTTTCTTTTGTGGGACTGGGGGCTAAGTTGGAGTGATCAGGTTGGGTTGTGGGGGGAGGAGATAAACTTTTTTTGTTGTTGGTACAAAAACAATACATACTGTATAACACTTTTCGGGGGCCCTGCGCAACACTTGCAACTCTATGTTTTTCAACACTGAACTTCTGCACTGTACTGCAATTGTAACGGTAACTTTAACAGATTTGTTTTTTTAAGGTTTAGTTGTTTTTTGTTATTGTTTACAATCTAATTATGTTTTTAGAATTTGATTTAGTGTAACGTTTGATATTAGTGACGGTTGAAACTCATTTCGATATTCGATATACGAGGTGTTTGCCAACATACAGTGTTGGCAAGCGGTTAAGCTCTCAGATTAGGATGTTAGATTCAGGAAATTATATCCGAGCGATGAAGCTTAAGAAGGATTTCGGATAATAAAAAGTGTCATAGCATTAGCAGTAGGAATGAAGCAGAAATGTCAGCCATGAGAACACCTCGTATACCGCAATGTTTTGGATCTAGTTTATTTTTAAGATCCCAAGCAAATGATTTCAACAGCAGAAAATTAGTATAAGTTTGTGAGTGTAAGGAATGAGCCATTGTTTAATATCTAGGCTATGGGCTAAAACCTAGAAATGGTTAAATTTCGTGTGCGTCGGAGATGTTTTCCCCCTAGATCATAATTTTTTGATTAGATGAGCCCGGCTAAAATAAACATTTGCTAGTGTGTGATTGGCATATGATCTCTGCATAATAATGATAATGCTAGTGATGAAGCTCTAAGCTAAAAACATCTAATAAATTTGATTAACCCACTTAAGAATGCTGTCGTTGGCTTTTTGGCACCACCCTAGGACACAAGATCAGTTCTTTTCTTTTGTTTGTACAGATTGAGATTCTTAGCACTTGGGATTTGATTTTTGTTTAGTCAAGTTGATTCTTTCGTCTGGTTTGGCGCTGCATACGCACTAGCTGAGGATTAGAGACTTACCATTCCACATGCCGCGGCGGCCGCGGCTGCTGCAGCAGCGCCCGGATTGCCCGGCTGCCGCACAGCTTGTAAACGCTGAAGCATCACAGCTCGATTGATTTGATCCTGTTGCTGTTGCACCTGCTGCTGATGCTGCTGCTGGGCATGCTGTTGTACCGCCTGCTGCTGCTGTTGCTGGTGCTGTTGCTGCTGCTGCTGCTGCTGGTGATGCTGTTGTACCGCCTGCTGTTGGGCAGCCACAGCATGGGCAACATGAGCTGCCTGCACCTGAGCGTTGACCACTGCTTGAGCTTGCGCTTGCGCCTGTGCCTGGGCTTGAGCCTGCGCCTGGGCCTGTGCCTGCGCCTGGACCTGAGCCTGTGCCACGGCCACAAATGCGGCGGTCTGTAAGTAAATTTAGGGAATTGATTTGAATTTGTCTCACAGTCCACATGGGGGGGAATACCAACTCAAATTGAAATTAGAACATAAGAAAATTGTTGGACAGAACACAGAGGAGTTGCCACACTTCCTCCTCAGATTGAACGAATATTAATTCGATTAAACAGAATATCAAATCTATAAATTCCCAATTAATGGGTTTCGATATGAGATTCTTTCAGGTTTTATCTTTGCAAAATTCGAAATGCGAGATCTGTAGATGGTGGAAGACAAAAATGAGGACCAGGACATGAGGGTGGATCTTGTTTATATATTTTTTGTTTTCTTTGCTGTTTTAAATCAAAGTACCTTAAGTGGTTAAATTGAAAACCGCCGTTTCATTTGTTTTGTTGCCATTAATTTGTTTGTTTAATTAAAAAATTGTACAGACATATATCATACTATATGCTAAAAAAAGTGATTTATCTTTTCTTGTGTTGTTTTTTTTTCTTGTTGTTCTTTTTTTTTTGTATATTTCTTGTATTCCGTAATTGCTTGCGTTCGCTGTGGTCTCGTGTGAACGTAATATTCGCCTTCGCATTACTCGAAATTTGCAAAAATAATCATAATCGTAATTGTAACAAAAATCGGGTTTTTCGTATTTATAAACATGATATAAAAAAAGGACGTTATCCAACTTGGAAATAAATGGAATTCATTCAAAAAATGCGAACGAAACGCAAAATGCGGTCGGATCTCAAATGTAAGTTAAATTGTTTTTCTGTTTTGTTTTTTTGAAGTGATACGGATGTTGTCTTTTTTGTACAGGTCCGTGTTTAGTCCGTTCGTTTGTTATTGGTCCTGTAATTTGTTATCGTCGGTTCTTTCTGTCGTCTGCTCATTTATATTGACTATGGTTTCTATAACTATGATAAGAACTCACTTCCTGGGCCTTCGAGATGGCTGTGGAGACAGCAATCGCATTTGCGGCGGCATGGCTGCTGTTGCTACTGCTGCCTGTGGGCGATATTCCAGCCAGCGATGGAGGCGGCGGTGTGACGGGCATCGATGATGTGGACCCATTATTACTGGGGCTCTTTCTGTTGTGTGGATTCGCGATTGCAGCCATGGCAGTGGCCAGACGCGCCTGATATTTGGGCTGTCGGGCACGCAACTCTTCCAAACTTGAATCCTCCGGCGGATGCATTATCTTTGTGCTAACAGCGGCCGTTTGTCCCCCACCTGATGAGGCATTTGGAACTGGCGGACGGGTCTGTTGCTGTTGTGCATCGGGCGGGCCACTTGGTGGTGCACTTGATGCGCCACCAGCATGATTGGTGGTGGGTGGAGCACTTATGGTAGCATTACTTTACCAAAAATCAAACAAAAACAAGAATTAGTGAGAAAGTTAATTCGCGACCGCCATGAAATAGGTCCCAATCGCCATTGGAGTCTATTTCGGGGCATGAATGTTCCCACCTGTAAGCTGGAAACGTTGGCTTTTGCTGAGCCATGGCGGCAGCATGATGATGATGCGCCGCTGCTGCTGCAGCCGCTGCTGAGGTAGTGGCCATTGCAGCTGGAAACAGGGGACGCGGCGGCATCATGTGCGGCATCATGGGCACCGGGTAAGGAGGCAACGGCGGCATATGTGTCATCATTCCCATGCCATATTGCCCCAGCATATGAGGAGGCATCATATTCGGCGGCATCATCATGGGAGGGGGTACGCTCATGGAATCTGAAATGGATAATTCCCAATTTATAAACCCATTTTCTTATCTCGCATTTCACATCACTCACATTCAACTTTCTTTGCCTTTGCCACCGGCTCGTCATCGTCGGAATCTGATTTTCCTCCATTCTTCTGCTTCTCGTGATCTCGCAGATCCTCAACTGGTATTCCATCCATGCCGAATATTTCAATTTCAATATTTGAGCGATTGGGTAACGAGTTGGGAACTTTGTCCACCGTCTCCTTGTGCACTTGCATGCAGTGGATGGACAGGCCAGGACCCGTGTACAGCTTTTTGTGGCATATGTGGCACTTGAAATGCTTGGCTTTTTGATGTTGCACCAGGATCTTTTCATCGTCGAACTCACGGTTGCAGTACCTGTTTCAAAATTAGTTAAGGAAATTGCCAAAGTATGCGTTCCGCCCTCCCCCCTTGTCAACACAATTATATAAATTTCTCCTGTGCGAATGGTAGTTTGTATGTGTACATACAAATTTTTTTTGCCCTCCCAGCCAGCGGCACGGCACGGCACATGCTGCGAAAACTATTGTTGTTTGTTTTAAAAAAGGATACCAGCACCAGGGTTTGGAGGCCTTCTTCTTCTTGCGACCCATGATTGCAAATTTATTTTAAAGCACTTAAGTTCAACGATGCGCAGTGCCAATTTCTTAAAATTACAAATTTCTTCAGCGAAAATTATTTTTGGTCGTGAGCGTGATAAAACAAAATGGAGTGCAGTGTGCCCACGGATTTATCGATACGGACCGTCATACATATACCGAAATATACGTACGTAAACCTACGTAACCCATGTCTGGACCACAATATTTATCTTTGTTGGCTTGTTTTCAGGACTTCCTTCTATTGAATTATGGTTAAATTAAAAATGTCAAGTTATAAAGCAAAGCGTGTATGGTATGTTCTGTCATTGTTGCTGGTTGGCCAGGTTCCATTTATGAGTATGGCTTTTTTATATTGTATTATTGTTATATGCACGTTACCGCAAACTGCAATTTATTTGCGATGGCTTTTAAATAGAGACTCAGTAGGTCTGCATTTATTGGAGTCTGGGAGGACACATATTTCATTAATTCTCTATGTGATAATCTTTTCTCCCAGGAAATTTAAAATGTTGATCAATATATTGTAATAATGAAGACAATCGTATTCCAAGGGGAACACTTGCGTTTTTTGCTATTTATGTTGTTGTTCAGTATATTTTTAAGGTCATGCAGTATATTGTATACATAAATCCGCGGTCACACTGAGAAGCATTTCGCAGGCCGGCAAAAAAAAAATTAACATAAAATGGCAGATAAAAAGGTAACAAGGGCCCTCAATTGGAAAATAGTTTCATTTCACTAACATGTACGTGTCCTTCCAGGTGGGTGGAAACAATGACGGCAAGGAGAAACGCCGCAAGGAGTCGATTCTGGACCTCTCCAAATACCTGGAGAAACAGATCCGCGTGAAATTCGCGGGCGGCCGAGAAGCATCTGGGATACTCAAAGGCTACGACGCGCTGTTAAATTTAGTGCTGGACAACACAGTGGAGTATCTGCGCGACTCGGACGAGCCATACAAACTCACCGAGGATTCGACACGGAGTCTGGGCCTCGTGGTCTGTCGTGGCACAGCGTTGGTGCTCATCTGCCCCGCCGACGGCGTCGAGAGCATTGCCAATCCATTCATAACGCAATAGAAGTAGCTCCCCTACTGACTAGGATTAGTACAAAACTTATGTGGAAAATCGGTTCAAATATATTTAGCGGCGACACATACATAAATTAAGGTCTTAAATCTACAATTTCGTTAGCTGCCCTCAGTCCAGGCCAAATTCGTTTCGTATCCAGGGATACTGTGCGGGACACTCCATGCACGTGTAGAAGTAACGATCCTCCTGGAGCACTCTGCTGCGCACCTTGCACACATTGGGTATGTTGCACACCTTTTCGTGGTCATCCAGCTCCTTGGGCTGGCAGTGCCAAGCCTCAAACTGATGCATTTGATTGCTGGGCGTCGGGTGACGCATCCACTGAATCGCCTGCTGATTGGTCACAAAATACACATCCGGCAGCTTTTGCAGATCATCGAGGAATTTCTAAGGAATGGCCAGAGTAAGATAAGTTGCTGCGGCTATTTGTTATTCCCCTTTATATTTACCAAAAATGCATTCAGATAGTCAATCTTTTTGAACCAAGTGGAGTGGAAATACAAGCCAAAGGGCGCTCGGTTGCTCAGGTAGTGTCGCTTGAAGTTGTGCGTCAGCAGTCGGTAGATATCATCGCCACTTAGATGCGGCGGGCAGCTGTCTACCATGCCGCACATGTATTCCCCAGCTTCCAGCTGATTCATGACCAACTCCCAGATGCCCGGGTAACTGCGCGATGGACAGTTCTGATTGACGCCCGTGCAAGTGTGAGGCATCTTGTAGTCGAGAGTGTAGGGCCACAGTGGGGGATTGGAGTGCGGTGCCACCATGGAGGCATCGTAGACGAAGCCAAACTCTTTCATCATCAGAAACTGACGATTCCAACCGACGCGCAGGAACGGCACACGCATACCCCGTATCTCATCCATGCGTACGGCAGCAAATTTGTTGATAATATTCGCCTGGCCCACCATCTCATCGAACCAATCCTCAATTGTGGCATTCTTGGACCACCACAGCTCGGGACCACGATGGCTGCAGGGGGATAAGAGAAGATTTTTGTAATGGTTTGGTAGGAACTTCCTGCTCAATACTTACGTTACTGAGTGCACAGCAATCTCGTGCCCATCGTTCCATAGTTTCTGCACATATTGATAATTGGTAAACGGATGCGACACATAGAATGTGCCCTTGATGGGGCAACCATTCGGATTGCGACGATTCTGTGTAAACAGCACCTTCGAGAAGAGCTCCCAATTGTCATGATTAATGGCATCATCGAAGGTCAGCAATATCATCTGAGGTACAGACTGCTTAGCGAGATTTCCTGGGATCTGTGTGCCATCCTTTGAGCAGAAACAATGCGGCAATTGGCACTTTCGCGAGTCGCACGCGCCAGCTGCATTTGGATCATGCTCCACATCGCACCAGCCCTCATCGGAGCCATCCGGGCAATCCACGGAGCCATCGCAGAAGTATTCCTGAGGCAGACAAGTGCCATCGGCACAGCCCAGCTGATATTCATCCGCACAATCGGCCATTTCCAGCAGCGGCTTGGGTGCCGGCGTCTCTGCGCTCACATCACAATTATCGACATTCGCCTTGAAGTCGCAGATCTGACGCACCACATCGAAGAGCAGTCCCTCGGAGCACTTGAATTCAAATACCTCACCATCGAGACACAGGAAATACTTGGCACACTCGCTATTCGTCCAGATCTTGTGCACCGGTCTATGCGGATTGCGATAGAAGCGTGCATCATGCATGCAACTGGCTGTGGAAGTCGAACGCCGATGACGACTGTGGTTGCTGCTGCTGCTGATTATTCCATCATTGTCTGCAAATTGGTGTGAGAGATCTTTGTGTAATTAACAAGGAAAACTAATTAATGCGTTGACCCAATTAGTAGCAGCCTCACGTCAACACCAAAAGTAGAGTTAGCCATTGGACTGTCTGTCTGTTGTATTGCAGCAATACTCGTGCTTGCCATTGCACTGCTTGCACGCATTGGAATTGTGGCATGGGCGTTGCAGAGATTGTAGGGGGAGGAATAACGGTGCCAGCCAACACACACAGCGGACGACACTCGAACGATAGATGGTAAGGCAGTCATAAAGCAGTTGAAGTAAAGCGGATGCGTTTTTGCACGGCTCCCTCTGCCGCCTACACTGTGGCTATGGCTATGTGGTGTACCACAACATTGTAGCAGATAAATTGAAATGCGTTTGCATCATGAATTGGCCAGGCCTGGCCAATAGCAATAGCAATGGCCCGTAGCCGCACCAGATCGTAACTCAAGTCAGATTGGGCAAGCGACCAGCACACACACACACACACGCAGCAATGCAGATGCTAACTCAAGATATGTCTACAGCTGTACCGTAATCTAAGCCATCTGTGTGTCTATGCCTATGTGTGTGTGCTGCTCAGCTGTTGGGTTGCAGCGCATTTAGAAAGTAAATTTATCATTTAACTTTGCCATGGCAGCGGGTCAGGAAAATTTCAGCAACTGAACTGTCATTTGGGTTCAATGCACAGTCTTTTGGGTGTTCGGGGAACCTGGCCCCGTCCAGTCTTGGTTTGGCTCTATTCGTTATGCAACAGATCGACAACTTTCACACCCAATGTGCGCGGCCGCATGCGGCATGCCAAAATACAAAGAGAGAAACACGACACGACAGAGAGACACGCACCCAATCAAGAGGCTCGCTTCACACCCAAAACAAAAGTGGAGAAATTACCAATGCGCATAGCATCCAGCGACGACACGGTCGACATAATCAACAGCATAACAACGATAATGCTGGACAGAGCACTTAGTGGGAGTGGGTTGAAGTTTTGCATTGATAACGCCGTCTGATGCCAACGTCGCTGGGCGGAAGCGACGACCTTGACTGTGAAACCAGTTTGCCAATTTACATTTTCCCCGGGGCGCAGCATTTTGTTAGCTTAATTTCCAGTTTGCGTGTGTCCAATATTTTGTTTTGTCTTTCTGCTTGGAAAAACTAAGACCGCAGCACCAACCGCACCACCGGCAAATGAAACGTTTTGAAAGTGCTCCCGAGCTTGTTCCGCTACCGCCGCACAAAGCCAACGCCGATGCCAATTTGTGACTGAAGTCTTGTGGGATGCAGGCCTGGCTATATATGTTTTTATATTTGGTCATTTCTCTTTATAGAGAGCGCCTTAGAGAAAGCTCTTTAGACGGTTTTTCTCTCTCTCTCTCTCTCTCTCTCTCTCTCTTCAACAGACTGAGCTGAAAATCAGACAAGATATTTTGAATATAGTAATTGGACAATAAGTACATTATTAATTTTTCAATTTTTTTTAGATTTACACATATAGAGGCCCGTGGGCGAATATTTTTATTTGTTGCTTGCTTTAATTTTGTAAATTTGAATTCGACGTTGAAAATAACGTTGCATTGAGGTGCTGCCAACTCGTTTCGATTTCTAATTAGTGCCAGGCATGATTCCTTGGGAAAGCTACTGCGCCTGCATCCCTCTAATAGCGTCATATCCTTATTTTAGTTTTAGTTACCAATAGTTTGTTTACCAATAAAGATAAGTCATGAAAACTAGTCGAGAATAGAATGTTAACTCGAATAAAATTACAGTTTTAGAGCTGAAAGTCCTAGCTAGCTGGTAATATTAAACAGAATATAAAAGTCGAGGAAAACGATTTAAGATTTGCGGTATATTTTGAAATCAAAGTGTATATTTTGGTATATCTCCGTGTGTGTGTGTCGGTATATTTTATCGTTAATTCCGCGGTCACACTGGTTATAGCGTCCTAAATTGGCGCCTGAATTTTCTGTTAAGCATTATTTGTGTTATTGTCCATAATAGAAGCTATAGAAGCAACAGGATGAGTCCGAGCACCGCCACTTCGAAAGCTGGTGGTGGACGCAAGAGTGGTCAATATCGGATGCCCCAGTCGCAAGTACAGCAGCAATTGAGGGCACAACAAGCAGCCGACGACGATGACGCCGCCATGGACGCCCTGGATGATGCGATGGTATGTGACGATGAGGAAGGCGGCACACGCATCGGGGATATATACATACCCCCACCGATACCGCCACACTGCTCCATGGAGAGCACCGGCCCACGGCTGATCATCAAAAAGATTGTGAATCGAAATTTCAAGAGCTACGCCAATGAGGTGACGCTGGGTCCGTTCCATCAGAGTTTTACGGCCATCATTGGACCCAATGGCAGCGGTAAGAGTAACGTCATCGATTCCATGATGTTCGTTTTCGGCTGTCGTGCCAATCGCATTCGCTGCAAGCGTGTCTCCACCTTGATACACAAATCCTCGCGATTTCCCGATCTACGCAGCTGCTCGGTGGCCGTGCACTTTGAGCAGATTGTGGACAAGGGCGATGGCACCTGCCAGACAGTACCTGGCTCTGAGATTGCCGTCGAACGCACAGCCATGTCGGACAACTCGTCGTACTATCAAATCAATGGACGTCGCGCACAGGTCAAGGATGTGGTGAAGCTGCTGAAAACTCATCACGTGGACCTGGAGCACAATCGTTTCCTGATACTCCAGGGCGAGGTGGAGTCCATAGCCATGATGAAGCCGAAAGGTCTGACGGAGAACGAAACGGGCATGCTGGAGTACCTGGAGGACATTGTGGGCACCCAACGCTACAAACAGCCGCTGGATCAGATCAATCAGCGCGTGGATCAGCTCACCGACGATCGCACGGAGAAGCACAATCGCTGCAAGCTGGCCGAGCGTGACATGAAGGACCTCGAGCAGCCATTCAACGAGGCTGTGGAGTATCTGAAAAAGGAAAACGATTTGGTGCGCACAAAGTCCTGGGTCTACCAAAAGTCCATCAGCTTGAAGAAGATTTCCTTGGCGGAGCACACCAAGGAGCACGAGAAGTGTGCGGAGAAACTCAAAACACACGATGAGGCCACGAATGCGCTGAAGCAAGAACGCGCCGAGAAGGAGGAGATTATCAGAAAGGAAATTGAGTAAGAAATGAAGCAGTAAAAGCCGCAATTTTCCACACAGAAATCTCAACGTTTGCAATCTTTCAGGGCATTTGAAGCGCTCGTCAAGCAGCGAGATCAAGTCAAAAAGAAGCTGGTGAGCGCGGAGCGTGCCTGCACGGAGGTCCAGAGTACCATGGAGAACACCAACAAGCAGCGCAAAAAGGACAAGGCGCAGATCGAGAAGAACGAAAAGGAGCTGGAGGATTTGCGCACATTGCCGGAGAGAAATCAGGTGGAGATCGCGGAATGTAATAAGAAATTGGAGCGCCTCGAAAAGGATAAAGTTGCGCTGAATGAAGAGCTGGAAAAACAATTGCAAGAATTGAAGCAGAAAACGGAGCCGCTCACCGAGCAGCGCCTGAAGCTGAGCGACGAGCTGGTGGGGCTCAAGGAGCAGGTGAACTCCTGCAAGGCAGCGCTGCAGGTGCACGAATCGGAGCTGCGAATGCTCAAGCAAGTGGAGACTACTGAGACCAGGAAGTACGAATCGCTGATGAGCTCCTACCAACAGTCGCAGCAAAATCTGGACGAAATGGTGGGCAAAGTGGCGCAGCTGAAGCAGGGCATACCCGAGATGAAATCGGAGATTGCCAGCAAGTCAGCGGAGGTGGAAAAGCTGACGAAGGAGGAGCGAAATTTGTCCACAAAATGCACAAAACTTAGGGATGAGGTAGGGCAGTCTTTAAGCGCTTTTATGGCAGATCTTGGCTCACATTTTCTGCTTCTCTTTCCTTAGATCAACGAGCGTTCGCGCAACATGCAGTTCCAGCAATCCAACAACAGAGTTTTGGACTTTTTGATGCGTCAGAAAATGGAGGGAAAGATTCCTGGCATTCTAGGACGTCTCGGTAACTTGGGTGGCATTGATGCCAAGTATGATGTGGCCATTTCGACAGCGGCAGGCGGTCGCTTGGACAACATTGTGACGGAGAACTTTGACACAGCTTCTATGTGCATTGCTGCCCTAAAGAAGCACAATGTGGGCAGGGCGACGTTCATTAGTTTGGAGAATATAAAGGATTTGAAAGCAGATTCCTGCACCACAATTAATACGTAAGTTTGGATCTCTCATCCCTAATGAGTCAACCTCTAATCTCTCTGCCTTTTGCAGCCCCGAGAATGTTGCGCGCTTGTACGATTTGGTTAAGGTTGAGGATGATCGCGTGAGGGTCGCATTCTACTTTGCCCTGAGGAACACGCTTGTCGCCACAGACCTCGAGCAGGGCACACGTATTGCTTATGGCAGGCAACGCTATCGTGTGGTCACGCTGCGTGGCGACATGATTGAGTTGACGGGCACCATGTCTGGCGGTGGCAAGACCGTCATTCGTGGCAAAATGGGCACCCAAGTGCAGACAAAGACTGCGGAGAGTGCAGACAGTTCGACCTCACAGACAGCCGCCCTGGAGGACATGCAAATCCAAGCGGAGGAGCTGCAAACGCGCATCAACTATTGCCAAGAGCAGCAGGGACGACTGGAGCGCGAAGTGCAGACCCTGCAGCAGACGGTGCAGCGGAACGAAGCGGAATACAAGCGTCTGGAGGTTAGCATCACATCGCTGGAGCAGCAGATGGCGAGTAATCTGAAGCAGTGCGACATGCAGCGACAAAAGATGCTGAAAAAGACCACGGACGAGGATGCCGTCAAGTTGCTAGAGGAACAAATAGAAACGGCCAAGCAGGAACTGGAGCAGGCGGTGTTCGCTGAGCAGGCAATGAGCAGCCAAATCGAAGAGATTCAAGGGCAGTACACAGCGCTGCGAAACGACAATGTGAAGCCTGTGGAGGCGAAGATCAAGAAAACAGCCACGCAAATTGAGAAATTATCTGCCAACATACGCTCCATGAATGTGGCGCTGAGCACAGCGGAGCGGAACATTGAGAAGATCACCGAAAACAATAATAATCTGCGGGAGAACATAAAGACAGCGGAGGAGAAGCTGCGCGCGTTGAGTGATCAGCGACAAAGGTTTCAGGAGCACAAGGAAGATCTGGAGAAGGCCGCGGAAGAGGCAGCCGAGGCCATAGACAATGCCAAGAGTCAGTCATCGGATTTGAAGAAACAAATCGATGAGCTCAGCAAGCAGGAGAATCAACGCAACATTGACCGCATCGAAATGGAGGCAAAAGTGCAGAGTGTAAAGGGCATAATTGATCGCATGGTCAATGTGGAAATACCTGGCTATCAGGCGAAACTAAAGCCGCTCAAGCTCAACGATATACCAGGCGAAACGGAGCCGTTGATGCCGCTGAAAGAACTCACCGAAGATGAACTCAATGCGGAGGCTCTGAGCGACATGCAGTACAAGGAAACGGTGCTCGAGGAGCAGCTGCAGAAGAAGCCAAACCTCAATTGCATCAAGGACTTCAATGAGAAGCGAAATGTTTACTTGGATCGCGTGCGCGTGCTCGAAGACATCACCTCAAAGCGTAACGAGATGCGCGACAAGTTCGAGGAGGTGCGCAAGCGTCGCTACAAGGAGTTCATGGATGGCTTTGGCATCATTACACACAAGCTCAAGGAAATGTATCAAATGATCACCCAAGGCGGCGATGCCGAGCTGGAGCTGGTCGACTCCATGGATCCATTCACGGAGGGTGTTAACTTCACCGTGCGGCCGCCCAAAAAAAGCTGGAAATATATTTCGAATCTCTCTGGCGGTGAGAAGACATTGTCCTCTTTGGCGCTGGTCTTTGCCCTGCATTACTACAAGCCCTCGCCGCTGTACTTTATGGATGAAATCGATGCGGCGTTGGATTTCAAGAATGTTTCCATTGTGGCGCATTACATAAAGGTGAGTAGCAGCAAGCGGAGATCTTAAGAAGGTTTATCTTTAATTATCTTTCATTCTTTATAGGAGCGCACGAAAAATGCTCAATTCATTATTGTGTCGCTGCGCGTAAACATGTTTGAGCTGGCCAACCATTTGGTGGGCATCTACAAGGTGAATGATTGCACGCAGAACATTACAATGCTAAATAAGCCGCCACAGCTGCCGGAGCAACCGCCGCGCATGGCCTGCACAATGGGTGCGACAATTGCTAGCAACTTAAATGCTGAAGAGAATACAACTTGCATGGAAAACACAATTATTCCACGAACCAACAGTAACATCGAGAATCCATTAGAAGAGGAGCAGCAACAGGAGAAACAGCTGTCGACAGTGGGACCAGGCAGAGATACAACATTTGCACCACCCGTGGAGAGTACCGCTATGTCACAGGCCATACAGGAAGCAAATGCCACCGGCAGATTAACCACAAACATGTCGCTAGAAAGCCCACCCAATTCGCCGCCACAAGCGTAAGATAAGATGAACAAAAGTTACAAATATTGTGTGTCCCTGCGACACTTTAGACCTCCGATCAGAGTTATATATTAAGCATTAACAAACAAATCATTTAAATCTAACTAAAGTTACTCATAATCTTTGAACAAATGCCCTCCAGGGCTTCTGTGGTGGCATTCTTAATGGATGTGATGTCCTCCCCGGCATCGCATGCCTTGGCTATGACCGGATCAAGGGGTAGCGAGCCAAGCAGTGGCACTTCCATTTCCGCGCACATGGCGGCAGCTCCGCCGGTTTTGGCTGGAAAGATTTCGGAACTGTGGCCGCAATGGCCACACCGGAAGCTACTCATGTTCTCGATGACACCCACAATGGGTATGCGCTGCTTCTTGCAGAAATTGATCTCCTTGCGTACGTCCAGCAGTGCAACCTCCTGGGGTGTGGTCACAATTATGGCACGCACCGAGTCGGGTGCATTGTCATCTTTCAGATAGGAAACCACAGACAGATGCTCATCCGAGGTTCCGGGCGGTGTGTCCAGCAGCAGTAGATCCAAGTTTCCCCAGTCCACTTCGCTCAGGAACTGACGAATCATTCCATTTTTTTTGGGTCCACGCCAAATAATGGCATCATCCACGGATCCCAGCAGAAATCCAATTGACATCAGGCACACATTGTCGTCTATGCCCACCGGGGACCAGCCCGATCCCGACTGATGCACATTCTCTCCCAGGGCGCCCATCAGACGCGGCTGCGATGGTCCGCAGATGTCAATGTCCAGCACACCGAAATTGCTATCCGGACAACTCCTGGCCAGGTAGCGTGTCAGCAGCGTGGTCACTGTGCTCTTGCCCACTCCCCCTTTGCCGGAGAGGATCAGCAGCTTGTGTTTGACATCCTTCAGTGCAGCGGTCACCAGCGCCTTGCCCGGATCCTCGAGCTTCTTGTTCGGATCGCTGCATATGCTCTGATTTGGACAGCCGGCACAGGCGCTCACCTGTCCAGCCTGCTCGCTCTCAACGCCAGGGCAATGTTCGGGAGGAGGAGCCTGCATCGCAATATAAATTAACAACAAAAACAATAAATCTTGTGAAATTGTGAATGGAATGGTGATTATGGTGTGCTCGCATTAGCATTAGGTTTGCATATTAGCGGGATTTTAGTATTATTCCAGCACATTTATTTTATTCAGTATATTTCGGTATACTTTTGAGTGTTCAACGGCATATCTTATCGATACAAATCCGCGGTCACACTGGCCTACACAAATGCTTGTCATCCGGCAAAACAACTAACTTGAAAACTCTTTAGAAACCCGTAAAGTTATATTAATAAGTGCAAGATGGAGACGCTTTTGGGTATCAAGGGCAAGGATTTTGTTATGCTGGCGGCAGACACAACTCATGCCCGTTCCATTATCGTAATGAAAGAAGGTGAGCAGCAGAAATAAATTCGATGGCGGCTTGTGTCTCAATTGTTGGCGAAACTTTTTACCTCTTGCAGATCAGAACAAAATTCACAAGGTCTCGGACAACTTGCTAATTTCAACCACTGGCGAGTCGGGCGACACCGAGCAGTTTACCGAGTTTATTTCGAAGAATATTGCCCTGTACAAAATGCGCAATGGCTACGACCTGAGCCCGCGTGCGGCAGCCCATTTTACGCGCAAGAATCTGGCCGATTATCTTCGCAGCCGCACACCCTACCAGGTCTTCATGTTTGTCGCTGGGTAAGCTACTATGTTCTTCAATGATTAAGCGTGTTTTCGAACTGCATTACGATCTCCCACAGCTATGATGAAACGGAGGGCGCAGAGCTGGCTTTCATCGACTATCTGGCCAATGCAAAGTCTCTGAACTACGCCGGTCATGGCTACGGTGCCATGTTCTGCTCCAGCATCTACGATCGCTACTGGCACCCCAACATCACCCAGGATGAGGCTTACGATATCTTCAAGAAGTGCATCGTGGAGATACAAAAGCGTTTGGTCGTCAATCTGAAGAACTTCAATGTCTCTGTCGTGGACAAGGATGGTGTACGCAACCTGGAGCCAATCAGTGCCCAGAGCCTGACCGATTACAATGCATCTAGTTAGGTTTTCAGCATTTAAAATGCAACGTTTATAATAAAAAAAAATGCGCCTGGGTGACTGGCTTCTTTGGTACGAATTCTACAAGAAAATAATTTCATTTTTGGTATTTATCTTCCACCTTGTTTTGATTTCCATACGGTCACACTAGAGCAGGCACATTCACTGACAAAACAAAAATATATTGAAATAAAATATTTGAAATACATATTATGAGCTACATAGAACAACAGGCTGATCCACGCAATCCCCATGGACTTGGTAAGTGCCAGATTTTATCAAAGGAATACATCCATTAACCAGGAACTCCGATGCTAGGCGACCCGAATGACACAAAATTGCGCAAGGTGGAGGTCGAGGTGCTGATACCCAAGATAATGCGAGACCGGGCTAAGGCAGAGTTATGCACAAAGGAAGTCAAAGATTTTGAGGAGTGCTGCAAGACCAGCAGCATCTTCATGGTGGCCACCTGTCGCAAAGAGAACTCTGCACTGAGGGACTGCCTAACGCTCTGGTATCAGAATGATGCCTTCAAGGAGGAGTGCAGAAAAATCTATCTTCAGGAGCGGTCCGACTACCGCAGCACCGGAATACCCAAGAAGCATCGCTTGGAGAAACTCTAGTACTTAGTTTTGTTATTATTTTTGTTTACTTTGCACGAATGATGAATAATTGAAGCGACGAACAATTGTTTCCGTGACGGAAATGTCCTTAAGAGCTTCGGGTGTGGCTAAGTTGGAGTCATCTTCCTTGGGTTGAACGACTGTGAGCAGGAGTACATCTTTGTCGGACGTTTCGGCCACACGTTGGACACCCTTGAGGTTCTTTGGCTGGTAGTAGTCAAAATCGGCGGGAGTCTGCACGATGACCAGAAAGCTGGCATGGAAATGCTGTGGACTTTGCTTGTAGATAACTGCAGGACAGGACGGCATATTATCAGAATAAAAAGTGCTGTTTTCCCAATACTTACGAAAGTCTCCGCCAAACTTGATTCCACTCTTGATGACCCAATTCTTGGATTTCAAATACAGGTAGCATGCCAAATTCTCAACAAATCTGTCGTTTAGATCCTTAGCGGCTTTCAGAAATTCTTCCCAACCCAGACTCGTGCCGGATAGGTTCTGTATGTCGAGTACTTTCAAATAGAAGGCCAGAAAACAAGACTCCTCCAGTCCAAGAAGCAGAGTTTCGTCTTCATCGCCCGATGCCGGTCCACCCCGAGACTTGCTGCCTTTTCCATAGCAGCCACTGTCATGAAGCGACTTTGCCTGGGTAGGCTCTGATATCTCTACAGAGAGCCCAGTAAAGACACCGTGATAGCGTTCACCTTGCTCCGGAAGGGGCGTTGCATTGGAATTTCTAAAACTGCAACGCTTTTTTTTACATTGAAATGTGAACTGCATACTTGAGTACAGTGTGACCGGGGATCGATTAAATATACCGAAATGAACCATCTAATTTTCAAAATATACCGTAAATCATCGATTCATCGATCACTTTCATCGATTTTAATGTTCTATATAATAAAACTAGCTAGTTAGAATTCTTAGCGCTACTACTATACTTTTATCCGCTTCATCAATCCATTCTCCACATGATTGACTAGTCTTCATGACTTCCTTATATTGGATTGCTTATAAAATCAGGTTAACACGAAAAAGATCAAACAAAAACTATAGCAAAAAACGTTACGTTAGTAGGAATGAAATGTTACGTAATTTGAAAGCTGTTGCTTGTCAACCATTATTTGTATACAATGTTAATATCGAAGCTGCTTAAATAATTTCAAATTATTATTAATAATTGCCCATCTTTGGAATGTTAAATTTGTCTGAACACACATCTCTAGAGTTTTGTTGTGCTGTTGTGTGCGAGATCGAACAGTACCATTAAATAACATATGTATGTTAAAAATAATAATAAAGTTAACAATTCCGTTACAATCTAATTAAATGCAGGAATGCAGAAAACCTGTAACATACAACAGAATTTAAACATTAATTAACGGAAATAGGGCCATAGATGTATATGTTGTTGATAGGTAGAAAATGTGTAGTTGACATGCAAACAAATTTACATATTGGTTGGCCTTCTCTGTTTAGACCATATTTGATAAGCTATCCATCCAAAAGGGTCTTTTAAATTACCCAACCTTGTAGATAAGTTATTCAACAATCTGATAAAATTATATACTCAGTACGGAGAGTCCAAACTAGTGAGTAATTTTAAATAGAAAATCAAAATTGAGGAATAACATTTTGTTTGGTGCATTTTGGTATATTTTTGAGCCTGGGACGGTATATTCTGTCGATATCTCCGCGGCCACACTGTAAAAAGTCACAAGACCCAAGTCAGCTGAATTTTTCCGTGTCGTAGTAGTGTGAAAATCACTGGCTAATTTTATTAAATTTTCATAAATTCTGTGCTCGAATTTGTGCGCCAGAGCGACACTCCATTTTGCGTAGGATCCATCCATTAAGAGAAGCCAGCACAATGACTACCGCTTTGTATTTGCCCGAGGAAAACATCGGTAAGTTTTCCCGTCCCGACCTCTGCGAAAAATCGAAGCTCGAGTGTGTGTGAGGGTGGCCCCAGCAGCACCCTCACCTCGCCCCTAATTGTGTGATTTTCTTTGGCCTTATCCAGACATGATTGCTGCCACCTCGGTGCTGCAGCAACAAGCAGCCGACATTCGCACCAAAACCATCAACTGGGCCTCCTACATGCAGTCGCAGATGATCAGCGATGAGGATTACCGTGCCATCAGCACACTGGATAAATCACGCGCCGCCTACTTGGCCCAGAACTCCAGTCAGGTGGTCAAGACTCTGCTCAATCTAGTCTCGCACCTGTCCAAGGACTCCACCATCCAGTATATACTTGTACTGCTGGACGATCTGCTGCAAGAGGATCGCTCACGTGTCGATCTCTTTCACGACACCGCTGGCAAGCTGAAGCAGTGCATCTGGGGTCCCTTCCTGAACCTACTGAATCGCCAGGATGGCTTCATTGTCAACATGGCGTCCCGTATTCTGGCCAAGTTTGCCTGCTGGGGCCATGAGACCATGCCCAAGTCTGACCTGAACTTCTACTTGCAGTTCCTCAAGGACCAACTGGCCAGCAATGTGAGTGTCCAGCTATATTTTTGTATTGATCTACCATTGCCCAGTGCATGCTTGGGCTGTATAGAATGCCCCCAAAGTGCATGTGTGGAGGCTATTGCAGCTGTTGTACATAAAACCCTTCTTTGATTTTGAACACAAGTCAGTGAAAACTCTCTATTTGTGTGTGTTTTGTTATAGTGTTCTTAGCAAGATGCTACCCAGCCTGATTGAAATTACTTGTTATAGCATGAGGAGAGGCATGGCCAACTCCAATTGAAAATTTCTGATAGGATTAATGCATTTTTAATTCGATTAGACCAACTGAAATCAGACTAACAATGCTTGAACCACTAAAATAGTCCGAAATTGGCATTCTAACTTTGTTTATTGCGAATTAATATGTTTTTGTGCATGCTTTTGCCATTTCGCTTGCTTTACTTGCTTTCACCTTTTTGTGAATTAAGTTAAGACCAAACAAAAAACTAGCCCCAACAATACTCTACGATCCATTCGTGAGAGGAAAAACTCTGCAAATGAGCAGTCTACGTTGTCTTTTTGAATTTGTATTCACCACATTCATCATCGAACACCACACCACTCACCCGTGAAAACTCTACAAATGAGCAAATCTGTGCCAAAAATTTAACAGCCCGTTTTTGAAGGCTCTCGCTCATCAGCATCCTGAATTTTGTCATCAAATTTTACATTCGATTCGTGTATACCGTATACTGAAATTGTCTGGCACTTCATTCTCGATCATTCCGTGCTGTCGTTTGTCAACACTGACACAGCACCGTAGAAGGTCGATCATTTTGTTAATTATTTTGTTGTATTGTCCATCTATTTATTCTATTTTTTTTCTGCTGCACTCTTGAACTTCTTCTCTGAATCAATGTATTTTAATTTATATGCAATTTACCATCTACAATATCGATTAAACACCTCGATATCTCGACGTCCCCCGTCTCTATGTGGATGAACCCCCCACAACAATATCTGACCCCCTCTACTGCCCCCCACCCAGAGCACATCCTATCTGCAAGAGATGGCTCAGCTGGCCAAGCGGACCCAGGCCATACTCGTGCACACCCACGGACTCCAGGGCAATAGCAAAGACCACCATGGCCATCAGTACAGTCCCAATTTGGCGCAGCTCCAGCAGCAGCATCAGCAAGAGCTGGTCGTTTCGGCCAACGAGAGCTATCGGCAGGTGTCCAACAGCAGCGATCAGGCGCATCAGCAGGAAGGCAAATGTGTTATACCGGTATTCTAAATCACAGCAAAAAAAAGATCAAAAATTGCCACCATCAGAAAATCCAAACATATAACACACACACACACACACAAACCCAACACAAATACTGATCAATAGTCGCACACAAACACAAAAGCGGGAGCTGCAGAGTCGATATAAAATAATAACGGGTATTTTTAGATCGAAAATTTGCAGGCTAACAAAAGCTTAGAAACATGAAAAATGTAGAAAATGTAGCACAAAATAATCAAATTTAAACCAGTGCTATGAGCAAAAACCAACAACTTGTTTATTTCAAAAAGTGTTTCAATTCTATTTTAAATAGTGATAAATCTGGCAACAGTCGGACGGTATATTTTTTCTTTATTTATCCAAGAACTTGAAGGTGTTTTTTTCGAACATCCAAATGTCTGTCCATCCGTTCAGAACTTTATGGGTTGTTGTGTTCAATTAATTTCTATTCATGCCCGCCAACTGCGTTCCGTGTGTTTGTGTGTGGATTATTGAAGTCGTAACTGTTTACTAACCAAACTAATAACCGCGTGAGGAGCAAGCAGGAGATGGCGCATCCATATGGCCGAGGAAGCAGTGCTGTCAAGCAGTGTATAAAATCATTTAAAGGTCTAAAGGTGGCTCAACGGTAAAATCAAAACTGGTGCTGGTGAAAAGTATACTAAATAAGCCCCAAAATTATTCCAGACATGCCCCGCTCCCCCACATTCAACAAAGAAAAAGAAAATATCAAACGGTGTAAGGAACAAAAATTTATACAATTCTCTACATGTGTTGTTACCGACCAACCTGCCCCCAACCACCCACTCTCACTCTCTGTGTTATTCTCAGATTCTCTTATTGTGCGTAGCTTGTAGTAATTCGTTGTTGTTGTAGTAGCTAGTAGTGAAAAATGTGTAGATTTCAGCTGATACCGAGTATCGTCATAACTAACCCCGCTAACAATCATGACAGCATAGCAGAACTCACCCAAAGTCACGACTAATCCTGTTTGATATTTGATAATCCTCCAGAACAACGAGTACATCCAGTCAGTGGCACGTTGCCTGCAGATGATGCTGCGCGTCGATGAGTATCGCTTTGCCTTTGTGGGTGTGGATGGCATCAGCACGCTGATTCGCATTCTGTCGACACGCGTCAACTTTCAGGTGAGTTTGAAATTGAAATGTGTAAATTGTTTGTGCCAATTTAAATTCGATTTCTTATTCATAGGTGCAATACCAGCTGATCTTCTGCCTGTGGGTGCTGACCTTCAACCCCCTGCTGGCCGCCAAGATGAACAAGTTCAGTGTGATCCCCATACTGGCCGACATACTGAGCGATTGCGCCAAGGAGAAGGTCACCCGCATTATTCTCGCTGTGTTCCGCAATCTGATCGAGAAGCCCGAGGACACGTCGGTGGCCAAGGACCATTGCATTGCCATGGTTCAGTGCAAGGTGCTGAAACAGTTGTCCATCCTGGAGCAGCGTCGCTTTGATGATGAGGACATCACCGCCGATGTGGAGTATCTCAGCGAGAAGCTGCAGAACTCGGTCCAGGATCTGAGCTCCTACGACGAGTATGCCACTGAGGTGCGCAGCGGCCGTCTGGAATGGTCGCCGGTGCACAAGTCGGCCAAGTTCTGGCGCGAGAATGCCCAGCGCCTCAACGAAAAGAACTACGAACTGCTGCGCATTCTGGTCCATTTGCTGGAGACCTCCAAGGATGCCATCATTCTATCTGTTGCCTGCTTCGATATTGGAGAGTATGTGCGTCACTATCCCCGCGGCAAACAGTAAGCAAAAGCATTCTCTTCACTTTCTTTGACTAATCAGATCTCTCCTCTCAGTGTGCTGGAGCAATTGGGCGGCAAACAGATTGTGATGCAGCATCTGGGCCATGAGGATCCGAATGTGAGGTACGAGGCCCTGCTGGCCGTGCAAAAGCTGATGGTACACAACTGGTTAGTACTATTGCTCGACTTGCCATCTCTCATGCCTACCCCTACATCCACCCCTAGGTGTTGTGATGTCTATAGCCCAAATTCATATCAAGATCAACTCGAAATTCGTTGTATTCAATGTCTCTCTTTATATCTATCAGGGAATACCTGGGCAAGCAGCTGGAGAAGGAAAACGAGAACCAGAAGCAAGGTGCTGCACCCATTGCTGGCAAGGCCTAAGGCGGTTCAGCTCCACCCAAAATCCAACATCCACATGCACAAGGACACAAAAAAATCTGCATATATATTTTTTAGCCAGGCCGCCAGCCTGCAAAACTTAACCAACAATAAGAGTTGTGGAAGGACTGAAGGCGGCTACCTAACAACAATCCGAACCCCTTGGGCATCCTCCACTTCTACTCTCTCCACATTTAAACATAATGTTTGTTCGTGCTACATTTAAGCGCATGTTTGTTCCCTGTTTAAACTAAGTTCTTGTTAGTCCATCCCCCGCCCAAGCCCCAGCCCAGCCCCATAGAACGTATGAAGAGAACAATTTGATTTTTTTTGTTGGCATTCCAAAAAGACAATTCAAAAAGTGGCAAAGAAAAATACAGATCCTCTACGATTGTTCCATTTAATTGTTTACCCATTTTGTTGTTATTATTATTTGTGTTCTTACTTTATTATGTGTGCGCCGCTGTACAGAGTTTTTTATTCTAAACCAGATGATATGCACTTCTATTGTATTATAATCGCCTCAGCGCACCCACAAAACAAAAAACAAAATAAAACAAAGACAAAAAACAAAAAAAAACTTAAGAAATCAATAATATATTGTAAAAAGAACCTATCAAGTATTTCTTTCATTAAAAATTAAATCAAATAAGCATAAATGGAAATGTTAAATGCATTAACCAAATTGTTATTAAAGTGTATGATACACATTTTTGCGAGTGTAAAACAAACAACAAAAAATATACATAAACTAGCGAAATATATTGAAAATCGAAAGTTTATTATTTTCATATAATTAAGAGCTGGAGAACCATGAACATTCTGTCATATGTTGTTTTCCTATTGTATAAAAAAACGTAATCAACTCTCTTAGCTTTAAGAGTGAAATTCCGTTTTTATACCAACTTGTGTGCTCTCTTTTGTTATCTATTTCATAGAAGTGTGATTTGGTTGCTCTTTGAGAGGGATCTCTTTCATAGATCAAGGTTTAGTATCAGCTGTTATCTAGGCCACGATATATTGTTCCACTCTTTATGGTTTGTTAGAGGGAATCCAAATACTACTATCATAGTTTTCAAACACTTGATGAAGGTGGGGTTTCTCTGTATTAATTAAGCTTGAATGAAATGTTATCTGAGAAAGTTGTATTCCTGCTCTCGAAGGTGGAACTGTATTTATATGATTATAGAAGTGTGCTCTTATGATAAAGAGATCGTTTGCAATCTAGAATTTCTCTTTACGGTTTATATAACTAATGCTTATGATTAAGAGCGGGGAGTTCCCTTAAAAATCGAATTATCTACTGCGGAATTTCGAAAGCTTTTTCCTCTCTTTGCCCAAATTCCACACACTTGAAAATCACCACAAAACGAATTATTTTCTGCCTTTCCTCATAGCCAAAGAAAATGCCAGGGTATTTTTTGATTTTCTTCTTGTTATTATTTAATTATTTGTTGTTTTACGTGGCTGTCACAAGTTTCCTCTGCTTTAAATTAAGTATTCCACTTTTTATTTAAATTAAATAATAAATTGTCCTATTTAAACTTTATAATTAACATAATTGTAGTTTTTAGGTCTGTATGTAATTGTTGCTTCTGTTTAGCTGTTCATATTGTTGATGTTGCTGTTGGATTGTGACTGAACACAATAATACATCCTGTTGTTGGGGTGGTGAGGTGATTGAGAGTAGAGGCTTCCTTTTGTAGAGGAGGCGCTTTACTTGGTGGCAGACTTCAGGTAGGCAATCAGATCACCGCGCTCATTGGGCTTCTTCAGACCGGCGAAGATCATCTTGGTGCCGGGGATGTACTTCTTGGGGTTTTCCAGGTACTCGAAGAGGGTATCCTCATTCCAGGTGATGCCCTTGGCCTTGTTGGCGTCCGTGTACGCGAAACCGGCAGCCTGTCCGGTCTTGCGACCGATCAGACCATGCAGATTGGGACCAACCTTGTGCTTGCCACCAGCTTCCACTGTGTGGCACTGTGCGCAACGCTGCACAAACAGCTTCTTGCCCTTCTCAACATCACCAGCTGGAACGCCCATTATGGATTATGTGTGTGTGCTTTATGTGTTAACACGGACTCGACTGTAACACAGAAGAGAAAATCAATGATTAGTGGGAGCCGTGAAAAAACTTTTTGTCCCATTGCCCCGTTATGTAAACAGCTGATAAGCGGTGAGCGGAAACTAGAACCTGTTCAAAATGCATTAGGTGTGTGTGTAGACTCTCTAAGAAGGTTAACTCTTATTGGAATACAATTCCATTATCTAACTGGTATTTTTGCTTATCTACGCACACCCTTCCGCAACTCAAAAGTCTACACGAGCTTCATTCAACGTCATCAAGAACTCACACACACTTGTTCACACATAGGCATCTCGTAAAAGTTTCAGACAGACTCTGGTCACATGTTGTTGCCCTCTATCGCTTGTTCTCTCTCACATGCGTTCGCCCCCGTCTGACTTTCGGCGGTGTGAGAATTACTCACTGCGTCAGAATTCATTTTTTGCTTAGCAACAGGCAAACTTCGAGGAATGGAAAACTTTTATTGTTTATATAACTGTCGCACTAAAAAGCAATGCATCAGCAGGGTCTATGTTATGGTCAACATTCCGAAGTCGGCTAATTGCGTTGCATGCAACTATTTGAACTTGAGCGCCACAAATAAAATGTGTGGCCAGAGAGGGAGAGCGTGAGTACAAAGTGCCGTTGCACAGAGACTTTTATACAAAGTGAGGCATTCGTGCTCTTTCTCTCTTTTGGAAAAAAAACCCATAGGGTGATCGTTTATATTGTAAACTTTTAACTGCCTGGACACCAAACTGGAAATCCGGAGAGCGCACTTTGGAAATTCCACACCCTATATTCTTGCACCTTGGGTTTATTAATGACTAAGTCGCTTGCACTCACACACAAAAGCGCAATGAGCGGGGGAGAGACAAATTACATGAAAGGCAACAACAATGTCAACATCTGATTTGGTGGTGGCCTTGAAGAGAGAACTTTTCATTTAGAGCTGCATGTGAGAAAACCCACATTTCCACTATAGAAAGTGCAATTGGAAGGAGGCCAAAGGCAGCCGAGAGAGAAAGAGAGCAACAGAGATGAGTGAAAACTAGGACAGCGTAGCAGTTTCCTCTCCACACAGAATGTTACATAAGGCAACTCCTGCAAAGGTGAAATCTTCTTTTGCAACAAACATATATAAGCTTTATGCGGAAATCAGAGAACTCGTTTAGCCACCACGTGGCTCCACGCTTACTGGAGTTGGGGAGCATAAGCAAAAATTCCAAGAACTGATGTCTTTTTTGCCAAAGCGAAAGAGAGTGAGGGCAAGCTGATGATCGCAGCCAATTTTCTCTCTCGCTATACTGCTCATGTAATCATCTCGCACGCGTCGCTCTCTTTTTCAATGGCAAAATGACCCTTCCAGGTTATTTTTAAATTTCATATTTCATGGCTAACTTTCGCACTTGGAAAATTCTAACACATTTTTACTTAACCTCTCACACTTGTAAAAAAATCCCACTCTTATGTACACACACAAGGACGAGTTTATGTAACCCCGTCGAATCAACCCCCAAAAAACTAGCATTATTCGCCTGGCGAATCGAATTAAATTGTTTGTTCAGCTGCAAATTACGCAAGAACCACGCGGAAGTTACAACGCTCTCTATTATCTGCCTGGAGACCTTGTCAATGTATTGCTCTTTCTAATATTTACGTCACATAAATTTTTAAATTAACAACACCCACTACTTACATTGAACACAAACGTTTCTGCGAACAGTTATTTTACGAATGTTCAGTCGCCTGCGCGCGGACTTATGATTTGGAATATACCGCATAACCCTCAGAAATATACCGCAATATACAATTTCATTCGGATAATATACCGATAAAAATTATATTCCGGAACTTTGATATTCTATTTATTATTATAACTTACACTTTTATCCGATTTATGAGTAGATTTTCAACTCGATTGGCTAATTTCAAAAGGTCTCTTTATTGTATTTTTTCAACAAAGAGCGTACAAAAAAATTTTGTTTTCTTTACATATTACCTGAACGGTAGCTACACACTTTTTACATTAAAATTACGCGCTGTGATACTGCTGAAAAAATAGGGTATGGACAACAGGCAAATCGGGCCAGAAACGGTTAGCTTGCAACGGAAAATGTACCCAATTGCTAAACATACCCTGATGATATGTTTAAATTATACGCATAAAAATACATCAAAAATAATCATTTCATTTTCCACATGCCCAAGAAACAAATATATATTTTTTATTTATATCTGGAACCTTTCGTTTTGAATTAGCCTTAATTTAATTAATTTATTTAATATTTTTAATGTCAACGAACTCAAAACATATGCTGGTTTCGATACTGACGCACAAAAAAGCTCATTGCTTCAATAGAGACACAAGGCGCGCATTTGAAATAAAAAACTTGTGTAACGTGTTTTGTTTATTTTTTTTTTGCCATTTAATTAAACCTTTAACAATCATTTTATGTTTATGTAGTGTAAAACGTTGGAAAAGATTTGGGGATGGTGGACCCTTTTCTCTGTGTAAATCGTTCAATCAGTGTGGTGTAGGGTAGTAAGAATCAGTTAATCAGCGCGTAAAATGTGTGTTAACTATTCGGTAAGACTTAGGATTTTCTGCAGTTATTTTCATGGCGCATTTTGTTTGCGTCAAGAGGTAGGCCCGTAGGGAAACCATACCCTCTGTGTACATCATTAAATGTATCATTATAGTGTAGATTGAATCAGTTAATCAGTGTGTAAAATGTGTGTTAACTATTCGGTAAGGCTTGGGATATTTGAGCAGATATTTTCATTCAATCCATTATTGAAATTAAATGATATAAAAATATAGTGAGAGTATCAGCGTATGCTGATGTTGTATGATATTTGTAATTGTGTATTACAGTTATTGTCATGTAAAGCTACGTTTAACTTCTTCTGATAGTGTTAGTGTCTGTGTAGCTGTTGTTTCGAAATGTTTTACTTATTTTTTTTGAGGTAGGCAATCAAATCGGCCCGGTCTTCGGCCTTTTTGAGTCCTGCAAAAACCATCTTGGTGCCAGGTATATATTTCTTTGGGTCCTTGAGATATTCGTCCAGCGCGGAATCGGTCCAAGTGACACCCTTCTTTTGATTGGCTTCCGTGTACTTGTAGCCCACAGCACTGCCGGATTTGCGTCCCACAATGCCGTTTAGATTGGGGCCAACCTTGTGCTTGCCTCCCGATTCGACGGTGTGGCACTGGGCGCATTTCTGCACAAAAATCTTCTTGCCGTTGTCTGCATCACCGCCACCCATCTTGGATCACTGCAAAAAAGAGAAAGTGAAAGCGTTTTATAGTGCTTTGGTTGGGGTGGGGGTGTCCTCTAAGCCTATAGCCTTCAGCGCACATGCCCCCCACTCAAGGACACTTCCGTTAATACATAAGTGAAAGGGTCTGTTCGGATGCGTGACTGGAGCTGGGGGCATGGCATGCGTGGGCACATCCCAAATATGTACGTGTCCAACTGCAGTTTATTGTCGTGACACAACCATTTGAAAGTCCAACCCACCAGGAAAAAAACGCTTTATCTAAACCAAAATCTAGTTAAAATAATTCCTGTTCCAAAATGTTGTTTATTTGATTGAAAATGCCAGTTTATGACGACTGTGAAAGATACAGAGATAGAAAAGGCAAAGCAGCAGACAAAGTTGAGCTGTTTCCCGAATTCGCTCTCAAAATAATCACCGTGGCCTAGGTGAGAACAGTCAGATACAGAGTCCATGTGGATTAAAGAGCGCTAACGTGTAACCTTAATTTAAAACACTTTGGCAGCGTCTCTGGCAGTCGACTGCGCTCGCCTACTACGCTCTCTCAGCTGCACAAGGGCCAGACGGAGACAGCTGCAAATGCACAAAGCGAAACGAAATTGGGTCAGGAGGAGCAGAGAAAGAAGACAACAAAAATGAATAGAAATTGGTATTAAATGAAAAGCAAAGCAGAGAACCGCACACACACATGCACACAGCTCGAGAGCTAGGCGGCATTTCTAACGGGAAAAGTAAACGAAAGGTAATTCAATTAGCAGTGCAGCATCCATTCCCCACCCCAACTCACCAGGCCCCATCGTGGCAGATGCACATGTGCTTTGAACATTTCCTTTCAATTAACTCATTTTACGCATGTTCTTCATCCTCCTACTCTCCATTTCTTTACATTGTATGCGGTGGCCAGAACACATGCCATGCAACGAAAGAGAGGCACTCCGCAACTTTAAATACCCTTTCAGATTATATTTGTTTATACATAATATGGTAAATATTTAGAATTAAATAAAATGTCATTCAGATGGACTCCGGTGATGCTTTGGTTTCAAAACATCTGGTCGTAATTAAACTCTACTCCACAAGATTATTAAAACAAAAGAAAAGAGGGGAAGCTGGAAATTGGGCCCTGGCCAAATGATGCTGCTTTGGAAAAAGGATGAAACGCCACATGAATCAAATTCCGCTTCGTTTAGGAAGTACTCAGTATTCAGAGTATATGAGAATGTAGGGTGATGTGATGTAGGGAGTAGAAAATAACGGTAAGTGCTTCTGCTGCTGCTAACGCTATCCAGGCGACATTCCCTTCCTTCGCACAGGTGTTTTACTCCACGCCCGTCCCTACCTTCCTACCCATGACCTAACCTAATTTGCAACGAAACCATAAATTATCCACAGACACAACCTAGCTCCTGGCTGGACTGGCTCCTCTTTCCTTCCCTTCACCTTCCTGACCCGTATAAATAAATGGTGCACAAAATTAAATTACGCTTGAACTGGCAGCAGTGCAAGCGGGATGGGGCAGTACGATGGAGTGTGGTCGAAAGAGAGGTTACGGGTGTATTGTTTTGCTAGATCTATTGCTGCGGAAGTCCATAAAAAGGTACACAAGAGGTTGTTCAGGATTGGGGTCATTTTGCTAGACTGCAAATGGAAAAACAACCGGAATGCGGATGCGGATATTGCAAGGGATATCCAAGGGGTGGGGGGACGGACAAGGAAAACTTAGTAATAACTTCCAGTTTCATCAAACAGTCATAACTTCTCCCCAACCCATTCCTGGTCAGCGGGTTACCAAGAACCAACTCTGTGGCTGTTGCGCAATTTGGAATGACTTTGATGTTGCGTTAACCTACCACACACACAAACCACACCCCACTCCCCCATAAGCACTAATCCTCTACCAGCCCTGTTCCCCCTTTCCCAATAAAACCATTTCGGGCTTCCGAGGCATGCATGCCAAAAGACCGTACATTTCTTTTTGCTCTTTCGTTCGCTCTCGCCCTCTCTCACAGCATGTTTTTATTACGCGCTTTTCGCTGCTGCTTCTTCTTGTGGGCGAGGGGACTGCGGGGATGTTCTTTTCTAGAACGAGGTCGCTGACTGCCCTTCAACGTTGCCTGAGACAGTGCTGTTCTTGGATGCCCCAAAAGTTACATAAGCCCCCCACAGCAGAAACAACAACCAGTTGGCTTTGCATTTTATGCTAGCACACAGAACGAAAGAGAGAGAATAAGAAATTGGGAGAGAAGCATGTCAGATGGCAGAGAGCGAGCTGCTGCAGTGAGAGCTGTCTCAGGGGGGCGACTGTCTGAATGAAAAATTGCTAAAAATGCTTCATTTCAGGCAATTTATAACTGTTTCTGCTCTGAGCAGCGCTGCACTCAGTGACGTTGCTGACGTCGCTGCATGAATGAATTGCAGAGAGCTTATGCAGCGATAAGCAACAACACACTTACCTGCTGGACTGCTCTCTCTCTCTCTCGCGCTGCTTGTTGCTCGACCGCCCACTGTTGGGGCTCGCTCTGCAAGTCGGGGGGCTGCCTGTTTCTGTTGTGCGACGCGTTTTCATTCACTCAACAGAGCTCGCCGCGTTTAGTTGCCTCGTTTTCCCGACCCGACGGTTTTTGCGATCCAAAAGTTACACTCTCAAGCTCGAAAATATATTTGAAACGGTACAAATATAGCTTTCGAAACAACAACTAGACTTTTGATTGGAACGAAAAATTTGCTTGAGTTCTACCACCTTCGAAATATAATTGTGTATTGAGCAGTGCTTGATTCTAAACAAACTACATTTGGAAATCTAAAGCGTAACTAAAGTCAGGGCCTACGCTTTCGATAATAAAAACAAATACAGGCTACAAATAGGAGGCTGCCTAAACAAAAAGGGAGCTGCCAACTTGCATTTTACGGTAAGTTTTGCTGTTATCTAGTTATCTGTTATCTAGTAACACTGGCTGTATAACTTCATGTTCGACTGTGTTCATTTTTTGGCGTGTTGCGTGTGTCCTTGCGGGGGCTGCACGCGTCCTTGAAATTCGTCAAGTGGTTCTCTCTCTTTCTATGTCTTTTACGCATTTTACGTAATCACGCAAAAAAAAGTTGTATATTTTGTGGGGTTTCCACTCGAGCGTAAATCACGACTCGTTTTTCATTTGGTTTTATGGGCCATCGCCATCCCCTCTCATTGACCCAAACTTTATTTTTTGTCGTATTTCCCTTATAAATTCCGATTTGAATGAGGGCCATTTTCGACTTCCGCATTTTCTGCCTAAGCCCTGATTATTCCGTTCAGGGTCTCGCTCTCTCTCTCTCCACCTCTTATCGCAGAAGGACATCGGGATTTGAAGGAGGAACCGCACACAACATGAAAGGGTATTTCTTGATTTTTGTTTTTTCTTCTTTTGATGGAAATGTAGTGGAAAAGCTGGGAAATTGATTTTCGTAGGAAAGAGCAAAGTAGGTTACGACAATATTATTCCAAGGAAGAACGAAAATGGGTTATTATTATTATTTATTATTATGTGCTGGAGGGAAAATAAATAGAATATGTAATCGTACGTCATAATGCAGAAATATTTTCGTATTTTTATAGAGACAGATGGAGGGTGCTCTGGGGTTCTATGCGATGAATACATTGGTTTTGGTATGATATAATGTCTTGGTAAATACATAATCCATGAATGTTTTAAGTGCAGAAATACTTTTGAATCTATGGAATTCTTTCAACATTAAAACTTTACCTTCAAGTATTTATCCTCTTGATTAAACATTATATTTCTTGCAAGAACTTTGCAGGAAATCATTTCTGCGCACTTACGCGAACAGAACGGAATAAAAAAAGGAATTTTTAAAGAAATTCTTTGTTGATTTTCTTCTTTATGGCCGTTGATTACTTTTCGTACTCCCACAAAAAAAAGTTCACATGAAAAGTTTTCCAGGGCTTTCCCTGTACCATGCACCAAACGGTGGTAGTGGCAGTGCCTGTGCTCCATTTCAATTATGTCACTTCATCTGTATTCCGTGCACCAGATGAGAGGTACTACTTTGCCCTTCCCTTTGCGCTTCCTTCAATCTGGCACCGCTTTATTAATCATTTTTGCCCTTTGTTTATCCGACTCGACTCTCTCGTGTGAGTCGCGCGCGGAGTGTATTTGGGCCAATGAGCATTCTGTGGAATGGTCTTTTGTTATGAGCCGCATTTGGTTCACATGCTGCCACGCCCAGCATCCACATGAATTACATTACAGCATAAATTCTGAGGAATTGCTATAATGTAATTAATTTGTTTTCTCTGTGCATGGCATAAAAAGAAATAATTAATATTCATCATGTGACTTTCTGTGAACGACTTAATGATAACGAGCCCGAATTGAGGCCACAAATCGAACCGTTTGCCCATTAAATGTATGGAGTTTTACTGAGATAAAAGTTTTACGCACAGCTGTTGGGCAGATATATATATATATATTGCTTTTGCCTATGAAGTGGTTGCTAAAATATGAAATATATGTTTTATATGGTCTCGAAGACAAGCGTTTTGAGAGGACCTCCACTGCCCATCGAATCCGATTTAGGTCAACTCTCTGCTGTGGCATTCGTTTCTTATCATATCGTAAAGTGCACTTGGCATCCCTCCACCGAAACTATTACCAACATATGGGACACGAACACACACACTTCCCTGTCCCTGCTCTGCCCTCTGAAGCTTATCAAAGTTTGTCGTTTGTATTATTACATTTATCACACTCCAAAACTCGTTGGACCCGGGGAGAAAATCAATATTTGCGCTTCAAATACGAAAAAAAGAAGAAACCCAGAATATGAAAATAAAAAGAAAACCAAATAAGAGCCCAGATTAAATCGTTGAAACTTCAGTTTCGTTTGGTAGGGAGTGAGTGAATGGGAGAGGGGGTATAAGCTGATAAGAAATGCAAGCACTACCTAAATACACCTCCCCCCCCATCTGTCCGCCTTCTCATCCCATGTGCTGCTCCCTAAGTGCATTTTTATGAACATGGAAAGGGAGGAGGAGGAGGCGGAGTAACAGCCAAAGTAGAAGTGGGAGTAAATGTAGAAGGGGAGCAACAAAAAGTAGACCACAAATATCATCAATGACAACAACAAATTGAACAAGTTCCATGCCCCCTCCCATGCCATCACCGATAATGGTCCAAGCGGAACTGGATAGAGGAAAAGGCAGATAAGAAAAGACAGGGAGGGAGAGAGGGAACATGTGTGTGTTTCGGAATGGAAAAGTTTTCGTATTTTCGTATTTATATTTTGATTTTATGATGAATGATGAAACATGAAATAGAAGACAAAGTTTTTGGGATTTGATAAATTCACTTTCAAACTTGGGAGCCCAAGAATCATTCTGCAAATTGTATTCTCTAAAGTCGAAGCCAAGCTACAAATAATTGATTTAAAGTACAAACGATTATTTTTAAAATGCAAATAAATTTACCAAACAGGTCAACAGATTCCATCCTCCTAACAAGCTTAGCCAATTCTAAGATAATAAAACCTTTTCCTTATTTCCAACTAAATTCAATTAACCAAAAACGTAATTTAACACAAAATAATAACGAGGACCATACAGAACCCAACGGAGCAGAACATCTACCAAAATGAGCCTTGTCACTCAAATCTCGATAAAAGTTCAACGTTGTTGAGTTATGGCTGGGATTGATGGAATAAATGGGGCTAGGAGGTGGAGCCTTTGACTGATTGAGATTAGCTGTGGAAATTAATGAGAAGACATCCGTTTTGGGGCTTCAACGGACTTTCAATAAGCCCCAAAAACAATTTGGCCAAAAAAAAAAACAAAAGAAAGAAAAGAAAAGGAAGAAGCTTCAACCGACTCGACTCGAACGATGAGCGGCATAAATTATTTACAACAATTTACGCATTTAAGCCAAAGGAAAACAAAGGCGTTGCCGGAGAGGAGCGGAGCGTAGGTTCCCGGTAAAGGCAGAGGTAGGCTAGAAAAATTCAGTGAACATTCCAAAAGCGTGTCAAATGGAAATTGAAAATGGTCAACGGGACAAACGAGAGGAAATTCACAAGCTGACAGACTGACAGGCTGAGCCGGAAAGTAGGGAGTGTGGATGTTTGCCCTGTCATGTCAATTAGATTTAATCGAAAATCGATGCCACATGATGCTTGAGCATGCAGCGAAAGGTCACCGCAAAGGTTGATCCACAATATGCAAAATGTTGGTCAGCAAACCCCTCCCTGAGCGAAGTCTCACTGTGTGGTCTCTGAATTTACAGAGTCATCTCTGTTTATCTTTCGAAGGCTCTTCAAGTACTCGTAAATGTTCTGAATTATGCAGTTGCCACGTTGGAAAAACACACTTGAGATTCAGAACCCACGTCAAGTAAGGAAAATCATTGAAAAATTCCAGATTCCAAAGGTGGGTTCCAAAGGGAAAGCAGAGTTAGTCAAAAAAGTGATTCAAAGTTTTTTGAAAGAGCTTTTAGATGGGCAAGCTCAGAGGTTTATTCATCCACAACTGATTGAAAATATTTGCCTCTTTTCTTCCATGTGCAACCACTGTGCCCGTGATTTGAGCTTCAATTGAAATTTAATGTGTTATTTTCCAAACATTTGAATTTCATTTGCTTTTTATTTGTTTTAAATTTCATTCGATTTGTTATTTCATTGCTGCTTTTCTTCATTTGAATTTTTGTTATTGTTTCCACATTCGTTTACTTCATTAGTAATTCATTAATTTTGTTCAGACCATTTTATGGGCCATCAAATGATGCCCAGAAAATTGTTCAATGGTCTTACCCCATTAGCAATTGTCTCTCTCACTCTGACACTATCGTTATCTCCCTCGCCATATCTTTCTGTTCCTCTTCAGTTTTTTCCGACTTTATTTCGTTGCGGTTCAGAGATGGGCTTCAGTGTGAGCCGCATTTCTTATCAGGCTTGAAAACAAAACAAGATTTTCCCATCATTATGTAAGAGGTTTAATCGACTATAAAACCATGCTTGGACTCCCCTCTGTCCCTCCATCGCTAACGAGTCTGGTGGTCACAATGGCCTGACTGGCCCTTTTCGGTTTTAGCTAATGAGCGACCAGCGATGACGCCGCTGACCGAGCAATTTCTTTTGGCCAACTTTGAACTGCGGATCTTCTTTTTGTCGATTTGCCTCAGGTTTATTTTGTTGGCCGCATTTGGCTTATTGTTTATTGGTTTTTCATCCCACTCCAACATCTCTTTCTTCGGGTCTTTCTTTCTTTGGCTCTGGCTCTGTGTAGTGTTTATTATTGTTTACTTGGCATTTTCATGCGCAATCATGATATAATATTTGCATTTGTATTGGCTACGTGGCGTATGCGTAATATTCATGCTAAAGAACAGGAAATGGATAGTGGATATTGGACATTGGGGGAACAAAACAGTGCAGTGCCTCTTCCTCTCGCTCTGTCTTGATTTGCACTTTGTCTGTAATTGCTTTGGGGCATGATTTGGTTGTGGAGAGGCGCTGTCTGGCATTGAGAGTTTTTGCCGCTTTTGGGTCAGTGGTTTCATATTGAGTAGGGGAGTTCGCTTAGAGATTATTGCTGTGTGGGGGATTATGGTATGAGCCCCCCAAAAGTGTTTAAATCTCTAACCCAGCGGTCGCGGCACATTGATACTCGACACGCACAAGCGAAGGCTGCTAAAGAGAATACCAGAGAACATTGATTCTCGACTTGAGACCCACAGTAAGTTTTCGCCGAAGATCTATGAGTTTCAGCGATGAATGCAAATTGTCGCTGACTTTTTTCTTGGCTAAACTTTTCCACGAACAGCTGAATGATGGCTACGTCTCTGGCTATTCTCTCTTTGTCTCTGTTCTCTAACAATTTTCCCATTTAAACGGAGTTGTCTCTGCTGTTAGCAGCTCACTCCAGCTGCTCCCCATTGTCAATTATATTTGTCTTTCTCAGGCTGGCTGCCGTCAGCAGCAGCGGTATTTGTTCTGTGTATCTCAAAGACATAGATAGATACATGGGCTGCATGTACTTTGGGTTACTAGCATTCCATAGCTAACCCGCAACATGGCTATTTTTTTGGTTAATTTACATGACAACACGTTTCGAAAGTCAGTCAACACAGAGACAGAGAGGGAATGGGGATAGACAGAGAGACAAATATGGAGACAACCATGGGATGCGAATGGTAGGGGGCCATGTAAAGTATCTTGTAGATACATTCGCTTGTAAGTTGCAAGTTAACTAGACTGTTACATTGTCGCTGGGCTGCTTCCCCCTCTCTAGGGCACTTGCCGCCTTCTCTGCGGTTTTTTCGCTCTCTCGCAAAAGGCCCTTCCAGTGAAGTCTCGTCTCGCGCTGCTTGACTGCGGTTCTGGGCCAAAACAATGCATCTGTGGGATATACACTTGCCCCATCTCCAACATCTCTCTCTCTCTCTCTCTTTCTCTCTTGGTATTTCCTTCCTTACTGTTACGACAGTTACTGCAATTGGAAATTAGCATTCTTATAAATATTTATTCAGGTTTTTCCCATCTTTAGTGGCTTTGGAAAACGGAGAATATAAATATCTTTGAACTTTGCTTCTCCTACTCCTTAGCTCTTCCTCCACTTAAACTCAAATTATCGTTTGAGAGTAGTAAATATTTATGAGATACTCGTAGCTCTTAAATATGTATTGCCTTCTAATTGTCGCCTCAAGTTGAACGGGACGGGTCCACCACCAGCACTCTGATGTCATATTTGTTGTTTGTTGTTTGCTTTTGGCTTTGGTGAGATCATGCCGCACCCCAAATGGAAAAAGAAGCTTACGACGAGATCTGTGAAAAGATTTTGCCATGTAACCGTTGCATGTTGAGGAGAGGGAGCTGAAGCCCGGCCAGTGGTTCAAGGCCTTCCAGTTTATAGGCTCATTGAATCAATCAAACGATGGACAATTAAGCGTACGCACGTAATGTGCGTATTAAAGTACAGTCTGACCCAATTAGATATCGTTATCTATTCAGAAAAGATCTATCAATCCGTTACTCTCCACAGCGGCAAGCAGTTGTTGCTCTGCTCTCCCTCTCTCACGCAGCGAGCAGTTTACAAGCAGTAACAAACAGTTACAAATGGTACAGTTGAGTGTGTGTGTGCCAATTTGACAAGTGATATTGAAGCCTCATTAAGACGGATGTCAAAGTGGGAGAGAGATAGCGGGTTAAAGTACAGCGGGGGACTGAAAATACATCATGGTTGATGGTGGAGCGGGGGCGGGGAGTGATGATGGTTGTTGCTTTTGTGGTGAGGGTCTGCGGTTATGTCTGTCAGAGGAGAGCGCGCTCAACTGGCACGCGCTTGATAACGCTTCTCCGGGTACCACTGGGAACGCTCATTTGAAATGCAATTGGAACCGCACTAGAGACAGCGACAGCGGGAGAAAAGAGTCAGAGACAGCGACTAAAGTGACATCTAGGCAAGCGGCAATGATAGCCACTACGATGATCTGTGAACAGTGGAAGCAGTTGGCATTAAATGTCAGTGCAAGCTTTTATTATTATTATGTAGATTAGTTTATAAGAACTAGATACAATTTAGATACAAGTATTAGCAGTTTGACAAATTGGACGATTACATTTCATAAGCAATATTTTGAAGGGATATTTAAGGGGATTACTGAGAAAATCATTAAAAAAGATCATCAAAATATAGAGCTCAAACATTGAATTGAATTCAAGAAGTAGCTAAGGATCTATCACGTAGATCTATACACTCGTAATATGTTAAATTATCCCAAACTTTTCATTTATATTTCTATTCCACTGTACTGCTACTCGCTCTAACAAAAAGTAGGTTAACCAATGTTATCAACGGCATTTCACTATGTAGGCAAGGCGGCTTGCTGCTGCTGTCATGTCCCTCAAAATGTCAACTTCACTGGTGCAGTGCTGCTGCCACTCCCTCCTCAATCATTCCCCAATCATTCCCTTCCATTCCATTCGCTGCTAACGTGCGCTTTTCTACTGTCAGTTTTGGGACGAATGTTTCGCGTTTGGAATGTCAAGCAGCGTTATAGAGGGAAGGGGGAAAGCCAGTGGAAATGAAATGAAAAATGCATGGTAAGGCACAAATTGATAATTGAATTTGGCACAGGCTCAAACTGCACTTTTGTTACTGTCGTTGGTGTTGTTGCGCGTTCGTATACATACATATTAGTTGCTGTTGTTCAGGCTATTGAGGCACACAGCATGAGAGGTGGCACTGCCAAGTGGGTCAATGTGAGCCATCGGCTCCGGGTGAGGAGCCGACGGTGACAAGCGACAAACGACGGAAAAAAACTTGCCATCAACAAAAACATAAAATTGAAGCCAATTAGGAGGAAAATGTAAAATATTTGTAATAGAACTCAGCAGAGTGCAAGTGTGAAAACGGAAAGAAATAGTGAAGGTTAGGGGAACTGGGACACTGCATATAGAGACTAATATATATAATTGAGAAAGCTTCTTATTTGCTGAAATCAGACCGTGTGTTTGTCAGATATTAAACTTATTATTAGCAGTTGGACACCTATTACAAGCCCTAAAATAAATTGAGATGTCTGCCTAGGTGATAAAGAAAAGAAACGTCAGAACACACGATGATGGGCCACAAATTACGACACCACAGACGGCGGGGCGATATTCGATTCCCAACACTCGACACTCGTAAATTCTGAGGGGCAGATGTGGCGCCCAGGATATTGAAATACAACCATGACCCCAGGGGCAGAGACAATCTAAAGTATTGCATGTTCGCACCCATTTCTCTTGCTGTCTTTCTTTTAATACGGTATTCGGCTAATTTAACGGCAATAAAAACATCACGCAAACGCCCCGCAGGTCTCCAGGTGGCAGAGAGGGAGAGCCAGGCCAAGGTGTCTCAATATATGGTGAAGCTTTTCCACTCTCTCTCTCAATCTATTTTGAGAGCGTTACATTGCCCATAATTGCCTCACCTTATTATCATACTTTGGCACTGGGAGAGAGAGAGGCAATAAAAAGAATTGCAAGAGAGACAGAAACAAATAGACAGCTCCAGTGCTTGTGCCATAGCGGAGGGAGGGGTGAGAAGTTCAATCATTAGTTTTTGTTGGCACATGACACAACGCAACGAACAAAACATAACACGAAAATATATTGTCACTGAGAGGGAATAATGGAAGGGGGTAAACGTGGGCGAGCATCGTGTTGCGTTGCCTGCCTGCCCCGTTAGGTTTTGAGTCGCCCACTCACTCTCTCTCCTAGCCCCTCTATCATTCACTGGCGACTCTGTGTATATCTAGCTGACAGCGCAGCAGCTGCATTTGTCCCATCAAAAGATTAAAGCGCAACAAGAACAACAAATATTTCTCATTCCCGAAAATGTTGATGTCAAAAGCAGGAGGAGAAGAAATGGAAACCAGTGCAGAGGAGGAGCAAAGATTAAAGCAGAGGCAGAGGCAGGGCAGAGAATCTGCAGCGCTAAAGCAGAAGGTGGAATGGGCAGACCAGTGGGCAGTGCAGTGCTGCGAGGAATGTGTAAATTTCCAGCGAAATGGAAATAAAGACGAAAATATGTAAAACGATCTTTAAATGCTCTCGGAATTGGGAATCGTTTAAATGATCGCATATCTAAAAACAGTTGAAGGGAATGAGTTTTGAGAATAATTTACGAGACATATTTCTATTTCAGTATTAATTTATCTCCAAAAATTCGCCCATCTATAACATTTCGGTTAAAAGAATTTTCTGCTCAAGCCCTGCTACATCACCCATTATGCCATGGAACAACTTCAGCTCTCGTTATCTCTCTCTCTCTGATCGCAACGGTATAATGAGCTAGGGAAACCCGCGCAGTCGTTTTTCGAGCAGAAAAATATTTATAAAATACATGGAAATGCGTAGCAAATATACAAAGTGGAAAATTATTTTATTTTGTTACAAAACAGGAAAAAGAAAAAAGATCTGGAGGTGTGGTCTGGTGCTTCTCTTTTTATCAGAGTTAGGGCTTTGTTAGATTTGTGTTGGAAATGGATGTGTGGCACACTCAGAAGGAAAATATAACGTATAATATTAATGAATAAATGAATTAATGAATATTAATGGTTACAATTATAGGAGAATTTAGCTTAAATTTTGGATGTTGTGCGAGTATGTATGAACATTCTGCATGGCCTGGTCTGTTCGTTTGTCTCACTCTTACATTTTTACATATGATTGTGTCCACCAATGTACATATATATGTACAAATGTATGTATGTATGTATGTAACTTTTTGTCATTGACTCGATGTAGACTGGCAGAGCTTTGGTTGGATCTGGAGCATGCAACCGTTTCAATTTGGGGGGTTTCAGTTCTGTTTTGAGCATCGAGCAAGGTCATCAGCTTTCGATGGGTGTGCATGGGTTCGTTTATGGGATGTGAATAAATGCGGGTGTCTGTGTGTGTGCTGGAAGGTGACGCCCTCATTGAGGCAATGGAGCATTTCGACTAGAGGTGAGCAGTTAAGTGCGTTGAGGAACCAGTTCCATTTGCACATGGCTTATATAATACTTAATAATATTAAATTGGAATACCTTAAGAGTTTAATTTTCTTCGCCTAAAACTTTTCTAAAACTAATTCGACTATCAAAATGAAAGAGAATTTTCTACGGCAAAATGTCCATTCCATTGCGTCCACTTCTACTTGGTCCTCTATTCTGTTAACTTTTCGGATTGGATTTCTGGGATTTGCTGACTGCCGCTCAAATGTCACGGCAGACACTCGAAGTTTAAGGATGCTTGGAAAGGCTCAACAGACTGCGACTGAGCCATTGAGTTGCCACTTTGAATAGCACTCGACTAATCCCCTCTTTTTCTCTCTCTCTCTCTCTCTTTACAGCATTTGCGTTTCGTTTGTTCCACTCTTGTGCCAACCGTAGCCCACGCCCACATTTGTGGCGTGTGCAACTAGAAGCCGTCAAGACGACTTACTCGATAATGAAGATGAGCTCCCCCAGGATCATGCAGCAGAAACGGAGTAGCAAATCCTCCAACTCGTCGCGGGTCTCAATGACGACCTCGACGGCGGAGGAGAATCTCATCGAGTCGAAGCTCTTTAGCTGGATGCGGCTCTTCCGCTTTGCCTCGCTGCTCTGTCGCGCCGAGTAACGGGAGTGGCTGCATCCTAAACCCTAAGCCCTTCCCCCCCAGCAAATATTAAGAGAAATGCATATAAAAGATACAGTTACCGATACTCGAACTAAATAGTTACCGCTTTTCAGTCAAGTTTTCCTATACACACACTACACGTATATTGAGACACTGAGACGAAATTCACTTTAACTTTTTTCCAAACAATGTAGAATGTAAGAAGGAATATTCCCCTGACCCGACAAAATCCCCCAAAAACATTACAAAAATGGATGGAAACCATTGTTTTAGTTTAAGCTTTTATTTTTTTGAGAAATCGAAACCCTAATTTCTGTTTACTTTTCACAATTAAGTCAATTTTTAGTGTAAATTCCATGGGACTCTCCGCGACTCCCAATGGAATTTCTCGCGCCTTTCGTACCTTTTGTATTGTAATAAGTGCAAACAAAAAATGAAAAAATATGAGAAAAAATACAACAATTACAACAAATTACAAGCTAATAAATGTTACATCATAAATCCATTTGTTGCGTTTCTTCAGGGTTCTACAGAGCTTTCAGTTTCGAGAACAGACAACACGAATACATACATACATACGTACAATATATTTTTGTAATTTACAACACTATTTTTGCGTGTCACCAAACAAATCAGAGTAACGTTTATGCAAGGCTATTAAATAGATAAATAAATATATTAACTAATGATGCAAAAACCAATGCAATACTAACAATAATAATAAAATGTATTTATACAGTAGAGGAATATATTTACACAATTAATCCACGTGCGACAAAACGGGTATATCCAACACCAACAGACACTAACCAACACTGACATACAAAATAAATAGGTTCCCAGCAATATGAAGAGTGCATTTAATCCAAAGAAGTTGCCAATAAAAACTCCACTCACACACACATGAATATCTGCAAGTGCAATAGCAAATGTTGTCTCAACAAATTGAATAGTTTCTTAAAATCCATACAACAACCACAATATACATAAATAAAACAACACCAAATTATCCACGATTTTCGAAATTCAATTTTAATTATTAATTAGTTGGTAAGCAAAAGCAAAAGCAAACCCTGCAGACATGAACAAAAGCCAAAACAATGCAAGAAAACTATATACTAGAAAATATAGCAATACATACAGCAGCAGATAATTGTTGAGAAACAAAAATGCAATAAATCGATATCGATCAATAAATAAAGTCTTTAAGCTGTTGAGCGTTCAATGCAAATAAACATTAAAGATTGTGTTTTATTTCTATCTTGAAGATAAAATTAAATTTTGTCGCCAACTTTTAGTCTATCAAAAGCTGAGTTGCTGACAAAAGGTTGCTGCTTTGGTAAGAACTTACAAAAGTATGCAGCACTGACTTGTAGTATTTTTTTGACGGAACTTGTGCGCCATTTTTGAAATCAAATAGGCTGCTGAAAATCACTCAATCTAGTTAACAGATCTTGTGAGTCTTAACAGAATACAAACAATAACAAAAATGGAAAATAAATCAGATGCACATATCATTATCACATTGATAATTACCTTCAGCGTCTCCCTGTAAGTAACCAAATATGCAATCAATGTAGACTGGCCATACAAACCCAACTTGATAGTTTCGGGATACTATGGATCAGCGGCACTTTACTGGGCGTTTGGGATCGCTTTTGGTATGGCATCATTCGCAAGCTGTTTTGCAAGTACTTTATATATAAATACATGGATACCGATAACTTGACGCCGGTTTCCAAGCGCCGACTTACGCTTGTTAAGAAGAAAACTCTCTTCCTTGACATGGATGAAACCCTCTTGACGTCTGTGATGATAAAGGAAGATGGCACTCCACCTTCAACCAAAAAATGCAGATCGAAATATGTGCCATGCGATTTCGAGTTTTTATTGCAGGATGACACCAGGGTCAAGGTGTACAAGCGGCCCTTTCTGGACTACTTCTTGGACAGGGTCTCGGAATGGTACAATATAATCATATTCACCGCTGGAACCGAAGCATACGCCACGCCTATTCTGGACTATTTGGATGGTGGGCGCAACATTCTGACTCGGCGACTGTTTCGTGACAGCTGCGTCAATGTCTATGGGTTCAATGCCAAGTTTGTGTCGCTGGTTTGCCCTGATATGGCCAATGTGATCCTTCTGGATAATTCGATTTCAGAGTGCTCTTTCAATGTGAATAATGCCATACCCATTACCGACTACGTCATCGGGGACTGGGACACTGAGTTGCTCAAAAAATTGCCCTTTCTCGATGCCCTTCGATTCGTCCAGGACGTTCGTTCCATCTTGAAGCGTTGCAAGGTATTGAACGCGCCTTCCTCGTTTATTGAGTTATAGTTTGTGGTATTTAAAATGCGCTCCTGGTGTCACCATTTATGTAGCAATGAGCTTTTTTGTGCACCAGGATACCGATATTTTAGTGCTTGTCGATAACTGTCACCAATGTATCCGATATATTATATTGCATATCTAAGATATGCAAATGGCTGATATTACAACATTACAGAACACATCTTTGGCATGCATCTAGATGCGTTCCTTGGGAACCTATTAAAACTATTAAACTGTTCGGGTTACGCTTACTCTTTCTTGGTGGAAAAATATGCATGAAAGAAACGATTCTTTTGGGGAATCGGTTCTACATAGTCTACCGGGAAGGATACAAGATCGATTCTATTTCGCAACCACTTCTAGAAGGTCCGACTGGGTTGTCCCTTATTTTGCATGTGTGCAGTAAGAAAATACCAGCACGCGACCCCTTTTAAGTTAACATAGAAATTTGCGCTACAATTCAAATGTGTTTCTGTTATGTTTTTTCTTAAAGTGTGATTGTTTTTTTGAAAAAAATACACACAAGCGTGCGAGCAGCGCACTCAAATAAAATTGGATGAAATAAAATGTGGCCAAATAACCATAATGGCAGAAAATGCGCTACGGAGTTCCTCTTCAAATATTCTGTTAAATATTTCTATATTCTACTAAAGTTATTGGTATGTAGAAAATGTGTAGTAGTAATGTCATAAGCTCATGAGGTAACCAACCACGAAAAGGAGTATTTCAAATAAGCCAAACTGATTCTTTAAACGGGTAAAATTACTGTCTCAGTGCTAAAAGTCTTTGCCAGCTAGTAATATCAAATAGAACATCAAAATCGAGAAATAAAATTTAGGACTTTAGGACTTTTTTTTGATGAGATTTTTATTTTTAAGCTAAGTTTGTAAGCATTCCAACAAAAAGAAGTCGTGAAAACTAGCCAAGCTTATGAAAAATTGGTTGATATATCTGATCAAAGTATAATTTTAGCGGGGAGACTCCTAACTAGCCAGTAATATCAAGTGGAACACCAAAATCGAGGAAAATGTTTTGAGATTTCTGGTTTATTTTACGGTATATTTTGAAAAGTAAAAAGTATATTTCGGCATACGACGGTAAATCTTATCGATAATTCCGCGGTCACACTGGACGGAATAACAAATTCTCCCTGATTTTTATTTAAACATTAAGAAATAAAATTGAAACAATTGAACAAGTGCTCGATGGACTTGGCGCCGTGCGCTTAATTATCATAAAGAAAGATAATCGTTATCAGTGAATACAGTTGCAGTTGCATAACTTGTCAGTGCCAAAAAAAAGAGCAGCGCAATTGCAGCATAATTTCAGCCATTGAAAGTTCTCGTGGATCTGGTGAAATAATTAAGAAAAGTTAATTCTAATACAAATACAAAAACAGTGGGATAAGCCCTTGTCCGGGCCCCCAACCGGCCCACGCCAGCCTTTGGGCCCCCGTCCACCAACGCGCGACGTCGCATCGTTCGTGCCTTAAAAAAATATTTTTTTGTGCTCTCTGTTTTTGTAAATCTCAAGTGCGCGTTAATTAGTGGATATTTAATCAATCATCAATCGAATTAAGCGACGAGAGAGTGTGAGAGAGCGAGAGCATGGCCCAAAACACGGTAGAGACTTTCATCCATTTGATTGCCGGCGGGTAAGTGGAATCTAATTTTTCGTATGTTTGTTGGTGCTTATTGCGTCTTATCGCAGGTCAGGCCACAATAGACAAACCGGTTTTACTTGGATTTAATTTTGTTCATAGAAATTCGTTAATTACTAAAACGGCGCAATTGCGATTAGATTTAGTTAGCCGCAAACTGTAAATCAGAAGCAGCCCAGTCCGAAATTCGTTCAAGTAAATGCGACCTGGCCTCCGTCGCCTGGGGCGGGGAAAAAAATTGGCAATGGCGCCAAAAAAGAAAGGCTGACAAAAAATGTTCAGAAAAAAACTAAATGCGACACGCCGAAGCTATTGATACGCTTGCCGTTTCTGTTAGACATTGATATTTTCAAATAGATTTTTATTGCTGATTAGGAATATTATGTACTTTATATGGGTGAAGACATTGCAAACATCTGATCAAAATTGGATCACTCTTTGAAAGGGTAACGGGTACAGAAAGCAGCGAAGCGACAACAGCAAAACAATTTAAGAGAGGAGAGAGCCATGCTCCGTTCACGTGTTTTTGGGGGACAGCTGCTCTGCTCTCTGCTCTGCAGTCCACAGCGATTGGCGAAAATCAACAACAATTTTTGATTCGAGATAAACGTCATCGCAAGAAGGAAAATAAATGAGCAAAGTACTATAAAAAGTGCCTTAAAGCGGAGCGTACCGACAGAAGAATACCCACCATAATAAGCAGAAATAACATTATTCATTTTTTGTCGTTATGACTGAAATAATTATCCGGTCATGACAGTCTCTAATTATAATTTGGACAAATTAGCGGTCTAAAGAGGCAATAACTGCTAATCAAAAATAAATGTGATCTATGGATGAAAACAACTTCCATGTGCCTGTTCCACGAGTCGAATATACACTTTTGTGCTCCATAAATAATGTGTATGTGTGTGCATAGGTTATTTATCAGCTCATGTTGTGTAGGAGCTCTCCTTCCTATCCCTTGTTCTCGTTCTCTGTCTCTGTCTTACTTTCTCTTACTTACAGGCAATGTCCAATCCGAATTCCGAACCTCTGGCTACGGCCATTTAACAAGCTGCAATTGCATTGTGGTTCTTGTTGTTTCTGTTATTATGATTGTCGCTTTTATCGTTTCTATTTTTAGACGCGGGCACAGCCGCATCTGACTTTGTTTTTATTTTTACCTGCACCCTACACACACACGCACACAGAACACGAGCCCCACACTGCAAGGAATATCAGTCTCTTGAACCCGTTCGTGTTGCTTCCATTGTGCTTTGTGTGTAGGAGATCGCACGGTTCTGGTTCCGTATTTGTTGGAAAGAGAAAGAAGTACATAAAGAGGAATGACAAAAACAGAAGTACAAGTCGAGCCTCTGGTCATTTGTGTGAATGTATGTATGTACATACGTATGTATGTACATGTAGCAGCAACAGGAAGGAAATGTTGGTTTTGGGCAAATGTATGTACAAAGTTGTGGTTAGCCCTGCATTTAATGAAACACAGTTAGCGGTGTTCAATTGTTGTTAGCATTTACCAGAAGACAGCTTAGAAAATAAATGAAAGCTGGCTGATGGGTTAACTAATAACAGAGTGTCACCACCTAATAACCTACAAAACATTCACAGTGACAGACTGCGGCACCCAGAGCTGAGTAATTTTGCCGGCCGGCCTGTGCGGGCTGGCCTAAGCTTATTTATCAGCAGTAAAACAACAAGTCAAGAAAATCGTTCCAATGTTCACTCGCTACTGTCGTAAGACTTTTTTCTTATGTACTAAACGAGCGTACACACATGTGTATGTCTGCATGTACATGTTTCCACATGTGTGTAGAACACTTAAAGCGCAGAAAAAAAACGGTTGTTGAAATTCATTCACGTTGCAGCAGGCAAGAGCTTTCTTAATAATACCCTGTTGTTGTTGTCGCTGTCTCCACCACCACTAGCACTACAACTACTACAATAATGTAGGGAGGGAGGGTGTCTCTGTGTGCGTCTCGTGTTTGTACACGTTGGGAAAACTAAGGCAAAAACAACCTTGCTCCGGCCCCTACATTGTTATATCGCTATAAATAAAACCAAAAACAAACATGCAATTAACCGACATGCATCCATCCGTCTAGTTCAGCATCCCATCGCTGTTTCTACACCAACTCATGATATTTTGAAAATAAATAAAAATAAATTTTAAGGGAAATTGTATGAAAATTAAAACTACAAATCACTTTCCAACTGGGCCACAAGGAAAACTATAGATTTTATAAATGTTTGTATATATACTTGTTATATAAACTTTGCCACAGGATTTTGTAATTGTTGAAAATCTGTTCATAGATTAGAAGGTATTTTTGTGTTAACCTATTGAAAAACCTATTCAAATACGCTGCCAAGACGGAAACGTAACGATATTCAAGACAAAATGGCAACAAACTATTATTTTTGATTAATTTTAGTGGTAGTTACGGAAACGTTTTAGTTTCTCAAATTTCTAACTCTCAATTGTTGTATTTTCCCTGTATTTCTTAGAGAAAAGTTCCTGTAAACAAACATTTGTGGCATATAGAAACAATTATCCGACAATCGGCAATTAAAGACAATTGTAAAATTGCTCTGAAAGTCTATAAGACATACGATGCGTTCTATGCTTTTAAAATGTTGGCAAAAGCACAGTGCACTTTTCTCTTTACCCCCAATTATCGCTTATACTAATGTACAATTGTTATTTTTCCCCCAAAAGATGTTGTTGTTTTTGTATTTTTATGTGATTTTATATAAAGAAAATCCCCCATTCTAAATTGAGCTTGGCAAGCGATTTTGATTTTTGTTTTGGTTTTTCTCGACGGTCGCCCCGGGCAAATAAACTTTTTCTGGCACACTGACACGTCGGCGACGGTTGAAGGCGATTAGAATTGAATGCAACAAACAACATTGCTGCCAATCAGGTGCTGTTGAGGGGTAGTAGAGTCTCTTAACAAATTATCTGGGAATAATACAGAACAAACAATGTCACTTTTTCTCTGGCTAAAAGTTCTAAATGATCGCAGTGCATATTTTCGCGGCAGTCTGACTATTTTTAGATGATTTTAACACAGAGAAATTAGCAAAATCGGGTACTATATCATACAGATAAGATTGGGCCACTCAGTTAGCTTTCCATTCCTGAGAGACCCGCTCTCATCCCCGAAAAAAATGCGTACGTGCTGAGGGACAGGTCGTCTAGAGCCAAAGAGTAGAAACAGGGTCAACAGGAAAAAAACAAAACGTAAACAAATCACAGCTGATGGTGAAATTTGAATGCGAATAAATGCATTTTTTTGGGGTCTCTTCGGCAGCGAAAGGTATTTCCAGTTGGAAGTGAGAATGAATAAAAACCAATACAAAAAAATAGCTGCATGGAAAGTTACTCAAATTTTGTTTTGGTTTCATATTTTCCACTCATTTATCTCATAATTTATATATCTTCTTCAATTCCTTATCTGCTTGTCTTTGTTATATTTGAATCTTTGGCATTGCTTTAGTTTTAATAATTGATTCAGTATGCTGATCAAATGTTTGCAAACATTTCCTATAGCCAACAATTGTGTCAAGGGCGCACACTTTTTTTCTACCCTTGATCTAGACACATATTTTCTTAATATAAATACAAACATTTCTATTGTACCGTTGTACGTTTGTATATATTCAGGGAAATATTTTTATTTACACATAAATTTCTATAGAAGGACGCGTGCCAAGTTTATTTAAAATGTCTCCAATGATTTAGACAATTTGAATACAATAAAAGCTAATCTTAGAAAGTTCCTTAACTTTTATTTTTAGATTCTAAATAGTCAATAAATTGGTGCTAAAAGATGCCAGTAAAGGACTTTGACATTATTCCAGTGAAAGTTTCTTGGGATTGTCCTACAGCTCTAACGTATAAACTTCCCTATAACCTTGATTATTTTGACCCATAAAAAAGAGAAACAAAAACATTCAAAATTTTCCATAAATTTCGTAATCTAAAGCAAAAAGCGCCAAAAAAGAGAAGGAAGAAACGGTAGAAATAAAAATAGCAAAAAAACAAAATAGAGAATCACCCTGATAAGAAGAAACTTCAGTCTGCGCAACGCAAAAAAAAAAAATCCAAGAAATATTCTTTGATAAGATTTAGCCCCCGCCAAGACATCTTTATCGGTGCCAAACGTTGGTTAGAGGGAGGGAGCGGGCAGGTGTGATTATGGGAGCAGCGGGACAAAAGTCTCCCCAACAGAGAGGACCCTGACGCATAGTTAAAGGGAATTATCAGGTTCGGTTCCCCTTGTTAAACACTTGTACGTCTTGTCCATAGACCATGTCTGGCTAGACACCAAAATTTCCACTCTTATCTGGCGAGAAAGCGCGTGTTTATGTGCGAACCAGACCCACCGACCAGTGTCAAAAAACAGATAAATAGCGCATTAACATTAACCGGCTGCATTTTGCACATTTCACACATGTTCTACGTCCAGCAGCAGCCAGGGGGCCATTGGTCGGGAATTCCGATGTAGCTACAGATTGCTCGACGGATATACACGAAAAGATTGCATACTTGTGCCAAAAATTAACAGAATTTCACATGTTCACATAGGATATTGTTTTTAAATATTTAATATTATATATTTTACTCTTTTAATGCAGGATTAGATCGCAGTTTTTTGGGGTTTCCTCCATGGCTCATTTGTTTCAACTGAACAAAACGAAGAATCTTTTTTCCAGAGTATAATTTACGTTGAATAAATTCTTATGATAAGAGAGATGCCCAAATTGAATTTATTTAGCATCCCCTGTAGATTAAGAACTGTGATAACAAAAAACCACCATTTTGAAACATTTTAATTTCCCAAGTGCGTTAACCTGTTGATCCGTGACTCTCCGCGCTCACTCTCTCCTTGATATTACTTGCTTGTCTATATTTGAGTCTGGCACGTTGCAGGACAAACAGTTTGCTTTGCATATTTTCTCGCCAAGTGGCAGCCAGATGCTAATTGTAACTCAATAGTCGCGGTACACTTACCCATTAATTCATTGATTAAATGTGAGTATTTTTGCGTAATTGTTTGCCTGCCACCCAGCAATGTGTCAAACATTTGCCAAAAGTAGAAAAAAGAGAAAGATTGCTGGAGCATATGGCGTGTTCGTGTTCCTCGGTTCTTACCGGTTTTGCGGTAATTATGTCACAGAGGCATACCAGATTCCGCCTGGGACTGAGCATCCATATAAATATTGCATGGGGACAGACGTGGGGCCTAGGGGCCATAGCTGATAGCAGCTGATGGGCGGGATAAGACCCGCTTTGTCCGAACGAATGGCAATTCATTCGCGGGGCTGGCAAAGGTTATCTGCTCCAGAGGCGTGGGGTCAATCTGGAACCAGTACGAACCGGTTCTCGACTGCAATCACAATACTCCATCCCACAATCCAACCTTGAAGATGCCAACGTTGATTAATTTCTGTATTTTCCAGGGCTTAAAGGAGACATTCGTGTCTGTTGCAAGAAAGTTTTTCCTACTTCATCGATCAAACTTGTTGTTCCCCCCCTTTTTTTCTGTTTTTCTTTGTTGCATAACCTTTGCCGTCTCGTGTGCCGTCATTGTCATGGATTATTATAATTATAATCAAATTTCATGATTCTCTCGTTTGTTGCCACCCACCGCAGCCAATTTACAAGTTTCAGTCCGATCACGAGTTATGTTCCGGCGAATAAATAAATACATGTACGTGTACATTCCGCAGATAATAAAGTGATTCTTACACTTTTATCGCAAAGTTTTCCAATTTGTTGATATTGATAGAGGCAATCAGTGTGTTGGTTTTTGGTTTATTTCGCTTCTTTTTGGGAAAGGTCGTGTATAATTAATTTTGTAGGGGTTGCTTTGCCTTGGGAAGGTTAACTTGAAGTGAACTTTGAATGCTGGAGTCCCACACTAAAACAACATACATGACGTGTGCTTGACATACATTCATTTGAATGAAATAATAAATTTTTTTTTCCAGACTTAAAAAGAATTTCAAGAAATTATTCAAGCGAGCTCTAATATAATTAGAATAGTTAAAAGTTTGTCAAACTGAAACTCAATTATATTTTTTATACCTCAACAACTGTGTGTGCTTATTTTCGTGTTGGATTTCCTTTTCCTTCTGTGAGAACTGACGGCTGCAGCGCATTTTCATTCTTCATTCTGATTCAATTCGTTCGGATTACCAAGAATTTCACAATCCAGTAAACAATTACATGGCATGACCTTGATTTTTGCATGTGAAATGTGAAGCGAAATAGAAAATTTTCTATAATTTACTTTGAGTACTTAATGGCCAACCAACACCACACCAATCCCGCTCATCCGCCTGTAAATGAAATGCAACGAACCAATCAAATAGTGAACACAGCACTTGAATTTGTAATGGAAATGGAATTCTACACACAAGTGGAAGGGGTTGACAACAGATATTCAACATATATTACGTATTCTACACCCAAGAAAAACCAATTTAAGCCAACGAATTGCGCAAATCGAGGAAATACGAGTTTTTTTCAGATGAAACTCACATATTTCTGCGTGCTCGATTGCCAAATGCGATTTATTTTTATGATTTTCAAAACATTTTTGGCACTAATCTTATGGAACAAGGGACTACGGAGGGGACACACGCACACACAGACCATGTCAGCGTACTTTAGCTCTTTGTTGGGTGGAGGGAAAGCTTTATTTTTAGATGGAGAAATATTTTCCGAACCAAGTACTCATGTTCCTTTTTTATGTTTCGTTTGTTTTACAACAGATCCGCTGGCACCGTTGGCGCTGTGGTAACATGTCCCCTGGAAGTGGTCAAGACACGTCTGCAGAGCTCCACGGCATTCTCGACGCCAGCGTCGAGGCTTGTGGAGCCAACGGGGAGTGGACCGGCAAATGGCAGCGCCTCGGAGCTATTGAGGCCGGAACAACGACGTAAGCTAAGCACAACGATATTACGTAACAGATCACAGCCACAGGTGATTGGGGGTGTGCGTAGGGTAGTACCAACTTCTTTTTTATCTATTTATCATACAACAAACAAACACACACACACACACACATGTTCCACCATCCATACAGTCCTAACCCACAGCCTACACATCTTTCATCTCATCCTCGATTCCTACTGGCATCAATGCTTGAATTTTGTAATTTATTTTTCTTGTATTCCTTACAGATTATGGCCATTTCACATTGCGGCATCTCATCGACAACACCTAAATCCATGAGCATCATACAGTGCCTGCGGTAGGTCCACTCCAACATCATTAATTAATGTTTAACTCATTTATTTATAAACTTTTGCAGTCACATTGTCCAGAATGAGGGTGCACGTGCCCTGTTTAAAGGTCTTGGCCCGAATCTCGTGGGCGTTGCACCCTCTCGTGCCATTTACTTTTGCACCTACTCACAGACCAAGAACACGCTCAACAGTTTGGGGTAAGTAAACCCCCAATTATACATATATTTTCCATATATTTATGCTTGATTTTTTGTGCTACAGTTTCGTTGAACGTGACTCCCCGCTGGTGCACATCATGAGTGCGGCCAGTGCTGGCTTTGTCTCATCCACGGCCACTAATCCCATTTGGTTTGTGAAGACCCGCATGCAATTGGACCACAACTCCAAGGTACAAATGACTGTCAGGCAGTGCATCGAGCGTGTGTATGCCCAGGGCGGTATTGCGGCCTTCTACAAGGGCATCACGGCCAGCTACTTTGGCATCTGCGAGACCATGGTGCACTTTGTCATCTACGAGTTCATCAAATCCAAATTGGTATGAGAGAATCAGCTTATAAAGTACCTTAACTAATCCTTAATGTTATGCTTTAGTTGGAGCAACGCAATCAGCGGCAAACAGACACCAAGGGCTCGCGAGACTTTTTGGAATTCATGATGGCTGGCGCCGTTTCCAAGACAATTGCCTCCTGTATTGCGTATCCCCATGAGGTGGCACGCACGCGCCTGCGCGAGGAGGGCAACAAGTATAACTCCTTCTGGCAGACGCTGCAAACGGTGTGGAAGGAGGAGGGCAGACCCGGACTGTATAGGTGTGTAGCAATCGGGTGCATTTCTTTACTCTAATCAGAGTTTAGAGATCGACAGGGAATGGTTTGAAAGATTGTCAAAGGGAATCCCATCCCCGTTTCATTTTTATAGAACTAAATTCCCCTCCGTCATGCAAACATTTATATGAGATAAAGCGAATGCTTTGTTGGCATCTCAATGCTATTAAAAAAATTATCATAATGCGCCACCCACGAATTTTGTGGCTTCCTCAAATCTCTCACTCCCGCCGCTGCGTGAAATCTATTTAAAAATTCTTTCTTTTGCGTCGCATCTTGTTTTGTGTTTGTTTACCTTAATTTGATTATCACTCGCCAGCGAGCGAGTCAGCACACTTTATAGATATTATTTGTTAAGTATTTCAGGCCACTAATTGTTCCATATTTTGTACCCACAGAGGCTTGGCCACGCAGCTGGTCAGACAGATACCGAACACGGCCATCATGATGGCCACCTATGAGGCGGTTGTCTATGTGCTGACGCGTCGCTTGAACAACAAATCGAACGAGTTTTATGATTTTTAAATGAGAAAGCAACACCCAACCCATACCATCCCAGCACTCACTCCCTGGAGGGATAGATAGATGGACGGATGGATGGTTAGTTAACAGTGAAAAGGAAGATGGAGATAAAGAGAAACCCAATCTGTGCATATGTAGACGCGACTGCTGCAACTTAATTGTAATTGTAATCCTTTTTCTAGACGATCGAAACCAACGAGCGCAAATTTGTTTAGTTAAATTAGCTTCTAAGGCAAAAACCAAAACATAAAATGAAAATGAATACGAACTCGAGAGACTTGAGAGACGTTGAACGTTGGCAAACAAAACAAAACAAAACAAAAACACGCACGCACGCACCACATACGATTTCCATATTCCATATTCTGCAAATAGAGTCAAGCAAAAACTGCAGTATGGAAGGCCAAAAGTTCGACTGGATTCGGCAAAGAAAAACGTTATCAAAATTTGAAAAGGCTGCTATTTAGTTAAAGATACAATATATCTATATCTATGTATATGTCTGTATAGAATGTGGTTGATATTTTGATATATGTAAAATGTAAATAGCGAGAGGGTTGCGCTCAGAGTTTATTGTAAATAGATGAGGCCCACACCTCCCGTCACCATTTAGTTTGTTTAGTTTGTAAGCACAAAGTGTTGGATAAGCAAAGCCGCCATAAACATATATTTATATATATATACATATATCTGCACTGCGCTGAATATACGATTATAACCATAAAAGTTTTCTGTTAAGTTTCCTCAAATGCGATATACATTTTAGTTACTATTACTCTATGGCATACGAATTATGATTATAACTATTATTATTATTATTATCGATACGTTGCTGTTTATTTAGTCAATTAATTAGGTAGTTAGTGTGTGCCACTATGAGTTATAGTGCCCCCTAAGCGTATTTTCATTGATAACGAGCAAAGAACGAAGAAAACTACTGTGAATAATTGATTACAATCTGATTTAATGGTGAAATCAATAAATACAACAATTTTGTTTAAAAATAAAAACCCAGGAACGCGTTTAATGCGGCACTTGTCGGTCGTTGTAGCCTCTATATTGGCATTATCTTATCAGCGAAAAGTCTGCAGACCCTAGAGCATAGTTCAACCTGGGCATCGCAGACGTCTTTCTGTTGGGCAATAAAAACTTCATTGCGATAATGGGATTTGCGAAAGATAGTGTGCCACAAAGGTGATGAATACTCGAATGTTCAGCTTGATTCAAATTTGTATTGCCGCCAATCATGTCAGTCAGAACGCGATGGTCACACTTGAAGCCATACAAGCACCACTCGATTAACGCTCACCGATAACGATTGGCGCAGCAGCAACAAGTGATCGTCAGCAAGTGCCACCTCTAAATTCCAACAATTTTCAGTGTTTACGTTTCGAGATAAAAAAAAATTGGAAAACTTGCCTAAAAAACGCCATTAAACTGCGACGATCATACATTTATTGTGCATTTGTAACGTTTTACATTGAACGCGGCCACGTGTAGCAGGTGAAAATCTCCCGCTGTGGGGCAGATGCATGAAAACTAGTGCAAACGCAGCAAAGACAGTCGTCGCAGTTGCACACAGAAACAAATACAACAAAGTTGACACCCATTTCGCGGCCATGCAAATCGATGCGTTTAGGCTTAATACCGCCTAAGTATGCTGCTCAGTGAGACCCACTTCTGGACGACGCTGCGAGATGAGGTGCGCATCAAGAGCAACGACTTGGGCGCCTTTCGCTACATGCGCCAGAAGGAGCAGGATCCGGACTTGACGGCGCTGGCCAAGCGAGACTACACCGAGCGGCGCAATGGTCTGGCCGTGCTGAAGAACAGCAGTCGCAAGTCGGCCGGCCGCCTCAAGGATAATCTCAAGAAGCTGGAGGATCTGCTGCGCCAGCACAAAGTGATCCATTCCGAGTGGCAGGATGCGGCACAGGTGCTGCTGCTCTTTGCCAATGGCATCATTGCGCACATTTGTGTGGACATCTACACGGGCGACATACTGCGCATGGTGTTTGAGAAGTATTTAGTGGGAAAACTGGCTGCCGAGATCATTACCGATGGTGAGTCAAGGTCGGGGATAGAGTATTCCCGCTTCTATATGGCAGTGTGTGGCTGTGGCTGTGGCTGTGCACTTGTGCCCGTTGCTGCTGTTGTTGCAGTTATGGAGAAATTTGCATTTGCAACAAGTGCTTGCTAGGTTTGCACTTTCCCACACCAACACACAGAGCGAGTAAAAGTCGCAGCCTCAGGCACACGCATGGCATGTTCATGCAATTATTGTAATTTTTAATTAATCTGCTTGCTTGTTTTGTTGCCCATAAATATGCGCACACCCTCCACACACACACACATCAGCCACACACACACACACACACACATCACACAACTCCAATCTTTTCCATGATTTTGTTCGAGCCGCTTATTCAAGCTTTGTCGTTTGTGTTTGTCTCTCGTTTTTGTTGTCTTTGTCGCTGGCTTTAGCATTTTTTACACGTTCCCACATCGTCTTGGCCTACAATACGAACCAGCTGACGGTGGTGCATCTGCAGCGTCCCAATGCACGTTCGCAGGGGCCGGAGAAGATTGCCAACATGGATCCGCGCATATTTCATGTAATCATACCAGGTGCCACGGAGCGTAAGCTGTCACGCCATCTAACCGTGAACGGGAGCTACGATTTGTTTGTGGTGTGGACACAATCCTCGCAGAACGAAGTGTATCCCTGGCGACCCACGGTGCGGGATCAGGATCGTGCCAACATACATGTGTTCAAAATTAAGGGGTAAGCCAAGTAGTTCCCTCCACGCTCTAAGGATTAATCCATTCCCTCGTGTAGCTTGCAGCTGGAATCGATGGCCTATTGCTGGTCGGAAAATGATCCACTCTGCGTGGATTTTCTGCGCAGCAGCGAGAGCCAAATCATCACCTTGGAGCAGAAAGTTTCGCGCAAGGGTGAAATCAGCGCCGAAATATGTTCCTACGAGCTGGCCACTGGCAAGATGCAGCGCACCGCAATTACCTCCATACCAATGGGTGCTCAAATCTGTTCATTCGCCTTCAGTCCGGATCAGGAGAAGCTCTTCTTGGGCAGCATTGATCAGAACATTTGCCTGCACGATCTGGTACTGCAGACCACCAAGTATGTGAATCAAATTGAGATTGTGCCCCATCAGTGTGCCTGGCACTGTGACTCGGCCATGCTGTGCGTGGCCAATGAGCGTTCGGTGCTGCAGTGCTTCGACCTGGCACTGGCCACCATTGGCCATCAGTTGGTCAGCGAGAACGTGACGCCACTGAGCCTGCTCGACCTCTCGCACTACTTTGTCGCACAGCCCACGCTGCTGAATATTGCCTTCAGTCGGAAGCCAGATCTAAGCAGCTTCACGCACACCTACGCCCAGACAGACTGCCTGCTGCTGCTGATCTACGAACAGGGTCCGCTGGCTTGCATGCGCATCTTCGGCGGCGCTGGCATGCGCGGGGATATACACAACTCCGGACTGACGGCGGATGTCATAGCGGACAAATACTTGCGACTGCAGCAGCCGGATCGAGCTGTCAATGTGCTGGCGGCACTTAACTGGGAAACCTACGGAGCCATGTGCCTCATAACGCTACACAAAATCGCCAACTATGTCTTCTTTGGCGGTGACCAACGTCGGCCGCGCATAGAGCTTATGGCCAGAGCTTTGAAGACCTTCGCGCACACGCTCTCCGAGGAAACGAAGGATGAGTTCAGTGATCAGGTGTACGATCTGAAGCGACGTTTTTGCTTCTTTCTGCTGCGGTAAGTTGGCCTGAAAATTTCTTATTTCTCTTGGCACTAATTCGGGCTCTCTTTTTACAGCAAAAATCTGTTTGCCGAGGCCTTTGAAATCGCTCAGGATGTGGCGGACTACGATCTGTTTATGGATCTGTATAATCTAACCAAGTGCATTACCAGTCTGGGTGAATTTGCTCAGGTGTCGTTCAGTCAGGCCGCTGCCATAATTCATGAGGAAGATCGCGCCAATGGCAATCTGAGCTTGACCTGTGATCTGCGCTCGGAATCGGCCTGTTCGCAGTCCACCTGCTCGGAGCTGTTGCGCACTGGCCAGGGTCAGCCGCAGGCGCTTAAGAATTATGTGCCACCTCTGCCCTCGTTCAAGTCGAAGATTTTCAATGCCGAAATGATTAAGATCAACATACCCAAGCCAGAGCTGCGGCCACCGCTGCCCAAGTTGAGCATTGCCCCAAGCAACTCTCTGGCACTTCTCTCACTGAAAAGCGGCAGCCAGCAGCACCAGACACCAATGAAAAGCGTCCATTCGAATGGCAATGTTTGGTCCCAGGATGTACCAGATCAAACGGTTGGCCTACCCATGCCCAGCAGTCCGCCGCCTCGTCCGCAGGCTCACCCTCAGCTTCAGCCCCCTCCAGCCATCTCTGAACAGAGCTCACAATTGGGTCTGTTCAATGCCCCACCACCAGCGGCGGCCGCCTACCAGCCGAAGTTCTATCAGCATCCACTTGTGTCTGGCAACATACCCGCCATGCTGCCCACCGTGTCCAGTGAGGAATATCAGAAGCGTTTGCTGCTCAAGAAGCCAACAGCTTCGATACTGTCCAATCCGGCTGCTGCGCCTGTCAATGGCGAAGCGGTCACGCCCAGTGCCAAGTCTCAAACGGCGGAGAAGAACAAGGTCAAGTTCTCGGATACAATACAAGTGGCAGTGGTGCCGGTAAGATTTTTACGAACTAATTAAGCAGCAAATAACAACTCTAACTTGTCTCACTTCTCAAGGAGATTCCACGCAAGGAGAAGCCAATGCCGCCGAAGCGTAATGGTTACTCCAGACCTGCAGCACGGCATCTGACTAATCCGAAAAAGGAGCTGGCCGACAGCCTGCCACTCTGTCATCCACATGATGATTACCTAAAGGATTTCAATCCAATCAATACAAGTAAGTACAATTCTAGATAAAGGAGATCCCATAATCAAGTGAATTCATTTCAGACGTGACCAAACCGCCAACGCGTCGCCGCGAGGATGAACAGCAGAAGCAGAGCAGCCAGAGTAAAAATGCCAGCGCTGCCTCCTCTTCATCATCGTCCATTAAGGTGGTGCATTTTGGCGTGGTCTAAACGAATAATTCATAGTGCAATTCCCTAAGTTTATACATCATACTATCGTAGAGTTTCCGTCTTCCAATCGTTTGTAACTATTGCCGTCCAACTTAGTGCAAAGCTTTAAAATTAGGAAAGTTTTTTTATGCATAAGTTCTTCTCTGTACGCATTAAATCTTAGCATTAAATGTTTGCCAAATTGTCGCGCTACTTCTTCTTGGTGCTGGCACCGCCCATGCGCTCCAGCTCTGCCTTGAGATCGAGCAGATCCTTGTCGGGCACATAGCGACGCTCCTCGCAGTCATCTGTGTGCTCCTGAACCGTCAGGCTTACGCCTTCGGGCAGCGCTGCTTGCGCCAGACGCAGGAACTGTGGATAGACGGGCGCATCGACATTGCACAGTTGCAGGCTGCGTTCGTAGGTGGTCAGCTTGTACTCGGACTCGATGACTGTGGAGTTGGGACGCAGACGCTGGACTTGGGTTTGCTGTGGTGGCAGGGCATAGCAGTCGGAGACATCGAGGTCCAAATATTCAGCCACTCCGTGCAGAAAGCTTTGGTAGCTCTCCAGTTGGGGATAGTCGTACCCTTTGATTTGAACATTGAGGCTATCGTACTGAGGAAATTTAGGTTTAAGTGACTGAAATACACAAGCATATTATTAGTTTTTGTAGATCGAGTGGGATTTTCTGGCCAACCTCTAGGTAATCCGGCTCGTAAACGCTGCCGCTGGTGCTTCTAACAGCCGTCGTCGTTGGCTTGGCTAATTGCAGACCCACCCGCACACTTGGCAGTACCTAAAATACGCAATTACAGGCATTCTTATATACAATTTAATACATTTAAACGTTTATTTACCCTTCGTAGCATTTTTGGTGATTTTTAAAGTCGAGGTTATGTCACAACAGCTGTTTGTAGGGTTGCCATGCGACCATCGATATCATCAGTATATTTTGAGATAGAGAACGTATATTTCCGAGGGTCAGGCGGTTTACGATAAATCCGCGGCCACACTGCACACTGACTGAGAATAACATTCTTATTTATTTAGATTTTTTTTTGCAAAACAGCCAAGATAAAATTGTGACGTAGCCATAGAAAACGAGTATCAAAATGCAGAAGACGGCGACTCATTTCGTAGTCGCGTTTGCGCTTATTTCAGCCGCCACCCGCACAGCCGCAAAGTCCGACCCCGGTATTGTCGATATTAAAGTTTATGCAGTAAGAATCCACCTGAGAAACCAAGAAAATATATGCCAATACCAACTAAATGATCCATTTGATACCGTTTCTTGCAGGATATGCCATATATCAGGGAACAGCGACCACTGCTGGCGAACACAAAGATCTACACGCAAAGTTAGTATTGTTGCAACGTGTGTACATGGACGTGTGACGAATGCTTTTTTACCCCAACCCAACCCACACCTCCCTTATTACCTATGTATTGTGTATATTTACAGTTGTGGCATGCACATCCAAGGTGGAGACGAATCTGACCATTACATTTAAGCTAACAGAGCATCCTTGCATCTTCGATGATCGAACGGTAAAACATTTCCCACTTGACAACTCTGTTGGCCCAGCAGCAGCGTTAACCTGTATTTGTTTTTTGCAGCTGCAACTTATAGCGGAAAACCCCACTCAGCAACAGAACTCAAGCATAAACAATGTTATTGTACAGGTAACAAAGACTTATGCTTGCAATGGACTGATTGTGCTAGTTGGCGACAAGGAAAAGGCGACGGAAGGAGTGCCGTCGACACCGGAGCCGAAGCATCCCATGAAGGAAAACAAACATCCCCTTTCGGTAAATTTTTACACATGACACAATTCAAGTGCGAGATAGCAATTATTGTACTATCTGGATAGCATAAAAAAACGTTTGCTTAAAAGTTTTTTTTTGTGTGCTATCAGTCTACAGGCGGCTTATCGTTTTCCTTTTTGTTTTTGTGCGCACTAAAGAGAATCCAACATGCTGATAAAATGCCAAACACTCAAGGAACCTTTATAATTACTTTTGCTTTCAGCCCACAACCAATTCGGTGGCCACTGTCAAGGAGGATGGCATATACGAGATTGAAGTGAACATAGCACCGGGACTACCCAATCAGCAATTTAATGCCATAGTGCACATTGAGTTCCTGGGACCGCATGGTTTTATCTCAGCCATAGACTGGCCATTCCTGCCCGTAAGCAACAATCACTTTGTTTGTTTACACTTTGTATTGATTGTATTTATTTATTAGTTCTATCTGGTCATGTGCATTGTTTATGTGATCTTTGGCATAATTTGGCTGTTTGTTTCGTTCTCCCAATGGCGAGATCTATTGAGAATTCAGTTCTGGATTGGAGGCGTCATACTGCTTGGCATGCTGGAGAAGGCCTTCTTTTATGCCGAGTACCAAACTCTCACCAACACTGGAGTGGCTGTGGAACACGCGGAGCTGGTCGCTGAATTTGTATCTTGTGCGAAGCGCACTCTGGCTCGAATGTTGGTCATCATTATGAGTCTGGGCTTTGGCATTGTCAAGTGAGTCGAATCCAAACTAAATCTTGATTTACAGAGTAGTACAATTTGCTTGTTATAGACCTCGCTTGGGTCCCATGCTGCATCGAGTTGTGGGCGTGGGCACGCTCTACTTTGTGCTGGCCTGTGTCGAGAGCTATTTGCGTATTACCAATGTGAAGAGCGATCGCAGCGAGTTGCTGGTGGCCAGCATACCTCTGGCGGTGCTCGATACAGGCATCTGTTGGTGGATATTCACTTCCCTGGTGCAGACAACCAGAACGCTCAGGCTGAGAAGGTAAACCCACAGAAATGGTTATCCTTTGAGTGTTGACTGAGCTATTTATATATTTTATAGAAACATGGTGAAGCTATCGCTGTATAGGCATTTCACCAACACGTTGATCTTTGCTGTTATCGCTTCCGTCATCTTCATGCTATTTGCGCTGCGTTTGCGTAGAACCGAGAACTGTACGCCTGTGAGTTGGTTAGCACGACAGTGTTGCATGGGGCAATATTTTAATCCATTTGTATCCATACCCCACTTAGGGCTGGCGTGATATCTGGATCGATACGGGCTTCTGGCACATTTTGTTCTCTGTGTTGTTGCTGGTTATTATGATACTATGGCGACCGACAAATAACAATCAACGCTACGCCTTCACACCACTCCTCGACTGTCCCGAGGATGAGGATGAAGAGGGTAAAACTTGATCTTTAAGTCCCTTTCCTACAGAACTAACTCTTTTGATTCTCTGACAGATGAGGAAGATCAGTTTGTTGCCGATGCTTATGGCGTTAAAATGCGGGGACAGAATGGCACGCCGAAGTCTTCGACAAACTCGCGCACAGCCACAACCACTGAAGAAGACGATCTGCGTTGGGTGGAGGAGAATATACCCTCATCGATGGCGGACTCTGCTCTGCCCGTGCTCGACTCGGATGAGGAAATCATCAACACCAAGTTCGAAGTTTCCAAAATGCAATAAGCTGTGACTTACGCCTGGAACTAAGAGACTTTTTAGCATATTTTATGTTGCACAATCTACATTTTTTTTCAACATGAGAACGAGTTGCAACCAAGGCAAGCGAAGAAGGGAGAAAAGAAATGATTGCTGGACAAGTATTTAGAGCTGTGCTGCTGCCGCTGCTGCTGATCTTCCCCCACTTACGATAAAAGTGTTTCCGCAAGTGTATTTGAAATGTCTACACTACGAAATTTTGTGTTTGCTTTTTTCAACCACCGCTTTCTCAGCCCGTGTAAAATATTGTATGTAATCGTAGTTACTTTCGCTCCACACCACACACGTTCTCCCACTAAATAAATCCTAACTTATTCGTAATACCTAGCCTAAGTTGTAGATATCTATGCGACACACACAAACACACTTAATTTATGAACTTTCGAACGATAATTTTGATTACTTGAATAAGTAAATGCATATAAATCGATCATATATATATATTGATGCCCCTTGCCTCTTTGTACATAGCTCGTAACACACACAAACAAACGATATATGTATGTATTCGGTAATACTTATGATAAAAACCAACAAACCCAAGCTGAGTCATCGGGTGAACACTTCTACTGGAACTATTTACTGATAACTAAAACATACATTTGTACACACACCTAATCGTACCATTTAAATACCATTTTTATTCGTAGAAAAGTTACGATTTTTCATAAATAAATGCAATCGTATAATGATGGTAGCCATATACCAAACATTGGCCGTGTTTTGATCACTATCTGATGATAAATGCCACCCGAATGACCCCGAGCAGTAATATTTCAATATTTATTAGTTTTCTTTTCTTGTATAAAATTTCTTCTTTCCTTTCAAAAAATATTTAAGTAAAGAAAGTTTTAGGGGTAATGTGCATTTGCTCAGTTAATACAAAATACAAAGCGACATTAGTTAATATTTATATGCTTCGAGCTTTTTATGGTTAAAAATATACACACGAAAACAGTCACAATTCATAGAAACACATGATTTATTCGCGGAAGAGTTAAGAACAGAGGCTGCTGGCAAATGTAGGTGCTGCTGGGGAGGATTCTCAACCAAAATTCATTTGCCGCAAACTTCGATACAAAATATGCATTATACAAATAAGATACAAATACTTATAGATACTGTCTTGAGGGCGGCGAAGTTGGCGTTTTTGACTGAACAGAGTGAAGTGTGGTTGGGGGCGTGGTTTTGGTGGTTTTACATCAAAATACATAATGTATCATCTGGTTTAACAATTTCTCTCATTTAACAAATTTACTGCCTAGAAATGCATATTTAATATATTAGTTTTTCTTTCTCTGCGCTGCCCAACGTATACGGAGCCCTAAAAGTGATCGATCTCATCTGGAAAGGGTGTAAGTCTTAGGGAATTTAACGACTCTAAATTTGCCAAATATTACCCAAATGTCTCATTGCATTGGGGTAACATTTTTGTGGGCATAATTCACATATTTTTACATCCAATCATAAATCAGTATTCAAAAGGTAACGTATAGATCGGGCTGTGGTTAGGTTTATGTATATTGAAATTGAATTATGAGGGGGCCACATAACACGGGCATGGGCCACGGGCCACGCCTAATGCTGCTGCTGCTGTTTGATACCGCCTTCAGCCGCTCAGTTCTCAGTTCGATTCGGGCTTCACATTGCGCCTCAGTATTGCCGCGGCCAGGTCCTGCTTCATGGCCGCCTGCTGGCGCTGATCGGCCAGCGATTGTGTGCTGCGCAAGCCGTTCACAATGTCCTTGGTCTTGCCAAAGTAGATCTCGTTGAGTGTGTTTCGTATTTTGTTCTCCATCTCCTCGACCATCTTGCCAATGTTGGCAATGTGCGGCGACGACTCACTGACATTGGCGTCCTGCTCCGTCTGGCGCGTCAGTGAGCCGCCCAAGTTCATGGTGCCCGATCCCTGCTTGTTTGTCTGCAGCCACAGCATGGCCGTGGAGGTGAGCTTGTAGTGGGCCGTCCTTCCTGTGGTCTTCTCCTGTACCTCCACCACGTGTATGGAGTCCCAGCAGCCACGAATCATTTTGCTACCATCACCAGCCTTCTTGATGAGTATCACAGCGGCAAACCCATGGTCCAAGTCCCACAGATACACGGAGGATACGCCGCCCTCGTAGTACATCTCTCGATACTGATCAAAGGCATAATTGGCTTCGATTTCTAGTTTTCGCAGCCGCTCCGAGGGCATTTGGCCATCCTCCAGTGGGGGGTAGTAGGAATTCGACCAGGGCGATCGGTACGAGTCGCCATCGCGATTGTAGTCGCACAGCAGATAGTCCTTGCCGTGCTCCTTGTCTTTGGCTATTTTGAGCGGCTGATCCACGGACGAGAGCAGATCTTCGCACAAATCTGGTGCCAAGTCGATCAGGTCAATGAGGTTCTTCTCAATCTGCTGCGGCGGCAGTCGACGCATCAAATCCAAAGCACAGTCCATTTGCATTTCCGACTAAAGAAAACAAAAACAAAAAGGAAACACGAAAAAGAGAAACTTAATTGGTCGAGTCGATAAAATTGAGTCATTTCCAAATGCTGATAACCTCCACAAACGTAATCCCCTCTGGGGGATGAGTGCGACCGGTAAACGGTGGAGCCAGCCACGACTACTTCCATATATGGTCATTGTTTTACGTCGGTCATGGGTTGCCTGCCGCCCCTATGCCACCGCTGCATTTGCATCGTTTCGATTGAGAGCTACCATCATCGATGGTGTATGTGTTGTTAGCGACACTCTTGATTAATGGGGCGGCGGCGGCACAAAGCCTCTAACTGATCTTTTGTTGGCCTTTTTTTTGTTGTCTTTTTCATATCTCGGCTATTACTCACCATTTTGAGGATTTTTCTGTTGTTCTGGCTGTCTGCGTTATTGCTCCGTTTTATTTACCCAACTGGTCGAGGGCGCAATTATTGATGAAGCTCCTGTCTTGATTTATATTCTTATATATTTTATAAAATATTATTATATTCTTATATTTTCGTTTTTTATTGCAAGCGCAGTGTGACCGCGGAATTATCGATAAAATACCGTCGAGCCCTCAAAAATATACCAAAACATACCATATCATTGTAAAAATATACCGTAATATACAGCGGTCTTAAATCATATTCCTCGATGCTGATCTTCTGGTTAATATTACCAGCTGCTTTATAACTCTCAGCATTAAAAATTTAATTTTACTCGAGCCATCATTCGATTCTCCACAAGATTGGCGGACTTTCAAGACGTATCTTTATTGAATTGATGCAAAATAAGGTTAAAAATAAAAAAGTCAACTACAAATACCAATAAATATAAATATAAATAAATACCAATATTTATTACAGAATCACCAAATATTTAACTGAATTATTAAATGAAATGTCCATTAAAGCTTAATCTGATTAAAGCCACAAAAAATGGAGGCCTTTGTATAGCCTTTTGAAGTTAAATTTAAACAATTTTATTATATACCCTGTGGTAGATATTCTGAAAAATAACAAACCGCTGCGAAACGTTTAAATGTTAGATAAATGTTTAAATAAAGTTGCGGGAATAATTGCAGACATTTTGCTAACGCATCGGCTAATGACTCTCAATCCGTGCGAATGGAGGACAATGATAAGATAATAGACGCTCCCAGCGAGAGATACAAACAGAGAATAATCATGTAAGGTTGCTTTCTTTAATAACTAAAATCAATTCTTGGAAATTCTTCAATTGTCTTTAAAGGTTGAAGCCTGTGCCAAAATGTAGATAAGAAAAACGTATAAAAATTCGAAATGAATGTCACTCTTCAATCAGTCATCAGCGGGTCATAATGCAGTCAAAGTGTACGAGTATCTACTGGTTGCTTGTGTTTTTCCTCTGCAAAAGCACAGGATTAGCAGCAGAAGTGGTAAAGTTTCGAGTTCATCTACAAGAAACTAATTCGTGAATGGCAAAGAAAAAATATACTTTCAGAATCCCTATAGCCATTGCCCACTCGATCCCAGGGCGCATGGTATTTATACCATAATGATGCCGAGCATGGAAAGCTTTCAAGTGTTCTGCGATGCAAGGATTGCGGGTCCCGGCTGGACTGTAATCGCACGTCGCACAAATGGAGAGTTGAACTTCTACCGCAGCTGGGAGGAGTCTAAAAGGGGATTCGGGGACCTTGGCGGCAACTTCTTTATAGGATTGGATAAGCTGCATGCCATAACAAAGTCAGAGACCCATGAGCTGTATGTACACCTGGAGGACTTCGAGGGGAACACGCGATATGCCAAATACGACGAATTCCTCATCGAAAGTGAAAAGGAATCGTATAAAATGTCAAAATTGGGCGCATACAGTGGGGATGCTGGTGATTCGATGTTTAAATGCAGAAACCAGAAATTTACGACCTACGACAGGGACAACGATCAGTGGCCGGAGGGTAATTGTGCACATGATCGCATGTCTCCCTGGTGGCATCTAAAGTGTGGCGAAAGGTAGGCAAAAACTCATGAATAGTTATACTGATTGGCTTTAATCTCATAATTTCAGCTCACTTTTCGGCATGTATATGAGGGGCGCCACTGAACCAGGCATGCTGTGGAAGGGTGTAAGATGGGCGGCCTTCCATGGTGATTACTCACACAAAGTAATGCAAATGATGGTGCGTCATAAGTGATATTCGCTTCAGGAATAAATTCAATCAATTTTTTTTTGTTTTGCTCCTGAATAATCGCTTTTTAAATGAACTTACAAAACATTTTATGGCAATCACTTTCTTAGTAGTCCTCAAAATAATCAACAAAATTTCTTCTTAACAATTAAATACTTTCTATCGATGGCTTTTATCTGAAAGAAACAAAACAAAAATGTACATTGTGTACCACACCGCAGAATAATAACATTATTACCTTATTGCTTATTGCATAAGATGATACGGAAATCCATAATACCAATGGACCTTGAGTTGAAAGATTTCTCACCGATTTCAGTATCTCAGAAGAACTTTTCAGAAACTCATGGCAGAGATTGCAGTTTGTATCTCCCAAATCAAAAGTCTTAAGTTTGCGACAACTGCGAAAGATGTCAAGCAGATGCTCGGAAATATGTGAAAATTCATGTTCCGAAGTGATTTTCAGACTCTCAAGATTTGTCATGCTGGCCAGAAGGGCGAAGCTTTCTTCGTTTTTAAAGCCACACTGTAGATTTGTGATTGAATCAATCTGCCCGAGGTGGCGAGCCTCTTCAAGGTCAATGGAAGTGTCCTCTAAAATCAAATTCTTTAATTGGGGTGTAGCCTTCAGTGAAAGTGCCCGGAAGAGACTTTTCAGAGAACCCCTTTCGGGGCCAGAGGAGATGGCCAACTCTTCAAGCTGCGCAGACTCGGCCAAGCCTTCAATGCTCAATGTATCGAGACCCACGCACTCGAGTCGCTTCAAGGAAGTAATAGCCGCTACTTGGGTCACCTCTTGGGGCGTGAAACTTGCCGCCCTTACAGCCAGATGTTCGAGCGTGGGGCACTGCTTGGCGGCCAACTGTTCAAGAAGGTTCTTTAGGGAGCCCATTCGATGGGATTGAACAACCAGCACTTCCAGCTTGGGAAGTTGAGCCAACTGTTCTATTTGCATGTCCTTGGACTGGGTTAAAGCGCAGTCCAGGATGCGGAGCGACTTCATGCGACTGACTTCCCTCAGGTCCGCATTGCTCATTTCGTAGGGTTTGAGCACGGTTAGTGACTGCAGATTGTCGCCGTGCCACGTGGCCAGCTGGTCAAAGAACTGATGCATGGAATCATCCTTCGTATAGCCGAGAATATTCACGTCCCGCAAGTTCTGCAAAATAGCTGGAGAATTCTGAACAATCTCTTTGCCATAGTAAACGCGATTCATCAAAGTCAATCTGCCAGTGCTCCTATGGAAAACGATGTTGCTGTTGGAAAGGAATGGAGTTACACATTTGCCAGCCAGTTAAGAGCTAATCACATACCTGCCAAAGTCCTCTGTTTCTGCTACATTGAAATGGCTTAAGTGAAGTAAGTGCTGGAAGCTCTCTTCATTGCAGAGGCTGCCCTCGAAGCTCGTCAATGAAGTAATCTTGGCCAACTCCGTCGTCTCAGTAAAGTCAATCGGGCAGCCGGACATCGACAGACTCTGCAGATTGTGATTTATTCTCATCGCTAGATAGGCAAAGAACTGTCTCAATGATCCAGCTTTATGGTATCCTTCTATTTCCATACGGTTCACGGACTCAAGGCGGGATAAAGGCTCTATCGCGAGATTATATCGGTTAAAGAAATCCATTTCTAGGTGCAATGTATTCTCCATCCCATTGAACGTTATGCTCTTGCCGTTGATCTCGATTTTAATTGTGCGTCGACATGCCTCCAGGAATTCTACGAGAATTTCAGACGATTTCATGTCCACATGAAGGAACAGGTTTGGACTACAATTTATGTGAATTTTAGATAACTTTTTGCAGCCATTTAAAACTGTCAGGACACCAGGCGATATCTTGCTGAACATTTCATTCGTATTCAGATAAAGATGATTGAGTTCGGGGAGTTGGGACAGGAGCTGTATGTCCACAGGATCGGCGAATTGACATTTCAAAATGCGCAAAGATCTCAGGCGGACCAATGCCTTTGCCTCCCCGCCATCAAGTTTTCCGTTTGATAGACAAAACTTTCGGAGTGTCTGTGACGGGCGCGAGACCAGAGCAGCCAGAAGGCCCCGGAGGGATCCTAGGCATGGCACACACAAAATCGTTAATTTTTTAAGCACGGGTAACCGCGCCAGCAGCTCAATGTTTTGTGTTCCGGCAAATCCACACTTTAATCTGCTCAAGGATGCTATCTCAGACACTGTTGCGATCTCCTCTGCCGTTATATTTTTCAACAACAAGTCGGTCAGAGTGGGTGCTTGCCTGAGTGCCAATCCATTGAGAATCGGCTGAAGTAAACCAATACGAGGCAGTCCGTGAATTTGGTAGGAAGTCAAAGCAGGCAGCGACGAAAGTGGACTGCAGTCGGTGGGATTCGCATTCACATCCGTCATCCGAATCGAAAGCTCCCCACTTTCTCCGTATGATATTGACCAATTGAGTAGATCAATATTTATATTCACCTTTGACTTCATTAGAATGCTCAGAATATGCTCGCAAATTGTGCCAAACTCCTGTTTAGATTGGATTTGCAAGCAGTCGAGATGACTCAGTTGAGACAAGAGCCCAATGCTCTGGGTATCGTCAAATCCACACTTCACTTGAGTTAATGTTTCAATCTGGACCATTGCCTGCGTTTCATTTTGATCCAATGTTGCATTGACAACAAACAATCTGTTGAGGATCGTGCTCTGATTGCAGGCAAATCCCTCCAGCAGTGGCTGTAGAGTGCCCTTCTCGTGCACCCCCAAAATCGTTAAGTGTTGCAGCTTGGGAATTTCGGCGAAATTCCTGTACTCCCTTGCATCGCAGTCGGGTCTCATTTTGAAGGTGAGTTCTTCCAACTGCTGGCAGTGCGGGGCGATACCAGCCAGCCTCTTTCCACCTGTCTCATTGTTCATGTACTCCAAAACGCGCAGGTTCTTATTACAGCGGCAGATTTCGATCAAATCATCAATATCCATTCGTATATTTAAACGGAGCGTCGCGAGGCTTGCAAGTCGTCCCAGACCCTCCAGGGTGTAGGCTGAAAATAGTCAAATGTTTCATGCCACAAAGGGAACGAACACCCCTAGACCCCGCTCACCTGGTACATTAATGTTTAACCCTATTAGATTTTGTTTTTTCTGTAGTTGACTCAACACGGTGTTAAATGCATCCATGTGATCTGCATAGAATGATTCGGGAGCGTAGCGTAATGCGACTTCGGTCAGGCCTGAGCTTCTGATCGCGTGGCTAAGGGAGCTCCAGTGGGCTTCCTTGTCCCTTGCTGTGGCATCCTTCAACCGGGCATACATCTTTTCAAAGTCAATGTGAATGTTGCTGGTCTTGAGCGTCACATACTGCATAAGCTTGAAAGATAGATCCGTATCCCATTCGCAGAGCAGAAGGCCAAAAGCCTGACAGCAAGCGGCGAAACTAATGAGATCATCATATTTGATGTCAACGGTGGCAAGTGGTCTCTCGCGCTCACAGTTCCTTTTGATGTACTTCATTATGGTGTAGAAGCACTCGTTGGGCAACTTAAAGATGCTCACTTGACTCATTTTTTAGTCAATCAAATCGTTTGAATTGGCACAATTGCGAAATTTTGTGCTATCGCAAAAGCTTTAGGTTTGATCGCGGAATCAATGCCTGGTGAGTGATTCATGCACATGCATCTGTGATTAGTTTTCTTTTGATATAAATTATTATTTAAAACGGCCACAAATGCTTGTTATATCAGTGCAACCAATACCTTTTAATTATGCTTCATACATTTATGAATTAACTTTACACATAATTACCTAGACTCTGTAGGACTTCAATGCTCTCTGAAATGCAACTGCAGTGGCCCTTATCTGCTGCTGAAGAAAGCTTTTCGTACTCTGGTTGCCTTATCTGCCTCTTCCTTAACTGTTACTGCTGTTAACACTACCTGTGAGAAAGGGATGAAAGAGTTTCCCGCCACAGTCGTTACATTTAGGTCTAATTTGCAGTATGCACAACATTTGCACACCATTTGAATATAGTTTTGGGGACGTTTTAGGCTTTAACAAGATTTTCTATCCATGCACATATCATTTCTGCAATAAATGAAGACCATTCGTCCATTAAAAGGGCATACGCAAACACACCACTACTGTTTGGCTCTAACATTCGCGGCGCTGCCGTATCGTTTACAGTGATGTTAGGCGCATGTGTGAACATACATCAGAGCAAGCAGTGCAGCAAGCAGTGGAATGCGCTAAATTTGAATTCCCTCAACAGAAGCCCGTCCTGCTTGTATGCATTTTCCCCCGCAATTTGAAACTTTAAATATTCTTTGTTTTTATTTTATTTTTTTTTTTATTATATTTTAGCAACAAGTTTATTGAATTTAGGTTCGTTCATATACTTTTAATGCTTAATTTCATTCAGTTTTCCATTTCCGTCTTCATGCTTTCTGTGAGTTTCTGTGACAATGTGTTTGTTTGCTTTTCCGTGACTGTTGTTCTTTTAGCTTACTCGTAGTTTTTTTATATGTTACACAAAAATGTATGGCATAATCGTAAATTTTTAACCCGAATTTGTGTTTAAAATATATTCAAGCTGTTACTTAAATGTCTCGCTTGCGTTTTCTTTAGATATTCATACATTTATATATAGAAATCAAATGTCTGGTGTGAAAATTGTAGTATAGCATAGTTTTCATTCCTTTCCTTTTCCATTCCATTCCATCTCCATCTACATTACTTTTCTTGATTTTTACATACATACATAGCCATAGTCAAATTCATATACGATTGTGTGTGTGTTTGTGGGTTTTCTGTAGTTCAATAAACTTAATTAATCGTTAGATTTCCTTCTTCAATAGGTGTATACCTTAACCATTTACATATTTACATATGCAAATGTAAAATCTCAGACTTTAATTTTTAACAAAAGCGCACTACATACAGAAAATCGATCAGTGAAATGCAGAACTAAATCAAAGGGTTGCTTTGTCTTCAGTTTTCAGCCTGGATTGGGCTGTTAAGGTATTGTAAAATAAGAGTTAGGCATCACTAATATAATCCCAAATAACTTAGATAATTATATGTAATTTGTATTTTCCTTAGAAGATCTTTTGAAGTTTAATATTTCGGCTAATTAAATATTTATTTACTTATGCTCTGTCGCACTCTCGACAGACCGGTACGTACATGTACATATGCCAATACTCGAACTCAAAAGCGGTTTCAGAAAATTCCATTCCATTCATATTTCGTATTTCCCATTTTCTTAAATTTTTTTCGATCAATAATTATGCAACATTCGCTTATCAAACGCTTTCGACAAGACAATCAAATGTAATCACAGTTTTATGTTTTCCTTCTTTATATAAACTCATTTTCATTTAGCTATTTATTTTACTATTTTTCGTGTGTTATGTGTGTGTGCGTATTTATCTGTTTGTGTGTGTGTCTGGTGTATCTGTGTGTTGGTTGTAATGGTTGTTCTTTGTAGTAGTTTTTGTGGTTGTTGTTGTGTGGGTGGTAAAAACAAAATACTAAAAGAGTAGTAAGTACATGCCTAGTCTTCATGTGCTTCAAAAACTCACCTCCTATCCTCACGCTTCCCATGCCATGCCTTTGCCTTTGCCTTTGCCTTCCCTTCCTTATGAACATCTCAACTCTCAACTGATCAACCTTTTTTGTTTTTAAGAGTATTAATACTATTACGTATTTAGAAAACTTTAAGAATATTGCACAACGTGTGAAAATGTTGACTTGACTGCCGTTTCTCATTTCGTTTTTTAAGTTTTTAAAAATATTTCCATTAATATTAAATACCTGAGTTGTTCATAATCGTTTTTGCATGATTATTACATCCTTATTCATTGGTTTTTCATTACCAATATAATTGTAATACATATCGAAAAAGTTGGTTTTTCTTTTCTTTTCTTTTGTTTGTTGTATTAAATGCATGTATACATCGTCGTGAGTCTTGATAATGCCCTGAGTTTGCTTTGTTTAAAACTATTTTCTTTTTTCCATTTTTTTGTTTTGTTTTGTTTTCTTTTACATATACATATTCACGTAGTTAAAGTACATTTAAATACACATTCACCTGCATCAAACTCTATTCCCAAAATGCTGGACTGTTGTCTCTGCTCGAACCGTTCTTTCTTTCTTATTTTAGTTCAAATGATGAAAACTTCGTTTGGTTGATTTGAAAACTTTGCAGTTCAGAACAAAGTTGAAACGAATTCGCCTTTAACATAGAGATATCTCTTGTGTGTCATGTGTAACTCAAGTCATGTTGCATTCAAATTTCAAACTAAAAAACAAAAATGTATGGTAAAAAAATAAATTATGAAAGAAAGCCTTCGGTCGGATGTAAACATAAATTCAATCAACACTCAATCCTGAAAGTCACACCAACTGTCATTACTTTTCCAACAGTTATTCCTATCTTTATTTTTACGTTATACTTTATGCCGAAAAATTTGTACGATTTCTTCATCCTCATCGTTTTTACACATATACTCGTATATGTATGCTCTTTAAATTTTAATTTATCTGCTAAATTTTGTTTTTCGTTTTACCTGAAATTTTGTACTTGTCATTTGTTCCAAAAGTTTTTTGTATGCTTCTCTTTACTTTTTCGTTTTGTTTTTCATTAAGTGTGACCTACACATAATTACTAAAAAGATAAATATAATTACAAAAGAAGCAAACGAAAATATAAAACTAAAACAATTATACAGCGTACACACATATTAAATTTAATTTGTACTCGCTTCGATTCGTTCGATTTCTCATGTTAGACTTGATTTACAACATTGAGAGGGGAGTAGTTCCGTGTACCCTGTATGAGGGGGGGATATATGTATGTGTGTATAGTCGGATATCGTATGCACATACAACTAATTTCAAGAAGCTTTCTCTTCCTTCAATTTCGCATTGAACTGAACTGTAAAGTCGCTTAGGCCTAAACACATTGATTTCCATTTCAATTAATTTCGATAAATATAAAACTTTAGTATACATATTTTCGTTACAATTAAAATCGAGGAGTGTGTGGAGGAGAGAGGGGACTCCATATGTTGTCAGAGGGTGTACTGTACTGTAAAGGGGAGAAATTTTGTGGAATGAAAATTGCCAATTATGAGAGGATTTTGTGGTTTTTTTTTTTGTTTCTGGGGTTTAACATTTATTTAGTTGCATTTTGTTTTTAGCATTTACGTGTGTTTAGATTATAAATTTAGATTTAATCGTAAGGGTTACAAATTAGAAAAATGTGTGAACAAGCCAATTTGTTGCGATCGAACAGAACGAGCGTGAAAAATGTTTACAAATTATACAAAAATATATATTACATTCATTTGCCTCCTCCTAAACTTAAACTGGGTTCTCTGCATCCACATATTTCGTGTGCTGTTCTTCGCATTATTTTATAGTTATTTGAAATAACTTAGATAAAGTAATGTAATCATAATAGGTGGTGGGTGGACCTGGGACTGGGACTTGGGACTTGGGACTGTTAGGGGACTGTACGGTCACAAAAATAAAATTGAAATTGAATCGTAATCGTAAGTACAATTGGCTTGTTGCGGGGGGAGGACTTCCTGTTGACATTTCGCACTAAACATTTAATAGAAAAACAATTACTAACAAAAATATATAACAAAAATTACATCGATCTCTTACGAAATGTTTCGTGCACTAAATTTCATTTTAAATTTAACTTAATTTTCTTTTGTACCTGTGCACACTATACATATGTATATGTACTTTATATCGTTTTCATGTTTTCATTTTATTCTCGTTACAGTTTTTTGTTTTTGCTTAAAATTAGTTTTTACAACGCAAGAGGGGTAGGGGGTAAGGTAACTAAACTGATTCCAAAATTACGAATATACAATACACAATTATTCTTCTGGATTTTTCGTTAATATAGTTTATGTACAATAATGTTTTTGTTTGCGACTCACTTCGGTGAGTCACGCTTCGTGTGCTTTACTGTACTGTACGCTCTAAATGCAAAATGGCGACATTTGTTTTTAATTTATGTTTAGATTAAGTTAATTATGCTTTCGGGGAATTTTTCCTTTCCTTCCTTTTTTGTTTGTCCAAACATATTTTACAAAGAAATTATTTTACGCCTTCTTGTCGAAAAGTTGGGCCTAAAATCTGATTATAGATAAAAATATTTTTGCTTTTTTTCGTTTTTCTCCATTTTTCTTTTCAAATAAATATTTATGTACGTATAATATTTGATGCATATACATAGAGTTTTGTTTTCTTTTTTCCATGTGCCTAATAATTGTTACTTATTTTCGTTTTTGTTTTATTTTTTCTTGTTTTAGCCAAAAGTTTAAGCCTAAAATTGTTGGGTTTTGCAATTAATTTGCTTCTTTCTTTTAGAAAATTTTCCTCTTTCGTTAAGCAAAAATGTTTTTCCTTCTTTTTTGTTTTTATAACCGTTTGGGGTTTCAATTTTGTTTAATTTTATTTTTTCTTGGCCTTGGGGGACTTGGCTCAAGAAAAAGTATACCTTCTTTTAACTGTGTTCGTTTTTTCATTCTATCCTTTTTTTTTGTGGACTCTCTTGATCTCTTTATTTTCCTTGTTTTTTTTTTGGGTAAATTTTGTAGCCTTAAATAATTTCTTTGTATTTTTGTTTATAGTAAGATTATATAGAATTACGTGTGGTTTTTCATGCCTCATTTAGTTGCTTTGCCGAAATTGATGTATACAAATGATCTTAATCCTGGTCGTACTCGTATCGCTCACTACACATACTCGTACTCGTACATAGTAAAATTTGTTTGTGGATACATACTCATATTTCCGTATAATTAGATTTGTTAGCCAAAAGTATATTCTTGTGGGTTTTACATTTTACATGTTTAATTTTGTATGTGTGTGTTCTAGCGCATATTTACATTTACATTAAAAACATGGGCTTCAAAGGAAAATCTGTGGTGTTGTTGTGGATATTACAACCGAATTTTTGTTCAATTAGCCAAAAAGTTTTCCAGTGTGCGTGTTTTAGTAGTTGTGTTTTTTGTCACCATTTTACAAAAAGAAGAATAAAATGAAATGAAAATTTGTATAAAATAAGATAGGTAAGGTATTCATTACTTCGTTACTGCGCAGTCTATGGCCTTTGAGGTAGTTCAGTTTACTATTGCAGTTCGATCTGTTTGTTTTTGGTTTCCCATTATAGCTATTGTGTGTGTCGGTGTGTGTTGGTGTTGCGTGTGTCTTTTGCATTTAAAATTAATTATCGTTAATCGCATGTAATAATAATCGAACTAAGAACTAAAGCTTTCCTTGATAGCATCTTCAATTACAACAAAATAGTTTGTGTGTTTCCGCCATACAATACATTTAATGGAAACCGAATTCAGAATCATAAGCATAATAATAATAATCGTAAAATTAGTCGAAACAAGGTTTAAAAAACACAAAGAGGTAGGTTGCTTCCTGAGGTATATGAGTTCCTGAGTTTGATTACAGTCTAATTTCAAAACGAAAACGAAGACCGAACCTAAAAACTAAACTAAAAAATAATCTTAAATTATCCGTATCTGGTATTTTAATATGGTTAATCATAAAACCCCTGAATATTAAATATTGTTTGTTTGATTGATTCACTGACTGACTGATTTGATTGATTGATTGTTTGATGGGTTGGATCCTGTGCCAGTCCCTGCTTGGAGGCCCGTCAACGTACTTAAAAATAAAATGTAATTCAGACTCCAGCGAACGTTGACGGGTATCCCCTTTTGAGGACTGGCATTAGGACTGTCAATGGGTGTGTGTGTGTGTGTGTCTGTTTGTGTGTGGAGGGGTCAGCAAAGAGGTAGTTTTGGTTTAAAAATATTGCCAAGTTTCAATTGTATAATATTGCTATTGTTTCTGTCTCTATTCTCAACACGAATGCAAGGGTTGAAATTCGAGTGGGTTTTCTCTTCTCTATCGGGGGGAAAAATGATGCATAAAACGATCAAAAGAACTAAATGAAAATAAACCTTTACTTCATTTTTGCAACTTCAAAACGATATCACAGAACAAACTGGGTGTCGGTTAAGTAAGAACTATTTTAATATTTTAACTTTACTTAAAAAATTCGGATAGCCCGAAAAGAGCTTCCTGCATGCGTGGGCGTGGGCGTGGGTCTGTGTTGTATTTTGTTTGTTGTTTCTTTTTGTATGTGTGTGTTTGTGTGGTTCAACAGTTAATATATTTAAAATATTCAACATTTTGGCTATTATTTTGTTAGCTTTACTATGGAGTTGCCTGGCTGGTCATCAGAGTGGACATCCTGTAGTTATCAGGGGACTTCCTGCTATTGCCTGCTATGGAAATTCAGTTAGCTTGTCTCAAAATCAAATAAAAACCCTTCTCTATAAGATCTCTTTCCTGTTGGCGAGCCTAAGTGTTCCTACATATGCGCTTAGTACTGTATATGCTATAACTATGTATATCTAGGCTACAACTGAGGCCACACACATATGTATATGCTACAGATGCATATTGATAAATGTATTTACAGGTGTTGTCCGCTTTCTCTCTCGGACTATTATTTTCTTCAATGTTTCCCACTTTGGGCTTTTCTTTCAATCTTTGCTTACAACAAATATTTCTCTTTTTTGTTAGTTATTTTACAGCTTGTTCTTTGTGGGTTTTTGTAGCGGTGGGGGGCAGTTTAGATTTCGATTTTAGCCCCCCCAACCTTTTGATGGAGCCTTCCAAAATTATAAGAGCCGAAAAGAAGTGAATTTTGAATTTTTGTTTTGTTGAATTTTCGTTTGTATGAAAAATGTTTTCCAAAGGTGTGCCAAAAGTTGTTTTTGATTTTGAATTTTGTCATGCTGTAGATTTTTGCTTTGCTGTTTTCTGTTTTGTTGTTTGTTGCGTTGAAAGTTTTTGAGAACGTTTTTGAGTGGTTGCTGCTGAATCTTTTTGTTTCGTTTCATTTCATTTCATTTCGTTAATCACTTGGCTAGAATTATTCAATTTAAAAAATAATTACATTTACTTTACGTTTCTTTGCTATTTGTTTTTTTCGTCTATCATTCCTCCGACATCGTTATATATATTCTTTGTTTTATAAAATTTCACTAGTAGTCATTTAATTATATATTCTTATATAGGCACCCAATTTACCAATTGTTTTTTTTTCCTTCTCTTCTTATTACTTTCTTAAGAAACTTTTAAATTGAATTTTGGTTTAAGTGAATTGGTTTTGAAAATTTTGAGGCCTAAAATTGAATTGAAAAACTCAAGAGGTTCAAAAAAATAATAAAGTTATAAAACAAAAATAATATTTTCTCCGTTTAAAGCAAATCTTTCACTGGTTTTAAGCAGAGGTCCTGGGATGCTTGCCCCTCATGTGGACGGCTTTCCAACACACAGCCCGACTGTATATCTCGTTTGCCTTTTCGTATTATTAATTTAATAAAATTATTTACAAAAAACTTGGACAAACGGCAGTGTGGAAGTGCGGTAAGCCTGCTGCATCCCACGGGTTCCTCATTTTTCTTCCCTAGGTATTTATCATCTTTTCATTTTGTTTTCGCTTTTCTATTTTGTATTTTGTTTCTTTTTTTTTTTTTTTATACTATTTAATTATTGCAGGTACTTGTGGTTGCGGTTTTGTTGTTGCTATTGTTGCTTTGTAGTTTGCTTATTTTGTTTGTCCGTTTTGTTGCAGCTATTTTGTAATAGTTTTATTTTTTATAGGTTTCTGTTAAGTTCAGTTTTTAAATTATTTTAGCTTTTCGTTTCGTTTGATTTGAGGCAACTTGCAGTTTGTGTTGTGTGTGTGTTTTTTTTTACTATAGGAAATCAAAAATATCAATCCGATCCGATTGACTCTTTCAACACACACGAATAAAACAAATATATGAAGTCTCAGTATTCATTCTGTCTACATTTGAGGCTGTACCAGTCAAAAACGTTCAAACTTTTTGCATTCACTATTTTTGCGAGTTTTTTTTTAAGTTTTAGTTTTAATTATTTTGCAGATTTTGCAGTTGGTTTTTTGTTTTGTTTTGCGAGTTTCTCTTTTCTTTGATTAGCACCCTGAAAACAATTTTTCAGCCGGATTGCAGTTGTTATAGTTTATTCTGTTCGGTTGTTAGTTTAGTGTTTCGGTTTATCTGTGGTTTGCTTTGTAGTTTCTGTTACAAATCTCTTGTTTTGATTCTGGTTCTCGTTCTGGTTTAATGCTCGTGCTACGAGACTCTGTTTCTGTGTCTGTTCTGATCTGATCTGATTTTTGTTTTAGTTTGTTTCATTTTTGGTTGATTCTTTTCTAAAACATATTTTTGTAATGAAAAATTCTGCAAAAAGTTGGACATCAAATACTGCCTTCTGTTCGTGTGTGTGTGTGTGTGTGTGTGTGTGTGTGCGTGAGATGTATGTGTGTGTGTGTGTGTGTGTGTGTAATGTGTTTTGTTGTTGTCATAAATCTTATGAAATATTAGTAATTCTTTGTTTTTTGTGTTTAATTAGTTTGCCCTGAGCCTCTGTGGGGGCCAGGGACTTTGTTGCTTGGTGGTTGTTGGTCTCCGAGGGCAACAGCAGTTGCAACAGTAGTCATCTGTTTCTTCTTCGATCGCGTAAATCATTTGTAAATCACTCTCCTTTATGCTTCATCCTTCGTTCATCGTTTGTCAATTCTTAACCTAATTGTAAGCAGCTTCTTTGGGGGGGGCTTGGCTTCTTCTCCTTCTTACTGCTCCACATTGACCTTGGGCGTGGAGGTCAATATGGGCGTCTCGTTGGGCGGTATAATGTGTGGGGGGCTGGTGGTGGGCGTGTGTGGCATTCGATTGTAGACCTCCGGCTCCGGCTCGGACATGTGCAGATGATCGGGTTCCTCCTCATCCTCAGTGTCCGACAGGGGCTCTATCTTCGGCTCCACCACAACGAGCTCGGAGCCAGGCTGTGGCTCTGGCGCGGACTCGTCCACCTCCATGGTACGCTCGAGGCTGACTTCGCTGGCCTCGGCATCGCTGCCGCTGCCACCGTCGCTGGTGCCCGTTGTGGTATTGGTGGTTGTGGTGGTGTGTGTGGTGTTCGCCGTTGTGTTCATAGCCTCTGCTTCGGCCTCAGCCTCGGCCCGTTGGGCCTGTTCGACGGCCATCGCTGCCTTGATCTGCTGAGCCAGCTCGTGGTGCATCTTCTGTTGCTGCTGCTCGTAGCTGAACGGCGGCTCAGTGCCCGCTGAGCCGCTCGTGTGTATTGTGTGTGCCCCAGACGCCTGTGATGGCGCCATCTCCATCTCCTCGCTGCCCCCTCCTACCGCTTCGGGCACTGCGGCCATCGCATCCCGCCGCTGCATGCACTTCTCTAGTGCCATTTTGAGTGATTTACGTTTACGCTGCTTTGCCGCCTCCTTGTGGGCGCTCATGACTACTGCTGCCGCTGCTGTTGCGGCCGCTTCCTATGGTGAGTGATTGGCGGCCGCCGCTGCAGCCGCCGCTGCCGCCACATGGGCCGGCGCGATGGTCGCTCCAGCCGCCAGTCCAATCTCCTGCTTGTGCTCCCGTGCAATATGCCGCCGCACCGTGTTGTTTCTGGTGAAGGTGCGCTCGCAGAACGGACAGGGCACACGTATGCCCTGATGGCGCTGACGAATGTGGGCGCGCAGGTTCGTCTCGTAGCCGTACAGCCGATCGCAGTACAGACACTTCAACTTCTTGCCGTCCGCCGTGTTCACGCTGTTCTTGTTGTTCATCTTGGTCGCATTCCACACGTTCAGCATGTCGGCCGGTGCAATGGATGCGGCCAGATTACCCGACAGCGATCCATCTGCATTCTTGAGGTTCTCCAGCAGGGCATTCGGTGTGGTCGATGAGGTATTGGAGTTCGGCGGCGGTGGCGGGGAGTAATTTGAGTTCTCCAGCTTCACGCGCAGATCCTCAGCTCCATTCTGCATGGTTTGGGGTGGGGTAAAAGGAATAAATCAAGGTAATTCTTTCTGTTTTTTCCACTCACATCTGTTGACTCATCCATGAGCTCGCGATCATCATCGTTGGCATCGTTGGCACTGCCATTGTTACGCTCCGATTTGACGATGCGTTCCAGCCCACTGTTGGCATTGCCGTTGCCGGCTGTGGTGCTGGGACTGTGGTTCTCATAGCGACTACAGGATGAGACAGAATCCGTTAATAAATTGTTCAAATCTCAGCGGTTGTTAACCCACCTGGACTGTGGCGATGCCCTTTCGGAGTGCATTGTATCCGCTTCGGTGGGCGCCGTCGATGAGGCACTGGACGATGGACGATGGTACGGTGGCTTGTTGATCGGGCTGGGACACTCGGAGGATGAGTTCTTGGAGCCATCGCGCAGCACAGAGCCGCGCAGCTCCTGCTCGGCATACGGACTGCGCAGGGCACGCTTGCGAAGCGGCTCATAGGAGATGGGTCTGTACATGGGCGGCACATGGGTGTAGCCCATGGTGGACGATGAGCTGCTGCCCGGATGCATCATCGAGTCGCACTCCTGCTTCAAGCTGCCGGTCGATCCGCCCAGGTGAAGAGCGGCGCCCGCGCCGCTGCCCAGGCTAATGGGTCCATTGTTGCCACCCACTCCATTGCCACCGTTTCCGCCAGTTCCGGATCCAGCACTCATCGGTCCATGGCCCGTTGCTGTGCCACCGATAATGTTGCCCCCGGCACTGCCACAACGATCCAGTGCATTCGCACTGGCCGCCAAAGCGCTCAAACCGCTAGCCGCCACACTGGCAGCGGCTGCCATGCCACCGGCTGCAGCCATGCCACTGAGGGCACCGGCCAGACTCAAGCCATTGCCATTGCCCAGGCCACCGGGAATGGAGTTCACGCCGGAGCCACTGCCCAGGTTAATGCCTGCTCCTCCGCCCGGCACAATGCTGCTGCCACTGAGGCTGTTGCGCATGCTGCGTCGCCCCGTGGGCGAATCTAGCGGCGAACTATCGCCCATGTGCTGCTGTTGGGCCTGCTGTGCGGCCAGACGACCGGTCTCTGTGGATAGTCCCTTAACCTAAACGAATGCATAACATTAGAGAGAAATAAGCACACAAAAATCCCTTCACAACTCACCTGCAGGCTCTCTGCAGACTTGAGGAAACTGTTGAGTGCCTCCTGGGACACGTGCACCTCGCCCTTGTACATGAACTCCAGTAGAGCGGCCATATTATCTGGCGTTGTGGCCTCCAGTATGATGACGCACTGGCCATTGGTGGGCGTGTTCTCGAACAGATCGGCAAACTTCTTCGAGCAGGCAGCCAATATTAGTTTGTGTGCTTTGAATACTGCGCCTGCAAGAGATGGAGAAATGGGATACGAAGACTGTTAGCAAAGACTGTTAAAGTTAAAGTGGTTAAAGTGATTGTTAGGTATTAAATCGATATGAATGTGCGGTCACACCTAATGGAGTGCTGTTCGCTAATTGGAGAAGTAATTGTCATAGAATACACTTAAATCAGACGTAAAGAGACGCGTGCATATTAATACACTGTAGTACACTTCAATAATAAACTGTTCTTCCTTTGTACTGTATTTCCCCTTTCCATTTCGCGAAATTCTTCGCTTAAAGCATCTCAATCGGCACTAAGGAGCAAGTAGTCAACAGGTGGCGCCGAAAACGCTAACCAAGACCTTGAACTCGTAAAAAAAATCATGTCAAATACATATACTAAGGAGTAGTACTCCACCCACCCACACATTTACATTCACATGCACGAAGGGAGCACACACACATAAACACATAGCACAATAAAAAGCGAAAAGCAAGCAAATGATTTCCTTGCTCTTGACTACACACACACAATGAGCATTTCCCACCCCCACCAAGTCGCTTTTTCGCTTACATTATGTATACATATATATATATATAGAGCACTTCTCCCTTTCTCTCTATCTTTGGCTTTGAGTTATTATTCAACATCAATGTCGCCTTGGTCTTGCGCTTGCTCTTGCTCTTGCTCTTGGCTTTGGCTATCTTTTGTGTGTCCTGGATTCTGGCTGACTTTACCTGGCAACTGAGCAGAGTCACCCTCCCCCCAGTCACTCCAAAATAAGTATATTTTGATGTGCTCTCAGGGTAAGAGAGAGAGTGAGAGTGAGCGAGAGATATTTTCTACGAGTTGTTTTGTGTGGTAGATGGAATCTTTTTTCACGCTTTTCTTTTGGGTGCCAAAAAAGGGGGAGGGGCTGAAAGTTATGTGTCGCTCCTTAATGGGGCACTTGTTGTGCTGCCAGCGAGCATTACTTAAGCCAAATTGAAGTGACACTCGCACAGCGGTGGCTGGCTGCCTGGCTGCCTGAGATACTCCACTAAAGATAACTGAAATTGTATTTACCGCCAACATTGCTCATAAATATATTTCAAGTTTGACACTTTTAGTAATTTGAGGCAACAGCAGCTGCTTCCCACCAAGTAGCAAGTACAAATGTGCATTAAACATTTCCTTTGCTCGGGGGCTTATCAAGGTGCAGTGCCTGTTGGACTATTTCTATACAGATTTCAACAGAAATTGTGCGCCTTCAGTTCCAAATGTTCAGATGATAAGAGCAATTGATAACAAACGAGTATTTCGTGAGGCACAAGACACATGAAAACAAAACACTATCAAGGTCATTCTCGGAAGTAGAGATGGGTGCGGGCTAAGGGTTTCGGTTGGGCCTTAGGGAGAGGGGAGAACAGTTTGGTATCACTATTAATTGTTTCCATTTCCCCCTTCAGCAGCCCAGTCGTCACTCATTAGCACGCAAAAAAACTGCTACCTACATATACGCGTCGATTCTTATATAACATTCGGGGGATTAATACTACGCAAATTGCATTTCAGCAGGCACCACATACTCCACACACTTGTTTACCCTCAGCAGTGAAAAATATATACAAGTTTTATTTGTGTTGTTTTCTACGTTCTCATGATTATGTTTCTGCCTTCGTTTTTTTTTTTTTTTGTGGCTGTTTTTGTTTTTGGTGTTGCTTGATTTTCTAACACTTGATACAACAGAAATTGGGTCACAATCGCCACAAAAGAAAACGCAAAAACCCCAACACACACGCGTATATCTCTGTGTATACAGATAGGTTTACCGCTATGTCCGTATGCTCTGGCCTTGATAAAGAAATGTCATATAATAATGTGCGTATAAAATAATTTCGGTTCCCTGTTTCTCTCTCCTTTTTGCGCTGTTCGATCCGATCCCCTCGCCCGTTCTACCCGATCCCCACCACCCGATTAATGGGCGAGTGTTTACTGGTGCGAATAATCATAGTACTATTCCTCTACAATTTGTTTTGATTTGGTTGCTTTTTGTTTCGCATACTCGCATGCACTTTGGCAATAACATTCGCACAAAGAACTCGAAATATGGTCAGTTATTCCTTTCTAATCTAATCGGATGCTACTTGGCTTACGCAATGAACACACGTGGTTGGTTTCTCTTAAAGAGAAGGTGTGACACATGAAATACTATGCTCTAATATTTGTTGTACAAATTAATTAATGTCCCTGCTCCGCACACACCTTTATAAAGTACAAACAAATCTTGAAAAATATATTTTTTCTCAGCTGAAAATCAACCCCTGAAAGGCGAAAACTCTCACCAGACACAGCAGCCCACCCACAAAACACATGGCCCAAGGCCAAGCAAATGTTCATTTGGGTAAAAATGCTCATTTCTCAAGTGCTAAACACGCTACCCACATCCCACAAAAAAAACCAGAAGTAGAACCCAAAGTCCATGCCATCCTTTTGCAATCGCAAAAGTGTAAAACAAAAATATCCAAAAAATGTGCACATGAATATTAAAAACAATAAAAAACATACGTTATTTGCTTTTGTTTTCACAGACGACCAAATATTTAATGCTTCATTTCGAAATGGACAAAAGGGAACGCAGATCCATGAGCCAGGATCCAGAGACAAATCAAACATAACAAATGCACCCAAGCCACCAAAGAAATATTAAAAACCACAATTAAAAGCAGGAAAACCAAAGGGTTTCACATCCTGTGTGGGTTGGGTGTGTTCGGGTTCGGGTTCGGGTGGGGTTGGCAAATTTTAATCAAAAGTAGTACCACATCGATTGATATGAATGACAACGGGAACTCACACACAGCGAGCGTAGAGAGAGAGCGAGAGTTTGGGAGTTTATAAAGGGGTTTCAGGATTTGTCTAGGCTCTTTTTTTTTGCCATTGGGGGTAGCTGTCTGCGTATGTCTCACCCGAAGCCCAAACCCCCACGCATAATCCCCAGCCAGCGCCTGTTGTTCCCACCACTCATTCAATCAATGCTAAAAATCTATACTTTCCCATCATGAGTAATGTCTGCAAATTTAAAGAGCAGGAAAACTCTTTTGGTGTAAAATTTAAAATCATTTGAAGGCCAAGGAATACATAAGCATAAAACAAAAACACAAACACACATAATCCTACATAATAATCATAAAAGTAAGCCAAGACACACAGCCATATAAACAACACCCAGAACAAAAACAAGAAGGCCAAGAAGGGAAATATTTAAACCCAAATCAAAGGAGAGCGACACGGAAAGAAAAGGAAGGTTAACAAGGGTCCCAAAAGGCACAGGCACAGGCACAGGCACAAGGCCCCAATACACTCACGCACAGAAAGCTCACAAAGGAACCCCAAAAATAACTGACCTCAGTCAAAGCCAAATAAATATATGTACAAAATATATTTATACATAAACGGAATATAGAGATTTTCACGTTCCACATAGGCCGGCGGCCTGTGCCTCGGTCTCGTCCCGCATTTATTTGCCATTTAATAAGCCAGCATAAAAACTGTAGTAAAAGGCCGTAAATGAACTAGTAGACAGAACACCCAGACGTTCAGCAACAGGACACTGACAGGCAGGGCAGACAAGGACGAGACGGAGACAAACCATAAAAGCTACTTCGCGCGTCGCCATCAAGCAAACCCGCAAAGAACAAGAAAAAAATAAATAAATCGAATCAATGTCTGGTGGCTTATTAGCCCAAAAAAAAAAAAAGAAAAAGACAATTGTACAAGAGCCTGGTGGGAAAATGCGGAATAACTCAATACAATGTGCCGCATTCTGTTTATCTTTACGTTCCAAGGGTCTCCCGCATCCATCTGTGCTTATATGATGATTATTACACATTTGCCTTTTGCTTATGTGAGGAGCAAAAGACAATTTATTGGTTACATCACCCACATACACAGAACAGCGAAATTTCTTTCTTTGTCTGAAGTTGAGAGGTAGAGCCTAAGAAATGCGGGAAAATATGTTCTTCAAATTGGTTCATGAATGTTAAATAGTTTTGCTCTTGCTTAAGCTGGCAAATCATTGAAATGCTCACTAAAAAATGTCATCAAATCGTTAAGCGTTTGCTGTCAAAATTTTAAAGAATTAATTGAATTAATTTCTAATCATTTCTACAAACAAAATTGTGAAAATATGCGTTTCAGCTACAGCAAAGCCACTTAAATCCTACTCCCAAAAGAATATTATACAATCTTACCAATATTTTCTTGTGTGCAAAACTTACCATCGCAGGATAGTGTGACATCGGCGAGTAGATCCGATTTGAATAGATTTGAGAATGTTATTGCCAAATTGGAGGAATAACTGTTCCACTTGAGGCAGAACTGCTGCTGTGGATCCATGTTGACGCCAGTTGTACCTCCGTTGTTCCGTTAAGTTTCGATGTCGTTCTGGGCCGTATTCCTATCCGGCGTATCCTTGTTGTTTTCGCTCAGTTTCAGTTTCAGTTTCAGTTTCAGGATAAAGATTGGAGTTGTAGAGGCGCCAGAGCGACAGATGTAAATGATTGTTAATTGTTGTTGGTTTGTTTTACTTGTTTTAGTGTTGCCAAAATGGAATTTCGTGGAATTTTGTGGCTGCCAGCCGTCGTGCATGAAAGCACTCGTGTGACCGCCGCAAATCCTTAGCCAAAGGGAATTTTGCAATTGTTTTCTTAAATGTTTTGTGTGTTATTTCCGTTCCGCTGGCAATCGTTGGTGATAATTATTGATGATGGGGAAAACCGATATATAAATTCAACAAATTACGAATAACACAGATCACAGGTCCGAACACGACAAATGCTGCAACGAGAATGGAAACAAATGGATTCTGATTAGTTTTTGCTTAGAACACAACAAACTTCGAACGCAGCGCCTGCTATTCAGATATTTTCAGACAAGAATCAATCGATGTTGCAATGTTGCAAAAGTTAATGCTCAAAAGTCCCAGTAGTTCCTGGAATAGTGTTCAAACTCAAACTCAAATTTCAAAATGCATCGCGTTTGTGTTGGTAACTCTATCTCTGTGGCCTGCAGCATTTCCTCTGCCCAGCCAATTTATTAGAAATTAATCGAGCATTTAGAAAGGCACAAGCGATACCAACCCAAAAAAAATAAAGATATACGATTCAATTCTGGGAATTTTGGACCACTCAAATATGCCGCCGTCCGCAGGTTCAGCCTCAGCCTCAGCCTCAGCCACAGCCTCGCAGCAGCCTCTCAGCCTCAGAGTCAATTTTTGATGCAACGCAGAAAGAGAACTTTCTGATTTGCTGATTCTGGAAGTGACTCCCGGGTAGGCTCCGGCTCCCCTCCTTTGACTCTCGTCTACGGTTTCTGCTGCCTCCTCGCGTTGCGTGCTCGATTCCTGCCATGCCACCAATTCCTGGAAACTGCAGGTGACGTTCCGTTCCTTTCCTTTCCTTTCCGTTCTGTTCTCTCTGCCGCATCGCATCGTTGCATGGGATGCGTTTGTTTTCTCCGAATTTGTTTAATCGTTAGAAAAATGCGGCTCCGCCAAACTTTTGTGGAAGCCACAAATTTCTTCTTCGCTCCCCTCCCGCCCTGACTCATTTGTTGTGCCCCTTTTTTGGGGCAGAAATCAACGGTTTCGTTTCAAGCCCCGAGGCAACAGCAAACACCACACAGTGAATGGCCAAAAGCAGAGAAAAAAAATACATATATAAATATCGGTAAAAAGCTATTAAGAAATTCCTGGGAAGTTTGCAGTTTTTGAGACTCCTCCGCTCCAGCAACTGGAATTCTCTGGAGCAGCAGGGAGTGGCTGCTGCGAAGGCTGCTCTGCTGCCCTTGATGGCTTTTGGTATGGTTTTTGTGGTAAAGGGAAGAAATTGATCGAAGCAATGAGGAAAGAGTTTCAGGTTCGGGCATATGTTACCTGATTTTCCTCAATTTGCAGACACTTTCTTTGTTCTTTGATTATGTAAATTGACGAGATAACTTTAGCCATAGCCAAGTAGCTCGAAAAGAGCTAAAAGAACAGCAAATAAAGTGTCAAAAAGCAGCTGAAATAAACCTGCAAATGACATAGATCTAAGATCTACAAACCCCTCATCAAGCAGCACCCTTATGTCCCTTAATTACTTGCCTTTCCAGCGGTCTCCCCACCGTTTCAACCCTACTCTTCCATCTCCCCATTTACAATGGTAAAAAACTTCCCCAACTACTTTTGCACTTGGCCGAAGCTTCCTTTAATAGTTTCACTTGTGCACAACTGTACTTTTACGAGCATTTCTTCCGCTCGTTTCTATTTCTTGTGTGTTCCCATTGTTGTTTTTGTTGTATACGCAATGGAAATGTACGCAGCTGCATTTGAAATGCTTTTTCAATTACACAAAATGCCCAACAGAGAGCAACAGAGAGCAGCAACAACAAAGAGCCTTTTGGAATATAAAGGAGGAAAAAAGTCCAAAGCCGAAGCCAAAGCCGAAAAATAGATCAAAAATTGCGTATAACCATCTCGTTTGCACTCATTCTGCATACACAGATACATACACAGATACACATACAACGCACCTGAATGAAGAAGTTTCAAGGCGAAATCATAGCTCAGGTATCTGGTAACCTATCTGCTGTGCCTCACCACTGTCGCTGCCCCGGCCCCGGCCCCTGTCCCTGTCCCTGCCACCAGAACAACAACATCCCAAAGACATCGACGATGCGATGTGCGAAATGTACAAGAAAAACAACGCGTAAATCCTTTTCACAAACACAAACACAAACACAAACACATTCACACTCTCATTCTTATGAGGAGCTTCTGTATAAAGCTGTGTTCCTGGAACAACGACACGCACACAATGAAATGAAAACAACTTTTTTTTCTTAAGGATTTTAGGAATGAGCATCGGAAATCCGGCATCGGGCATCGGGCATCGGGCATCGGCCTGGGGAGGGTTTCGTCAAACGCATTTTGGGTAGTAAATTGCGCATTAAATGAGAGCAAAAATGCAATTGAAATGTTTAAGGGAGAAACCTATCGAAGGCAGAGAAAGTGTTTAGCAGAAAGTAGATTTGTTATTGGAAGAAGCCTACTCCAGCGTAAACCAAGTAATGGATTACTCAGATATTGATCTCTGGTTGGCTAGCAAAACGAAACTTGAACCTACAAATTATGACATAAAATTATATGGCTATTGCCATCTATTATTTATCGTGCGTTGAGCTCATTTAAATCTCTGGCTTCGCTTCCTGGCTAAAAGCTTCTAGAACATTCCATTCCACAGCCAAAGTGCGGGAATAAATCTCATTCAAAGGAGTAGGAAACTCTCTTGCCACATCCAAAAGTTGCAAATGCAAGAACTGTCAACGGCAGAATTCGCCAAATGTTAAGGGTTACAGAGAACTTTTGAGCTGAGGCAATTGTTATATTAATACATAGAAAATTGTAGCCTTTTGTTCCTTGAAGCCATAAGATTGTTCCAACTGCATTGCATTGATCTTCTTTACCATAAAAACTATATTCATGGACAAAGTAATCCACTGATGTGGAGTGTATTAAGACAAACAAGTTCTCGCGCTTGATTGCTCTTGAAACATCCATTCCCTCCACATCCAAACAAATCAAATCTCAAAACTAACGCACAGCAAAACATCATTGAAATGTTATCACAAAAATACAATCCACTGTTTAATTTATATGCGAGTGAGTGTGTTTGTTTGTATATATTTTGTTGCTGCTGCCACGAGTATTTCAACTAATTGACCTTGTGCACTATTTAGAGGCAAATGTCCATTCAATTCCGTGATTCATATTTGATTTTGTTTGTTTTCGCATCGATTCATTTGAGTGCAGTTCGGCAGCATGGCAGCAAGTGGTTGTGTTGATACATCCACGAATACGATCACATACATTTGAGTCTATTTGTCTATTTTTGACATTCTTACTGTTGCTGTTATTTGTTTTTAATGGCAATTAATTCCCACAAATGACGAATTTGATTATGAATTTGAGCTGCGTCTCTTGGTGCTTATTTGTTGCTTGATTCTTTGAATGAAATGTCAGAGAATGCAATCTTGAACAGAGAACTGAGAATTAGTTCTTTCTAATGATTGCCCTTTTTACAATTATTAACTTAGCGAAAAACATAAACAAAATCGTAGATAATTCACGAGTATTCTCTTTTTCAGCATTCGCTTGTGTGTGTCGAGCCAAGCATGACTATGTGTTGGCAGCAGTTGAGAGAGGGAAAAGTGCTTTTTTCTTCTGTTCCAGACCTTTTTCAGCAGTCAGCTGCACGACTTCCCCACCGATGCATTTCGTTAGGTCTCCAACCGTTCCCGTTGTCTATTTAAATGTGAAACCCCCTGCTCAATAAGCACAACAGAAACGGAATATGCATGAATGTGAATTTTCTGCAGCAGTCAACTGCAGCTCCATTGATACGTTTTGATCACTCCACCATAATCCATCCAATTTGAATGTCAATCCAACCCCCATGCCCTGCATTACAACAGCCATTACTGGGGAAAACAAAAACAGATCTGAAGAAAGTTCGTACGGGAGATAAACGAGGCTTCAGCTGTTTGCCAGATGCACCTGATGCCGAGATGCCGAGATGCCGAGATGCCAATGCCCGCCAGGATGATGAGCTGCGAAGCTCTCAGCCCTCAGCGGGTGGTGAAGATGTCATAACTCAGACACAACTCACGACAGTGCCAGTGCCCCCCAAAGAGTACTCACAGAGCACACGCCTTTATGTAATGCATTTTGCTGTTGAACATTGCTTTGAAGTGAAACGCCCCGCAGTGCTAAACCAACCATTTCATAATTTTCTCCAACTGACATTGGCCCGCCGGATTATGCGATGGATTCTTGGAAATTGGGGCTAAACCTGAACCTGGAACAGTTCTAAAAAAAAAGAGGCCCGCCTGCATTGGGCTCGGCACATCTGCCGATTTGGATGTGCCATTATGGGTACGTGTGTAATATCCAAGCAGGGGATTCCCTCTGTGCTTTTGCATAGATTTCCTGTGCGAAAAAGCTGTCAACGGCAGAGTGCAACCCAAAATTGCGATGGGTTACAGGGGCCTGCCACTGACACTGTCATTCGGCAACCTTCTGTAATGTTATCACATACACAAGCTGTAATTGGATGGCAAGTTTTAAAAGGGCACATTATGTGTACTGGATATGTGTTCATAGGAGCCAACAGACAGAGAGAGAGAGAGCGTCAACAGGTGACGTGAAAATATTGATGATAAATTGAATGTGCAAAGAGTGGGATTTCCTTCCTTGAATATATATTGCAGCTATGACTCGCTGAATTCTAGAATATTTGTGTGGAAATTTAGGTGCTTTACAACACTGAAACTGTGCTTATTGGAACCACTTCACAATACTGTTTCAATATTAAATATTTTCCTATTTTATCTCTAATAATGCATTATGTAAGCCTTTATGCTTAGCTGAAATGGAACTTTCAACACTTTACAACACTGCAAACGCTTTACAACACTCTTCCAACGAGACATTCGTGTCTAAACTTCAGCTGTCATGCATTTTGCTCAACTTTTAATGACATTTCCTATTGCTTTTTTCTTCGTACATGCGGGGCCGCCATTAGCAGGTAATTTCGTTCCCCGAAGACGAAAAAGAAAATGGAAAACTTATGGTGTCTCGCTGCGGTAATTAGGCATGCATGCAAATGCAACCACCTCGCAATGCAGCGCCATGAATAATAAATGACTTTTCCAATGTGGGGGGGAAAGGTAGGCCGAGAAGAAAGGCAGTTAACACACAAATACGGTTGACAGTTAGGTTAATACGCTTCGCTGGGCAGACAAAAATGTTGTGTTAATGCACTGCAAGTACAACAAAAATGTATCTTCAAGATACGCTTGCCTTGTCGCAATTACAATTTGTAATTTACTTTTGTTCTTCGTACACGTAAGGTCCACCAAATGAATTGTTTGAAAAACATAATTAGGGGGAAGCTGAAGATTGCGGCTGCATATATTTACTTCAGAACTTACAAAGACATGATCACTTTGGGACCCACAAGTTGAACGCTTGAGAGAGCAATTCTACACAGAATACTCGTGGCTGTAGTCACCCGTAAGTAGAAGAGTAAAGAGAAAGGAAATCAGTGAAAAGTTTAGGAATTCAAATTCGATATGGATCGATATCTTGGAACAATTTGTTCTGTCTGTAATTCTAGTTTAAAACATTTGAAATTTCAAACAAAAGTGTGTTGTTTTTATATTCTCTTTTGCACTTTTCGCTTGTGCATCTTCGGCATTCTCCTTTGGCTGTCGGAGAATAAATCTTGAAGTAGTTTTCAGCACCATTCGAGCTAAAATTCGAACTCCCATGCCTTCCATTATGCCAATGCTAAGAGAACTTGCCATTTTAATGAAAGGTTATGGTTACATGTGAAATCGAACCGTCAGCTTTTGGCCACATTCATCACGAAGGCGGCACAACAGACAAGCGTAAAGTGGCAAGAACTGGCATTGCCTCCTGTTCGACTCTGCCTCAGCTCAAACCCAATTAAAAATGTCAAAAAATGGGGAATACCTGTAGGTAGTTAGCAGTTAGCGCACGCAGTAAATATTCATCACGCCATGCCAGGAAAATGCACACACTCACACACAGCCCTCATCCACTGAGCCACTCCTTTCACTGGCAAAACGGGAATCAAACATCCTGGCAGGCATACATCCTGGCGGCACTCCACCTCCCTCTCTCTCTCTCTGTGTGACAGTCTCCCAGCAGCCTAACCCACGCATTTTGAGCGCGTCACACAGTTTAACTTTTCATTTGGAGCGGCGCGTCGCGTCGCGTCTCTTTCTACTCTTTCCAATATCCTAGACTCAATCCCAGGGCCGACTGGCTACTGCTTATCAGCATGAGACGCACACATGTCAGGACAACACACACAGCAAGGATACGTACATACAGGGAGGCTGTAGCATCCATGGAATGCATTGTTGGCTGCCGGGGAACAATTGCGTTTTGTATGTTTTCGTGCCTCGTCAGCAAAATTAAAAAATAGATACGCAAACGTTGGGCACAACAGCGTGGCGGCAGCATGGGCTGGACAAGTACGAGTACGAGAACGAATGCTGCCAAAGTTCTATAAAAGAAAATGTTTGCTCCTGTCCAGGGTGTTTTTTTTTTTTGTACAGTGCCGAATTCAAATGTCACACAAGGATCGAAAGGTACGCATGGCCGGCCACAGTCCTTCCCCCGAAACTGTGGATCTGCCTCGCACTCCAGGACTCCTCTCTCCATGGCTGTAGCCCCAGCCCCATGGACACCTTTCCCTGCACAGAGAGAGAGAGCGCTCTGTGTGCGTTGGTTTATTGCAAAAATACACAACAACAAATGAAGAAAAATTTGTGGCACGAGGCGGCAGCAGCTCCCTCTATGGAGGACCAAACAACAGCTGCTTCTGCTTCATTTTTGTTGTATTTTTTTTGGGCACAGCGAAAATCTAATAGAAGTAACACTGGAGCCGAGTCCTGCCTAGAAATGATAACTATTGCCCAGTGGGTGGGTACAGTCCAACCCGTACACCCAAACAGACACAGACCCAGACCCAGACCCAGACCCGACTCGACCCACAACGATGAATGTGCCAGTGTCGATGGTGTTTTTCCTTTCCCTTGCTTTACATTTTGTTTTTTTGTTGGTTCTCCCGCTGTTTTCATTTTGCATTTTTTTTTTTTTGTTCAATGCGTCTCAGTCTGGTCCCCCCACACACTCTGCTCCGCACTGCGTGTGTGTGTGTGTGTGTTTTTATTGTATATATCATTGATGAATTCGCCGATAACAAATCTCAATCAAATGTCAAAAAGGTAACTGGCAGTACCATCCATTTGACGATGGACAGAACCAACCCCACATCGGCTTCTACGGCCTTTTCCAACATGTTGTAATGTTGCAATTTTCACGCAGGCCACGCGTCGTATGCGCAATTGTTTTAAGCAATTCCAGAGGCAGATAGACAGGCACGGGCACGGTGCTGATTGCAGGTGGGCTATACAAAAAGTTGACCTCTAGCACCCCCACAGCAGGTTGTGCAGTGCCTCTGACAGCTCAAATTGTCATCTTGAATTTCGAAAACTGTCAAACTTTTACGGAAACATTTCAAGTTGAAAGGTCAAGGGGCGATAACTGAGAGTAGGGTGAGCAATGGAGAGCTGGAAAGGTAGTTTTGGGTTGAGGTATTGATGGGACACTGCAATCGGACACTGACATGAATATTTAATGGCTGTCAAAAACAGTGAAAGTAACTCGAATTTTTAGCAATAAATTGATATATTTTTATGCAGAATTGAAGGGAAATATTTAAAGGATATTTAATGGCTTTTTTTGTTGAATAATATCGGGTAAGTAATTTATGAATAGCGACTGCAAAAGGCAATCACTCGCTCTCCATTTGAAGTTATTTAACTCCCAGGCTAAGCGTTACCTTCCCCAGTAAAGGCCTTCTTTTGAGTCTGATATTTCCAATTCCAGATATCCATTCACCACTCCAAATAAGAGCTGAAGGAGTGCAGCACAACAGCAGCTTAACGTACTAATTGACAAGCAAGCAAAAATATTTACGTACTCAAGTCCAAACATTCTAATCAATGCACTGGGAGGGACGACACAAAGGCAACGAAAAAACTGCTAGGAAAATCGTAGCAAAAAGATAAATGCACTGCAGGCCTTGGCCTATCAATGGTTGGGGTTTTTGGCTAGGATAATGGGTACGAGTGGGGGGGGGGGGGGGGGGG